>NC_143181.1:16744375-17055000 GCF_047325235.1 Durio zibethinus
TTCAATGAAATTTTCCAGAATCTGGCGTACATTTAACTGGAGTTCTTCAGCATTTTAGAGAGAAGCGGGAGAGAAGGGGAAGAAGAGAGAGAGAAGAAAGGAGCTTTCTGTCGAAAAACAGAGGGAAGAGCCTTACATACCCTCCCAAAACGATGTCGTTTTTGCCTTAAGTGACCCAGAGGATCCGCGTGTTTTACCGAGATCCGACCTGACCCGAGCTCGACCCGCTTCCTGACTTGCGCGTGTCTGCCCCTTTCGAGCCAAGCTGAGCCGGGCCGAGCTCCAAAGCCGCTTCTTCGAGCCATTTTTTCTTCCTTGAGCCAAGCCGAGCCGAGCCGTACTTAGAGCCGCTCCAAGTTTTTTTTTTTTTGAATTTTTTATATTTTATTTATTATTTTTTATATTTTATTTATTTATTTTTTATTTATTAGATTAGGTTTATTTAGTATCCTTTTTACCTTTATTTTATTTTTATCTTGGTTTTACTTTTCTTTTTTTATTTTATTTTTTTATTTTCACTTTTATTTTGTTTTATTATTTTATTTTCTTTAAATAAAAATAAAAAAAGAATATTTTTGGGGAAAAATTGAAAGTATCAATTTTCCTTAAAAATAAAATTTCAAAAAAGGGTTTTTTTTTAAGAAAAGTTGAAAGTATCAATTTTCCTTAAAAATAAATTTTCAAAAAAAAGTTTTTGAGGAAAAGTTGAAAGTATCAATTTTCTTTGAAAATAAAAGTTTCCAAAAAATATTTTTGGGGAGAAGTTGAAAGTATCAATTTTCCTTAAAAATAAATTTTCAAAAAAATCAATTTTTTTGGAAAAGTTGAAAGTATCAATTTTCCTTAAAAATAAATTTTCAAAAAAATCAATTTTTGAAGAAAAGTTGAAAGTATCAATTTCCTCGAAATTAAAGTTTCAAAAAAATATTTTTAGGGAAAAGTTGAAAGTATCAATTTTTCCTACACAAAAACAATCATTCTTTCCTTCCTTTTTATTTTGATTTTGATTTTTTCTTTAAATAATCCGACGATAGAGCCTCTGCAAGTGAAATAGTAGTCTTTCTTGCATACTCTTGAGGTGGGGGATTTTCTCAATTTTCTGCTAAAAGTATTAGAGTCAATTGAGAATAATTTCCAATAATTAATTACTTGGTAAAATTTTAAGGCTCATTGGATAACACAAATTTCAACTGGTACCATCTTTTGATAGGCGTTGTGAGGGTGCTATAACCTTCCTCACACGTAACCGAACTCTCGAACCCTGTTCTGGTTGGTAGACTTGAACCTATTCTTTTAGGGACCCTTAAACTTAGGTGTTCCCTAAAAGGACAAATTCCATAGGTGCCCAATCGCACCTAGATAAAAAAAGATTGGTGGCGACTCCTAAAAGTCAATGTCTAGTGATAGATCCTGGATCTAGACGTTCTAATACAGCTTGGCGACTCCACTGGGGACTTTGAGAGTCAGGCCAGCAAATAATTTATGTTATCCAAAAGCCTAATAAAATTGAACCCTTTTGTATATATGTATTATTATTCATTCATGTTTATTTACTTTATTAATTATGTCATTCATGTGCATGTGCATAACATGAGCTCTATACCCGAGCTCCGTCCCTCTAGGAGGGAGTAAAGTACCTATTGCTTTCGTGAGGTCTAATGCCTCCGCAGTGGCTAGCGAAATACTCCCACTCAAATTGAACCTTTTCTGCTTGTAACCTGTAATGGGTGAGGATTAGGGTACCTTACTAGTCTGTTATGGACAAGGATGTAAGGAACAATTTAAGGACCTTTAGACTTTGACCCTAAAACCGCATATAGTGAACCTTAAGAGTGCCTAACCTATAGATAAAGCCATCACTCTTCCCTTTTAGAATTGACCAAAAGCATAGGATTCATTCCTTTTACTTTGTGTGATGTTTAAATTTACTTAGTTATTTGTTCCTTTTTTTTTGGGTATACTAACCTTTTTCTTATTCTTTTGCATTGGTTCATACGCATATCATAAAGTTGCATAAAGAACATTTGCTTGAAAAACGATCTTCAACAAATTTTTTTTCATGGATGCCAATGAACGCTTAGTTTATTCTTCATATGTATTAGCACCCTGTGGGACACCTAATGAAGTAAGGGCCTAGTCAGAAAAGATTCAACTAAAGATGGGAGATTGCTTGCCAATTGGGTATGACTCTACTCTATCTCAAGAAACATCTATCCTCCTTAAATAGAATAAGTTAGAGGATTTGGTTAATATCTGGAAGAAGATGAGTTCGTCAAGACAAGAGCAATTTTGTCAGAAACATGGGCATATAGCACACCTTCTAGCAGTGGTTGTCGATGATCAACTAATCAGAACTGCAGCACAATTCTAGGATCCTGCATACAAGTGCTTCATCTTTAATGAAGCTGATATGACTCCCACCATCGAAGAATACTCGATTTTGTTGGGTCTACACCTCAAGACTCCTGACAAGATATATGTCAAAAAACATAAGTCAGGATTTCATAAAAGTTTGGCTCAACTCATGGGGATAGACAAGGAAGTTATGGATTCTCATACAAAGAAGAAACAAGAACAGGTCTGCCTACCTTGGAAGTTCTTTCATGAGTTTCTGATACAGCATGCCAATGAAGAACGGGGGTTAAACATATTTGCCTTGGCTATATACGGACTAGTAATCTTTCCAAAGGTTTTGGGGTATGTTGAAATAGCGGTGGTTGATTTCTTCGAGAGTGTGATCAATGGTTGTAATCCTTCAATAGTAATATTAGTAGAGACTATCAGATCTTTGAGTTATTGTCGTCGGAATGGAGGGCGCTTCATAGGATGCATACAGTTATTGTACTTATGGATGAAAAGCCATTTTGAATAAGGAAATGGTGCTTTCTCGAAGCTTTATATCCGTAATCATTTTTCGATCAAAGAATTCTGTGAAAATGGGTGGTCAAAGTGAAAGTCTAAACAAGAATGGATAACTGTCTTACAAAAGTTGAAAAGTGCCAGGGTGAGATGTTGGCCCCATGGATGAATCATGAGCCTATGTTGTATCAATGTGGGGATAGTATAGTGGTTCCACTTCTGGGTTTATGAGGAGTAACAAATTATGCACCACTCTTAGTGAGAAGGCAATTGGGGGGAGAACAGTTTATTCCTATGACTTATGGGCTTCATCAGTTAAACTTCTCTTACAGTGAGCCTAAAGCATTTCAAAGGATGAATGAGATTATTAAAGCATGGAAAAATCCCCAAAGAGTGAGTCCTGGACCGTTCACTGAAAAAGTCACCCCAGGGTACTTGGTTTGGAGAACAAAGGGAAGACAAGAAATGGTATTCACTTATGAAATCTCTCAACCACCAACAGAAGAAAAACTTGAAGAGACACTATCAGAGTTAGAGCTGGCAACCAAAGAATTTAAGTTTGAAAAGATTAAGTTAAAGAAAGAAATTCAGGAACTTCAAGAAGAAAAAGCCCAGTGGAAAGGTAGAGCCGAAAGTTATGAAGTTAAAGTTCACAAGATTGCTAGAGAACATGATACAGCTACTGAAGATCTAGCAAAGTTACACCAGAAGCATAAGAGGCTATGTGTGAGAGAAAGGGCCAAAGAAATAACCATTGTCGAGCTGACTGAGGAAAATACAAGATTAAAACAAAAGTATGCCGAATTGGAAGAAGAAAGTATCAAAGCACAGGCAAAAATTAACATGCTAAACAATTATTTGAGCAGGTTAAGCCAAAAGTTGGATGAACAAGGAGACCATATCACTGCATTGGTTAGAGAACATAGAGAATTATCATACCAAGTTTGGTGTGGTAAAAGAGAGAACCTAGGAAGGAAGAAATACATTGAGCACTTAACAACCCAAATTCATAAAGGGGTGTGTAAGGCAAGAGAGATGGTGGAAGAAGCAGAGGCATTAAGACAAGTGGTGGCCCCAGTAGGAGAACATGGACAGTGTCTCTTGAACTTCATAGAAGAAGCCAAGGCCCAGTATGAACAGATCAAACAATTTTATGGTTATAATTCTAGGATGATAAACTCAATGTAGATCAAAGTTTTTTTGGCATAAATGAAATTTTTTAGTTGAATACCATTTTAAGGCAAATGTTCTTTGTATACATGTATTTTTCATTCATTGCATTCTCATTCATTACACTTAACAAAGCAACCATGTGATGATCATGTAAATTTACTAATTCTGAGATATGGTACTTAAGGTCCCAGGATAGCTCCATCTAGTGAAAATCTTGCCTATCGATACAACACAAGATCCAGAGCAAGGCAAATGGAGGAAGAAGGTTCCCATAAATTTGAAAACATAGAAAAAGCATAAGAAAAGATTGAAAGTGAGCTAAGCAAGATTCTAGAGGCTCTTAATAATATGAATAAAGGAAAAGGAGTTGTAGAAAATACAAGCCAGCAAGTTTCCCTATTACAAGAAGTGGCTGACCCTTTGTACCCTCCAGTTTTGGCCCACCTCAGGCTCAGTCTGCCCAAGAGGTCCAGCCACAACACTTCGCATAGCCAACATATCCTGGAATGCCATCAACTTTCAACCCAGGGTAGTATAATAGTTATATAAATCTTGTCTTCACTGAAAAGACAGCAAAACCAATTCCTAATCTAGATGATTTAAAAGAGAAGGAGAAGGAAAAAATGAGAGTGGAAGTTTAAGATAGTTCCAAGATTAGCATGCTAGAGTAAAGGCTAAGGGCTGTGGAAGGATTTCGCTTTTATGGGTCGGTTGATGCTGCTGGGCTCTACTTAGTTCCTGATGTGGTTATCCCCCATAAGTTCAAAGCATCGAAATTTAAAAAATATGATGGTAAAAAGTGCCCCAAAACCCACATCACCATGTATTGTAGAAAGATGGCAGCTCATGCGCATGATGAAAAACTATTGATGCATGTTTTCTAGGACAATCTTACTGGCTCTGCGGCCAGATGGTATGTTCAGTTGGACAAGACTCACATTCACTCTTTGAGCGATATGGCACATGACTTTATTAGTCAATATCGACATATCATTGATTTGGCCCCTGATCGTTTGTCTTTACAGAATCTGGAGAAAAAGGCAAACGAGTCTTTTAAAGAGTATGCCCAGAGATGGAGGGATGTTGCTTCTCAGGTACAACCTCCTCTGACTGAGAAAGAAACTACAGTGCTGTTTGTTAGCACTTTAAAACCTCCCTATTATGAAAAAATGATAGGGAATGCAACAAAAAATTTTACTGATATGGTAATCTCAGGAGAGATCATTGAGAGTGCCATCAAAAATGGCAAGCTAGAAGGAAATGAAGCATCTAGCAAAAGAGTCCCGAAGAGAAAAGAAACTGAAGCTCAAGCTGTGAGCTTTGATAGACAGCAACTTAGAGGTTATTCACCTTACCCACTACCAGAATATCTGCCATATCACCCTGCTGTAAATAACACTTCCTTTCACCCATACCAACCATTTACACAACCACCATACCCCCAAACATATCAAGCCCCTCATAGACCCCAAAATACCATGTATAGTCCTAACATTCAAAGACCCCAAAATCGCCCAACTAACCCTATTGGTGGCTCGCGGGAGCAACGAACTACTCGTGAGAAACCTATTTTTGACCCAATTCCAATGACTTATTTGAAATTATATAAGGAGCTCTACAACAATCATTTGATTGCTCCAAGTAAATTAGAACCCTTCAAGCCACCTTACCCCAAGTGGTATGATCCCACCACCCACTGTGACTACCATTATGGGATTGTTGGTCACTCTACCGAAAATTGCACTACTCTGAAACATAAAGTGCAACGGTTGATCAAGGATAGGATGATTTGCTTTGATACTGGAGGGATGACTGCACCGAATGTTAGTGGCAATCCTTTGCTAAATCATAATGTGAATGCTATAGGTGAAGAACAGGAGTGCCATGTGAAGAAGGAAGTGGCAGATATTAAGACACCTCTCAGCCAACTGTTCAATATTTTACAAAGAGCAGACATGATACAACTAGTAAGTCCACATAGCTATCATGAAGCATATATAGCTGACACCAGTTGTAAGTATCATAGTGGGGTAATGGGCCATTCCATTGAGACCTGTGAGCAGTTTCACCAAGAGGTGCAAAAACTCTTAGATTCACATCAAATGGAGATTTATGAAGAAAGAAAAGACTTGAAGAATGCTGAAGTGTACATGACTGATAGGCCTATAAAGTTGTTTCCAAAACCAGTGACAATTCAGTATGGGAACAAACCAAAGTCAGTCATAGATAAACTCTTCCCTAGGCTAGTAACTTTTAAAGTCCCGACTCCTTTTCCATACAAAGATGATAAAGCTATACCCTGGAGATATGGTTGTGACACTATAGTACAGAGGCAGAAAGAAGAGGTCTCCAAAGCCGATGCTTCCAATATAACTGGTGTAGGAGGCATTACTCGAAGTGGGAGATGTTACACTTCAAAAATGTTAGAGAAAGCTAGAAGAAAGAAAGTTAAAGAAGGAGAAAGATGAAATAATCCTGAGATAGAACCTGAAGAAGATCAACCGAAGCCAGTATCAGAAAGAGAGGTTTATGAATTTCTGAAGCTGGTAAAACATAGTGAGTATTCTGTTGTGAAACAGTTGAATAAAATGCCAGCTCGAATCTCATTATTATCACTATTGCTGAACTCAGAGCCACACCAAAATGCCCTACTGAAAGTGTTGAATCAGGCATTCGTGGCACATAATGTATCTGTTAAATATATGAACCACCTGGTTGGAAATTTAGTCATGCCAAATCACATTTCATTCAGCTATGATGAGATTCCTTTGGAGGGAAAAAGAAATGCCAAGGCTCTACATATCACAGTCAAGTGCAAGAGCTATATTATAGCTAAGGTCCTTATCGATAATGGCTCTGCTATCAACGTCATGCTTATGTCAACTTTGGCAAGGCTACCCATTGATTATTCACATATGAGGGATAGTCAGATGATTGTGAGAGCCTTTGATGGGACCAGAAAAAAAGTCGTGGGGGATATTGAAATGCCTTTACAAATTGGGCCTTGCACTTTCAATATAAAATTTCAAGTGATGGATATCTCTCCATCCTACAGCTGTCTGTTGGAAAGACCATGGATTCAAATGGTAGGAGCTGTGCCTTCTACTTTGCACTAGAAGATCAAGTTCAATGTAAAAGGTCAATTGGTAGTGGTAGTTAGGGAGGAAGACATGCTAGTGACCCAACCATTGAACACTCCATACGTAGAGGCTACCGAAGAAGCATTGGAATGCTCCTATCGATCTTTTGAATTGGTCAATTCTGTAAAGATTTTAAAGTTAGCTATTTTCAAAGATAGTGGTGAGCCAAGTCATCAACAAGGGCTGGTATCCAGGACTTGGGCTAGGCAAAAACTTGCAGGGAATTAAAGAACCTCCAATAATAATAAACAATAGCGACAGGGTGGGCCTAAGCTATGAGATGGCAGAGTGGGAAGTCAAAAGAAGGCCATCAAGAAAGACAACAAGATTGATGTTTATTCCACACTTGTATGAAACCTTCAGACCTAGAGGATTCATGTACCCAGATGCAAGCAAAAGTGTGGAAGATGATTTTGCCCAGTTAGCCATTAATGCTGTTGAAGATGAAGTGAGGGTTAATCAAGAGGAGTGGGTTCGCCTTTGTCTACCAGATTTTGAGCTCAATAATTAGAGTGCCATCGAGATGCCTTTGACTTTTGATTTTGATACAATGTAATTGTAACATCCCAACGGCTATTGCCCAAGGCATTGGGGTGATCTTTTTTGTTCGGGCCATTCATCATTTATTATTTTTAATAAAAATTAGGAAGTATGCATTTTCATTCATTTCTTCTTGTGTCTTCATTATTTTCATCTCTCCAAGCACATCTTGCCAACATATCCTATTTCATTCAATTGCAGGTCTTTAAATGAACATAAAGATAATCATGATAACAATTAAGAGGTTAGCTTTGAGAATTTAATTAACACTGATGAACTTGACAATGAAAAAATTTTTGAAGAATATGTTATGCCTCCGGACCTAATGAGGATGATTGAACAAGAGAATAAGCCAATTGAGCCTCATCAGGAGGTAGTGGACTTAGTGAATCTGGGAGATGAAGAAAATAAGAAAGAGGTTAGAATGGGCACTTCACTTTCATTTAGAGATAGGCAACGATTGGCAGACCTACTTTAAGAATTTGTAGATATATTTGCTTGGTCTTACCAAGATATGCCAGGGCTGAGCACAGAAATAGTGGAGCACAGGTTACCTTTAAAGCTAGAATGTAAGCCAGTTCAGTAGAAACTAAGACGGATGAAGCCCGAAATGCTACTAAAGATTAAAGAGGAGGTGAAGAAACAATTTGATGCAGGTTTTCTACAAATGGCTAAGTATCTAGAATGGGTAGCCAATATAGTCCCAGTTCTTAAGAAAGATGGAAAAGTATGAATGTGTGTAGACTATCGGGACTTGAATAAGGCTAGTCCAAAGGATAACTTTCTTTTGCCTCATATTGACACACTGGTAGATAACACGGCTAAGCATTTGATTTTCTTCTTTATGGATGGTTTTTCGAGGTATAATCAGATAAAAATGGCTACAGAGGATATGGAAAAGACTACTTTTATGACCATGTGGGGAACCTTCTGCTATAAAGTCATGCCTTTTGGGCTAAAGAATGCTGGGGCAACATATCAAAGAGCCATGGTAATACTATTCCATGACATGATGCACAAAGAGATTGAGGTATATGTAGATGATATGATTGCAAAGTCTTGTGAGGATGAAGATCATGTTACTAGCCTCAGAAAGTTATTTGAAAGATTGAAAAAATTTCAGCTCAAATTAAACCCAGCCAAGTGCACCTTTGGGGTAAAGTCAGGGAAGTTGCTAGGCTTTATGGTCAGTGAAAGAAAAATTGAAGTCGATCCCGATAAGATACGGGCCATCCAGAATTTGTCACCTCCCAGCACACCAAAAGAAGTTTGAGGTTTTCTGGGGAGACTGAACTACATTTCTCGGTTCATCTCTCAACTTACTTACAAATGTGATCCCATATTTAAGCTTCTCTGTAAGAATAATCCTGGGAAATGGAATGAAGAATGTCAAGAGGTGTTTAATAAAATTAAGCAATATTTATCGAACCCTCCAGTATTGGTGCCATCTGTTCTAGGGAAACCTTTAATCTTATACTTAACCGTATGTGAAAATTCAATGGGATGTGTGCTGCGACAGCAAGACGAGGCCAACCAAAAGGAGAGAGCTATTTACTATCTGAGTAAAAAGTTCACTGAATATGAATCCAAGTATTCTTCATTGGAGAAAATGTGTTGTGCATTAGCGTGGACTGCCAAAAGACTCAGACAGTATATGCTCTATCATACTACATGGCTCATAGCGAAACTGGATCCAATTAAGTATATCTTCGAGAAACGTTCTTTATCTGGGAGAATCGTTAGATGGCAAGTAATGCTCTCGAAATACGATATTATATACGTGAGCCAAAAAGCAATAAAAGGAGGCACTATAGTAGAATTTCTTGCAGATCGTGCTACTGAAGACTATGAGCCGATGAAGCTGGAATTCCCTGACGAAGACTTAATGACTATTTCCCAACCGGAGGAAGGGGAACATGTAAAAAAATGTTGGAGAATGTACTTTGATGGAGTTGCTAATGCCTTGGGGCATGGAATTGGGGTAATTCTGATTTCTCCAGAAGAACAATACTATCCTGTAACAGCAAGGTTAAATTTCAATTGCACAAATAACATCACTGAATATGAGGCATATGTCCTGGGCTTGCAAGCTGCTATAGATAGAAGAGTGAAAGTATTGAAAGTGTTTGGAGACTCAACTCTAGTCATATATCAGTTGAAAGGAGAATGGGAGATGAGAGATTCAAAACTCGTTCTGTATCATAAGTATATTCTAGAGTTCATGAAACAATTTAAAGATATCCAGTTTGATCACTTACTTCGAGAAGAGAATTTGATTGCTGATACATTGGCTACTCTGGCTGTAATGATTTGAGTTAATGATAATACCGACATTCATCCCATCAAGTTAGATGTTAAGGATATACTAGCTTATTGTTCTAATGTAGAGGGAGAAGAAGATGGAAAGCCCTGGTATTATGACATCTTATAGTATGTCAAGGATTAGCAGTATCCAGTTCAAGCAACAGAAAATGATAAAAGGGTCATTCAAAGATTGGCTATGAGCTTTTTCCTAGATGGGGATGTCTTGTACAAAAAAAGCAAGGATCAAGTATTATTGAGGTGCTTAAATGAGACTGAAGCGAAGAAAATCATTAAAAGGATGCATGATGGAATATGTGGGGCACATACTAGTGGACATGTGATGACAAGACAGATTATGAGAGCAGGATATTATTGGTTGACGATGAAGAATGATTGCATTGACTATGCTCGTAAATGCCATAAATGCTGGATATATGCTGATAAGATCCATGCTCCACCATCTGCTTTACATGTTATGGCACCACTATGGCCATTTTCAATGTGGGGCATGGATGTCATTGGCCCAATCATCCCAAAGGCCTCTAACCTGCACAGATTCATTTTTGTGATGATAGATTATTTCACAAAATGGGTAGAAGTAGCATCATATGCAAATGTGACACGCTTCGTGGTTTGTAAGTTCATAAAAAAGGAGATCATCTGTAAATATGGACTTTCGGAGAGAATTATTTCAGACAATGATAAGAATCTAAATAGTAAGATGATGCAAGATATATGTGCTCAATACAAGATCAAGCATCATAACTCGGTACCATACCGTCCAAAAATGAATGGGGTAGTTGAGGCAGCCAATAAGAACATAAAGAGAATTTTGGAGAAGATGACCGAGACTTACAAAGATTGGCATGAGAAGTTGCCATTTGCATTGCATGCATATCAAACGTCAGTTCGTACCTCTACTAGGGCAACCCCATTTTCTTTGGTTTATGGGATGGAAGCTATACTACCAGTGAAAGTAGAGATCCCCTCTTTGAGAGTTTTAAAAGAAGTTGAGTTGGAAGAAGCTGAATGGATCCGAGAATGTTATGAGCAGTTAAATTTCATAGAAGAAAAGAGATTGACTGCATTGTGCCATGGTCGGCTATATCAAAAGAGAATGATGAGGGCTCATGATAAGAAGACTCAACCCCGTTGCTTTCGAGAAGGAGAGTTGGTTTTGAAAAGAATTCTCTCAATCCAGCATGATAGTAGAGGAAAATGGACTCCAAATTGGGAAAGGTCGTATGTGGTGAAATGAGCTTTTTTGGGTGGAGCGCTGATACTGACTGAGATGGATGAAAATGATTTACCCCATCCTATACATTTTGATACTGTGAAGAAATACTATGCTTGAAAAAAATGAAAAAAAATAAAAAAATGATAAAATAAAAAAAAGAGAAAAAATGAAAAAATGAAAAAATAGAAAAAATAAAAAAATGAAAAAAGAAAAAGTGAAAAAGGAGGACTCAAGGCGAAAACCCTAAAAGGGCGATTTTAGTCATAGGGGGTTTGTCTAAGTTGAAAACCTAAAAAGGCAGCTTAGATAAGGAGAATACAGCATTAAATTTAAAAGTCCGTTGATATGGAGGTTAGCAAATTCAGAAGAGTTCTAGGTTGTTAAATACATCAGAGGATTGAGTTTTCAGAAAGAACTTTGAGATGTGTTATCATGATTATCTGATTGTTCATTTTGGGCTTTGTCCCCATACCTATCCTTGTAATTCTTTCTTGGCCAAAGTTTGCCAACATTTTGCTAATAAAAAAAACATTTTATTTCATTCTTTGTGCCTTTTTCTGATGACTGTTTCCCAACCATTCATATTCCTTTCTTCTTAGTACCCCACCATGGAAGAAATGTGCAAATGCATTCTTACTTTTTGATTTTGAAATAATGATTGATGAATGAATAACAACGTAAAAAGATTTTTTACATTACATTGAATAAATCAAGAGTGATAAAGGCAGAATCGAGATGTTCAGTTCCTGATTAGGATATTGAATTTGGGAAGAGATTTTTTTACAGGAAGATTATGAGTGGAAGAAACAATTAAGAGCTACACTGGTTCAATCTTAGAAGAGCAGTGTAATTGGATCTCTAAAGAATCAAAAGGCTTGATGCCCAAGAGAAAGCTTGAGAAACTTGAGTACCATACATTGAGCAGGAATTAATTGGCCAACATTTGCATAGCATGCATTGAAATTCATATGCATTTGCATAGCATACACTACTTTCAGGAAAGTATAGTGTATAGATTCAAGAAGCAGGGGTGTTCCAACATCCCACATAGAGAAGATAGATATCAAGATATTTTGCAAAATTGAAAAAGGAAAAGCTTGTCAGGTAAGTTCCTAATCCTTGAAATAGGATGTCTTTTGGTATCAGGGTTGATTTATAAGACCTTTGGGCATAATCTCCTAAAATTCCTTCAAACAAAACTTTCAACTCCTTTGGACATGATTGTCAAGGAGCAATTTACTTTTCAAAGTCATGGTGCCTCTGTTTAGAGGAGCAATTTACTTTCAAAGTCATGGTGCCTCTGTTCTGTTTAGAGGAGCAATTTACTTTTCAAAAGTCGTGGTGCCTCTGTTTAGAGGAGCAATTTATTTTTCCAAAGTCATTGAGCCTCTGTTTAGAGGAGCTTTGGTTAAAAAAAAAAAAACAAAAACAAAAACAAAAGCAAACAAAAAAAAATAAAAAAAATAAAAAAATGAAAATGTTGAGTTGAATTTTGATTGGGTGTCTACGTCTTTGCGCAATTTCTGTTTTACAGAAAATGTGCAAAGAGGGGCAGTTGTAGACACCCAATTTGGTCTAGTCCAAATGGGTAAGTCCAATTTTATTTTTGTTATTTTTTATTTTTTTATTATTTTATTCTATATTTTATGTATATATTTTCCTTTATATCCTATGTATTTATTATTTATTTATTATTACTATTTATTAATATATAGATTTTTTATTTTTTATTTTATTTAATTTTTTTATTTTTATTTATCTAATTATATATCTGTTATTATTATTACTTTTTTATTTATCCTATAATATTTTTTTGATTTATCTTTTCTAATTATCTATTTTTTTTATTTGATTTTTATTTTGGAAGGTTGAGATTGAAGGCTGAAGAATCCTACTGGGAATGTGGATTCAATCAGAAGAGTCTAGATTGGATTCAAAGATTGAATCCCCGTCCAAAGAGGAATTGGGATTGATCAGAAACTCCTGATCAATCCCTATAAAAGGGACTTCTTGGAACAAAAAAGCAAAGAGAGAAAAAATGTGAGCAAAGCTACTGATTTGAGAGATAGAAGAGTATAGAAGGCTAAGAAGTATTTTGGGAATTAGTAGGAATTTTTTTGAAGATTTTGGGCGATTTTTTTCTGGGAATTTCTAGAAAATTTCAAATTTCGATTGAATTTTTCGGCAAAAGTTAACTTTTTTGACGAAAATTTCGGCCAACTTTGAAGTTTTCGGTGAGCTGCCCAGTTTTCGACGACCTTTCCCAGAAATCGACCACCTTCTGGCCAACTTCCGGCCAAAAATCTAGATTTCGATGAAATTTTCCAAAATTCGGCGTACATTCAACCAGAGTTCTTTAGCAGTTTAGAGAGAAATGAGTGAGAAGGGGAAGAAGAGAGAGAGAGGGAAGGAGCTTTCTGCCGAAAAACAGAGGGAAGAGCCTTATATACCCTCCTAAAATGACTTCGTTTTTGCCTTAAGTGACCTAGAGGATCCGCGTGTTTTGCTGAGATCCGACCCGACCCGAGCGTCGACCCGTTTCTTGACCTGTGCATGTCTGCCCCCTCCGAGTCGAGCCGAGCTCCAAAGCCTTTTCTTCGAGCCATTTTTTCTTCCTTGAGCCGAGCCTAGCCGAGCCGAGCCATACTCCGAACGGCTCTAGGTTTTTTTTTTTGAATTTATTTTATTTTATTTATTATTTGTTTTTTTATTTTTTTATTATTTATTAGATTAGGTTTATTTAGTATCCTTTTTACCTTTATTTTATTTTTTATCTTGGTTTTACTTTTCTTTATTTTATTTTATTTTTTTATTTTCACTTTTATTTTGTTTTATTATTTTATTTTCTTTAAATAAAAATAAAAAAAGAATATTTTTGGGGAAAAGTTGAAAGTATCAATTTTCCTTGAAGATCAAAATTTTCCAAAAAGAATATTTTTAGGGAAAAGTTGAAAGTATCAATTTTCCTTAAAAATAAAATTTCAAAAAAAGGTTTTTGAGGAAAAGTTGAAAGTATCAATTTTCCTTGAAAATAAAAGTTTCCAAAGAATATTTTTGGGGAAAAGTTGAAAGTATCAATTTTCCTTAAAAATAAATTTTCAAAAAAATCAATTTTTGAGGAAAAGTTGAAAGTATCAATTTTCCTTGAAATTAAAGTTTCAAAAAAAATATTTTTAGGGAAAAGTTGAAAGTATCAATTTTTCCTGCACAAAAACAATCATTCTTTCCTTCCTTTTTATTTTGATTTTGATTTTGATTTTTTCTTTAAATAATCCGACAATTGAGTCTCTGCAAGTGAAACAGTAGTCTTTCTTGCATACTCTTGAGGTGAGGGGATTTTTTCAATTTTTTGCTAAAAGTATTAGAGTCAATCGAGAATAATTTCTAATAATTAATTACTTGGTAAAATTTTAAGGCACATTGGATAACACAAATTTTAGCTGGTACCATCTTTTGATGGGCGTTGTGAGGGTGCTATAACCTTCCTCACACGTAATCGAACTCCAGAACCCTGTTCTGGTTAGTAGACCTGAACCTATTTTTTTAGGGACCCTTATGTTCCCTAAAAGGACAGATTCCATAGGTGGCCAATCGCACCTACATAAAAAAAGATTGGTGGTGACTCCTAAAAGTCAATGTGTAGCGATAGATCCCCGAATCTAGATGTTCTGATACAACCCTTTGAAAAAAGTGTCCCCATTTCAGACACTTTAATAGCTACTGGCAGCAAACCTATAAAATCTCAAATGCTCTTTAAGGGGGTGTGAGTTTTTGAGGTTTGATTAGGGATAGGGGGCCAATATAAGGGCCAAGTACCAGCACCCATCGCACATCATGTGTGCACACCCCCCGAACCCCCAATGCCATCGGCTAGGCTCTCTGGCGATGCTCTGGCGATGGTGCCCCGGGTGAAAAAAATACGGCACCAGTACATGCCCTAGCCCAGCATGTGCACCGTGGCTCAAAATCTTAGATTGGGAATGAACTCCGTATGCTTAGACATGGAATGAACTCCGTATGCCGAAGCCAACCCACGAAATGAGAGTACGGGTGCTCAGCCGATCGGAGAGGCAGAATGTGCAAGCCGGGGATCGGCCTGATCCCCCCTGCGTGTTGTCGATCCTGCTGCCTCAACCCTTGGTCTGATCCAAACTTAGACTGGGAATGAACTCTGTATGCATAAGTCAACCCACGAAACGAGCGTACGGGCATTGAGCCACCCGAAGAGGCATAATGCGCAAGCCGGGGATCGGCCCGGTCCCCCTCTACGTGCTGCCGATCCCGCAGCCATAACCCTCGATCCGATTGGGGCTTAGACATGAAATGAACTCCCAATGCCTAAGCCAACCCACAAAACGGGTGTGCGGGCACTCAGCCGGTCAGCGAGGCAGAATACGAATGTCGGGGATCAGCCCGGTCCCCCCTGCGTGCTGCCAATCCTGCTGCCACAACCCTTGGTCCGATCCGATCTTAGACTGGGAATGAACTCTGTATGCTTAGACTGGGGATGAAATCCGTATGCCTAAGTCAACCCATGAAACGAGCGTGCGGGCGCTCAGCCAGCTGGTGAGGCATAATGTGCAAGCCGGGGATTAGCCCAATCCCCCTCTGCGTGCTGTCGATCCCGCTGCCGGTCTTGCTGCCACAACCCTCTATCTGACTAGGGCTTAGACATGGAATGAACTTCGTATGCCTAAGCCATCCCATGAAATGAGCATGCGGGCGCTCAGCCGGTCGAAGAGGCAGAATGCGCAAGCCGGGGATCGAACGGGTAGTAGGTGGGTTCAAGTATGTCTTCATATTTCTGCCATGCCAATGCCATTTTTATGGCTTGTAAATTCATACAATGGTCCCCTAAGCCTTCATGTGAAGTTTCATGGTAAGAGGACCCATTTTCTATTTTTCATGATTTTTGAAACTTTTTACGGTTCGGGATTTTTTAAAATTTTTTTAGAAAGATTTTTGTAACAAAATTTCGTAGAGCTGATCCTTGTATTTTTTTTTGCTTGCACAAAACAATTCAGCTAAAAAATCGAAGTGGAGAAGATTTTGTGACTGTTTGAAAAAAGTGTCCCCATTTCAGACACTTTAATGGCTACTGGCAGCCAACCTATAAAATCTCAAATGCTCTTTAAGGGGGTGTGAGTTCTCGAGGTTTGATGAGGGATAGGGGGCCAATATAAGGGCCAAGTACCAGCACCCATCGCACATCATGTGCACACACCCCCCGGCCCCCCCAATCGTCAAAACCCCTAATGCCGTCGGTTAGGCTCTCCGACGATGCTCCGACGATGGTGCCTTGGGTGAAAAAAATGTGGCACCAGCACATGCCCGAGCCCAGCATGTGCACCATGGCTCAAACTCTAAGACTGGGAATGAACTCCGTATGCATAGACAAGGAATGAACTCTGTATGCCTAAGCTAACCCACGAAACGAACGTGCGGGCGCTTAGTCGGCCAGAGAGGCAGAATGCGCAAGCCAGGGATTGGCTCGGTTCCCCTTTATGTGCTACCAGTCCCGCTGCCACAACCCTCCTTCTGGCTGGGGCTTAGACATCGAATGAACTCCCTATGCCTAAGCCAACCCACGAAACGGGTGTGCGGGCGCTCAGCCGGCCGGAGAGGCAGAATGCGTAAGCTGGGGATCGGCTCGATCCCCCCTGCGTGCTGTCGATCTTGCTGCTGCAACCCTCAGTCTGATCCAATCTTAGACTAGGAATGAACTCCGTATGCTTAGACTAGGGATGAACTCCGTATGCCTAAGTTAACCCATGAAACGAGCGTGTTGGCGCTCAGCCGACTGGAGAGGCTGACCGGGGAGGCAGAATGCACAAGCCGGGAATCAAGCCGGTCCCCCCTGTGTGCTATCGATCCTGCTATTGGTCCTACTATCGCAACCCTCGGTCCGGTCCCATCTTAGACTGGGAATGAACTCCGTATGCTTAGACATGGAATGAACTCTGTATGCCTAAGCCAACCCACGAAACAAGCGTACGGGTGCTCAGTCGATCGGAGAGGTAGAATGCGCAAGCCGGAGACTGACCCGATCCCCTCTGCGTGCTATCGATCCTACTGCCATAACCCTCGGTCCTATCCAATCTTAGAATGGGAATGAACTCCGTATGCTTAAGTCAACCCATGAAACGAGCGATCAGGGGCTGAGCCGGCCGGAGAGGCTTAATGCGTAAGCTAGGGATCGACTCGGTCCCGCTCTATGTGCTGCCAGTCCTACTACCACAACCCTCGGTCTGGCTGCGGGTTAGACATGGAATGAACTCCATATGCCTAAGCCAACCCATGAAACGGGCGTGAGGGCACCCAACCGGCCAGAGAGGCAGAATACGTAAGCCAAGGATCGGTTTGATCCCCCTGCGTGCTGCCGTAACCCTCGATCCGGTTTGATCTTAGACTGGGAATGAACTCCATATGCTTAGACTAGGGATAAACTCCGTATGCCTAAGTCAACCCATGAAATGAGCATGCAAACACTCAGCCGACCAGAGAGGCATGATGCACAAGTCGGGGATCGAACGGGTGGTAGGTGGGTTCAAGCACATCTTCATATTTCTGCCATGCCAATGCCATTTTTATGGCTTGTAAATTCATACAATGGTCCCCTAAGCCTTCATGTGAAGTTTCATGGCAAGACGACCCGTTTTCTATTTTTCATGATTTTTGAAACTTTTTACGATTCAGGATTTATTAAAATTTTTTTAGAAAGTGTTTTGTGTCCAAATTTGGTGGAGGTGATCCTTTTATTTTTGTTGGCATGCATAAAAAACTTCAGCTAAAAACTTGAAGTAGAGAAGATTTTACGATCGTTCGAAAAAAGTGTCCCCATTTCAGACACTTTAATGGCTACTGGCAGCAAACCTATAAAATCTCTAATGCTCTTTAAGGGGGTGTGAGTTCTCAAGGTTTGATGAGGGATAGGGGGCCAATATAAGGGCCAAGTACCAGCACCCATCGCACATCATGTGCGCACACCCCCCGGCCCCTCCAATCATTGGAACCCCCAATCCCTCTTGTTAGGCTCTCCGGGGAAGCTCCGGCGATGGTGCCCTGAGCGAAAAAAATGTGGCACCAGCACATGCCCGAGCCCAGCATGTGCACCATGGCTCAAACTCTTAGATCGGGAATGAACTCTGTATGCTTAGACACGGAATGAACGCCGTATGCCTAAGCCAACCCACGAAACAAGCGTACGGGCGCTCAGCCGACCGAAGAGGCAGAATGCGCAAGTCGGGGATCGGCCAGGTCCCCCTCTGCGTGCTGCTGGTCCCGCTGCCACAACCCTCATTCCGACTGGGGCTTAGACATGGAATGAACTCCCTATCCCTAAGCCAACCCACGAAACGGGTGTGCGGGCGCTCAGCCGGCCGGAGAGGCAGAATGCGCAAGCTGGGGACCGGCTTGGTCTCCCCTGCGTGCTGTCGATCCTGCTACCACAACCCTTGATCTGATCTGATCTTATATTGAGGATGAACTCCATATGCTTAGACTGGGGATGAACTTCGTATGCCTAAGTCAACCCACGAAACGAGCGTGCGGGCGTTCAGCCGGCTGGAGAGGCCGACCAAGGTGGCAGAATGCGTAAGCCGAGGATCGGGCCAATCCCCCCTTCATGCTTTCAGCCCCACTGCCACAATCCTCGGTCCGATTGAGGCTTAGACTTGGAATGAACTCCTTATGCCTAAGCCAACCCACGAAACGGGCGTGCGGGCGCTCAGCTTACCGGAGAGGTAGAATGCGCAAGTCGGGGATCGGCCCGTCCCCCCTATGTTCTGTCGATCCTGCTGCTGTAACCCTCGGTCCGGTCTGATCATAGACTGGGAATGAACTCTGTATGCCTAAGTCAACCCTCGAAACGAGTATTTGGGTGCTGAGCCAGCCGTAGAGGCATAATGCGCAAGACGGGGATCGGCCCGATCCACCTCTACGTGTTGTCGGTCCTGCTGCCACAACCCTCGGTCGGACTGGGGCTTAGACATGGAATGAACTCCCTATGCCTAAGCCAAACCACGAAACGGGCGTACGGGCGCTCAGCCGGCCAGAGAGGTAGAATGCGTAAGTCGAGGATCGACCCGGTCCCCTCTGCGTGCCGCCGATCCTGCTGTCGTAACCCTCGATCCGATCCGATCTTAGACTGGGAGTAAACTCCGTATGCTTAGATTGGGGATGAACTCCGTATGCCTAAGTCAACCCATGAAATGAGCATGCAGACACTCAGTCGACCAGAGAGGCAGGATGCGCAAGCCGGGGATCGAACGGGTGGTAGGTGGGTTCAAGCACATCTTCATATTTCTGCCATGCCAATGCCATTTTTATGGCCTGTAAATTCATACAATGGTCCCTTAAGCCTTCATGTGAAGTTTCGTGGCAAGACAACCTGTTTTCTATTTTTCATGATTTTTGAAACTTTTTGCCATTCGGGATTTTTAAAAATTTTTTTAGAAAGCGTTTTGTCCCCAAATTTGGTCGAGCTGATCCTTGTATTTTTGTTGGCATGCACAAAAAAATTCAGCTAAAAACACAAAGTGGAGAAGATTTTGTGACCGTCTGAAAAAAGTGTCCCCATTTCAGACACTTTAATTGCTATTGGCAGCAAACCTATAAAATCTCAAATGCTCTTTAAGGGGGTGTGAGTTCTTGAATGTGCAATCTGAGGATCGGTCTGCTCCAATCTTAGACTAGGAATGAACTCCGTATGCTTAGACATGGAATGAACTCCGTATGCCTAAGCCAACCCATGAAACGAGTGTGGAGGTGCTCAACCGACCGGAGAGCCAGAATGCACAAGCCGGGGACCGGCCCGGTCCCCCCTATGTACTATCGATCCTGCTACCGCAACCTTCAATCCGATTTGATCTTAGACTGGGAATGAACTCCGTATGCCTAAGTCAACCCACGAAATGTGCATTTGGGCACTGAGCCGACCGGAGAGGCATAATGCGCAAGTCGAGGATCGGACCGGTCCTCCTCTGCATGCTGTCGGTCCCGCTGCCACAACCCTCGGTCTGGTTGGGGCTTAGACATGGAATGAACTCCTTATGCCTAAGCCAACCCACAAAACGGGTGTGCGGGCACTCAGCCGTCCGAAGAGGCAGAATGCGCAAGCTGGGGACCGCCTGGTCCCCCCTGCGTGCTGTCGATCTTGCTACCGCAACCCTCGATTCGGTCTGATCTTAGACTAGGAATGAACTCCATATGCTTAGACTAGGGATGAACTCCGTATGCCTAAGTCAACCCACGAAACGAGCGTCCAGGTGCTCAGCCAGCTAGATAGGCCGATCGAAGAGGCATAATGCGCAAGCCGGGGTCAACCCGATCCCCCTCTGCGTGTTGTCGATCCTGCTATCGGTCTTGCTGCCACAACCCTCGGCCCGGCTGAGGATTAGACATGGAATGAACACCGTATGCCTAAGCCAACCCATAAAACAAGTGTGCGGGCGCTCAGCCGGTCGGAGAGGTAGAATACGCAAGTTGGGGATCGGCTCGGTCCTCCCCTACGTGCTATCGAACCTGCTGCTGGTCCTGCTGTCGCAACCCTCGATCCAATTGGATCTTAGACTGGAAATGAACTCCGTATGCTTAGACATTGAATGAACTCCGTATGCCTAAGCCAACCTACGAAATGAGCGTGCGGGCGCTCAACCGGTCGAGAGGCGAAATGCACAAGCCGGGGATCGGCCTGGTCCCACCCTGCGTGCTGTCGATCCTACTACCGCAACCCTCACTCCAATGCGATCTTAGACTAGAAATGAACTCCGTATGCCTAAGTCAACCCATGAAACAAGCGTACGGGTGCCAAGCCGACTGTAGAGGCATAATGTGCAAGCCGAGGATCGGCCCGATCCCCCTCTGCGTGCCGTCGATCCTGCTACCATAACCCTCAGTCTGGCTGGGGCTTAGACATGGAATGAACTCCTTATGCCTAAGTCAACCCACGAAACGGGCGTGCGGGAGCTCAACCGGTCAGAGAGGCAGAATGCGCAAGCTGGGGATCGACCCGATCCCCCTTGCGTGCTGCCGATCCTGCTACCGCAACCCTGGTCTAGTTAGATCTTAGACTGGGAATGAACTCTGTACGCTTATACTGGAGATGAACTCTGTATGCCTAAGTCAACCCATGAAACGAGCGTGTGGGTGCTCAATCTATCGGAAAGGCAGAATGCGTAAGCTGGGGATCGGTCCAGTCCCCCCTGCAAGCCGTCGATCCTACTGCTGGTCCTACTACCGCAACCCTTGATCCGGTCTGATCTTAGACTGGGAATGAACTTCATATGCTTAGACATGGAATAAACTTCGTATGCCTAAGCCAACCCATGAAACGAGCGTGCGGGCACTTAACCGGTCGGAGAGGCAGAATGCGCAAGCCAGGGGCTGACCCGATCCCCCCTACGTGCTGTCGATTCTGCTACCGCAACCCTCAGTCCGGTCCGATCTTAGACTGGGAATGAACTCCGTATGCCTAAGTCAACCCATGAAATGAGCGTTCGGGTGCTGAGCCAGTCATAAAGGCATAATGCGCAAGTCGGGGATCGGCCCGGTCCCTCTCTGCGTGCTGCCGGTCCTACTACCACAAACCTCAGTCCGGTTGGGGCTTAGACATGGAATGAACTCCCTATGCCTAAGCCAACCCATGAAACGGGCATGCGGGTGCTTAGTCGGTCGGAGAGGCAGAATGCATAAGCCGGGGATCGGCCCGGTCCCCGCTACATGCTGTCGATCCTGCTGCCGCAACCTTCAGTCCGGTCTAATCTTAGACTTGGAATGAACTCCGTATGCTTAGACTGGGGATGAACTATGTATGCCTAAGTCAACCCACGAAACGAGCGTGCGGACGCTCAGCCGACCAGAGAGGCAGGATGCGCAAGTCGGGGATCGAACGGGTGGTAGGTGGGTTCAAACACATCTTCATATTTTTGCCATACCAATGCCATTTTTATGGCTTGTAAATTCAAACAATGGTCCCCTATGCCTTCATGTGAAGTTTCATGGCAAGACGACCTGTTTTCTATTTTTCATGATTTTTGAAAGTTTTTGTGGTTTGGGATTTTTGAAAATTTTTTTAGAAAGCGTTTTGTCCCCAAATTTGGTAGAGCGGATCCTTGTATTTTGTTGGCATGCACAAAAAAATTCAGCTAAAAACTCGAAGTGGAGAAGATTTTGTTATCGTTTGAAGAAAGTGTCCCCATTTCAGACACTTTAATGGCTACTAGCAGCAAACCTATAAAATCTCAAACGCTCTCTAAGGGGGTGTGAGTTCTCGAGGTTTGATGAGGGATAGGGGGCGAATATAAGGGACAAGTACCAGCACCCATTGCACATCATGTGCGCACACCCCCCCAACCCTCCCAATCGTTGGAACCCCCAATATCGCCGGTTAGGCTCTCCGACGATACTCCGGTGATGGTGCCCCAGGCGAAAAAAATGTGGCATCGGCACATGCCCGAGCCCAGCATGTGCACTGTTGCTCAAACTCTTAGACCGGGAATGAACTCTGTATGCTTAGACATGGAATGAACTTCGTATGCCTAAGCCAACCCATGAAACGAGCGTGCAGGTGCTCAACCGACAGGAGAGGCAGAATGCGCAAGCCGGGGACCGGCTCGATCCCCCCTACGTGCTGTCAATCCTGCTGTCGCAACCCTCAGTCTGGCCCGATCTTAGGCTGGGAATGAACTCCGTATGGCTAAGTCAACCCATGAAACGAGCGTACGGGGGCTGAGCTAGCTAGAGAGGCATAATGCGCAAGCTGGGGATCTGCCCATTCCCCATCTACGTGCTACCGGTTCAGCTGCCACAACCCTTGGTCCGGCTGGGGCTTAGACATGGAATGAACTCCCTATGCCTAAGCCAACCCATGAAACGGGCGTACGGGCGCTCAGTCGGTTGGAGAGGCAGAATGCGCAAGCCGAGGATCAACCCAGTCCCCCCTACGTGCTACCGCAACCCTCAGGCTAGTCTGATCTTAGACCGAGAATGAACTCCATATGCTTAGACTGGGGATGAACTCCGTATCCCTAAGTCAACCCAAGAAATGAGCTTGCGAACGCTTAGCCAACCAGAGAAACAGGATGCGCAAGCCGGGGATCGAACGGGTGGTAGGTGGGTTCAAGCACATCTTTATATTTCTGCCATGCCAATGGTCCCCTACGCCTTCATGTGAAGTTTCATGGCAAGACGACCCATTTTTTATTTTTCATGATTTTTGAAACTTTTTGCGGTTCGAGATTTTTTAAAATTTTTTTAGAAATAGTTGTCCCAAAATTTTGTAAAGGTGATCCTTGTATTTTGTTTGGCATGCAAAAAAAAAAAAATTCAGCTAAAAACTCGAAGCGGAGAAGATTTTGTGACCATTTGAAAAAAGTGTTCCCATTTCAAACACTTTAATCGCTACTGGCAGCAAACCTATAAAATCTCAAATGCTCTTTAAGGGGGTGTGAGTTCTCGAGGTTTGATGAGGGATAGAGGGCCAACATAAGGGCCAAGTACCAGCACCAATCGCACATCATGTGCGCAGACCCCCCAGCCCCCCTAATCGCCAGAACCTCTAATACCCTCGGTTAGGCTCTCGGCGATGCTCCGACGATGGTGCCCCGGGCGAAAAAAATACGGTACTAGCACATGCTCGAGCCCAGCATGTGCACCGTGGCTCAAACTCTTAGACTGGGAATAAACTTCGTATGCTTAGAAATGGAATGAACTTCGTATGCCTAAGCCAACCCACGAATCGAATTTACGGGCACTCAGCAGGCCGGAGAGGTAGAATGCACAAGCCGGGGATCAGCCCGGTCCCCCTCTTCGTGCTGTCGATCCCGCTACCACAACCCTTGGTCCGACTGGGGCTTAGACATGGAATGAACTCCCTATGCCTAAGCCAACCCACAAAACGGGCGTGCGGGCGCTCAGTCGACGGGAGAGGCAAAATGTGCAAGCTGGGGATCGATCTGATCCCCCCAGCGTGCTGTTGATCCTGCTGTCGCAACCCTCGGTCCGGTTTGATCTTAGACTAGGAATGAACTCTGTATGCTTAGACTAGGGATGAACTCTGTATGCCTAAGTCAATCCATGAAATGAGCATGCGGACGCTCAACCGATCGGAGAGGCCAGCCGAAGAGGCAAAATGCACAAGCCAGGGATCGACCTGGTCCCCCCTACGTGCTATCGATCCTACTGCTGGTCCTGCTATCGTAACCCTCGGTTCGGTCCGATCTTAGACTGGGAATGAACTCCGTATGCTTAGACATGGAATGAACTCCGTATGCCTAAGCCAACCCACGAAGCGAGCGTGCGGGTGCTCAACCAGCCGAAGAGGCAGATTGGGCAAGCCAGGCACTGACCTGATCCCCCCTACGTGCTGTCGATCCTGCTGCTGCAACCCTTGATCCGAGCCAATCTTAGACTTGGAATGAACTCCATATGCCTAAGTCAACCCATGAAACGAGTGTTTGGGGGCTGAGCTGACCGGAGAGGCATAATACGCAAGCAGGGGTTTGGCCCGATCACCTTCTGCGTGCTGTCGGTCCCGCTGCCACAACCTTCAGTTCGGCTGGGGCTGAGACATGCAATGAACTCCCTATGCCTAAGCCAATCCATGAAATGGGCGTGCAGGCGTTTAGCCGACCGAAGAGGCAGAATGTGCAAGTCGAGGATCGACCCGGTCCCCCCTGCATGCTGCCCATCCTGCTGTCGCAACCCTCGATCCGATCCAATCTTAGATTGGGAATGAACTCTGTATGCTTAGACTGGGAATGAACTTCGTATGCCTAAGTCAACCCATGAAACGAGCGTGCGGGCGCTCAGTCGGTCGGAGAGGCTGGCCAGAGAGACATAATACACAAGTCAGAGATCAGCCCAGTCCCCCTCTACGTGCTGCCGATCCTACTGTCGGTCCTGTTACCACAACCCTCGATACGACTGGGGCTTAGACATGGAATGAACTCCATATGTCGAAGCCAACCCAAGAAACGAGCGTGCGGGTACTCAGCCAATCGAAGAGGTAGAATGCGCAAGTCGGGGATCAGCCCAGTCCCCCCTGCATGCTGTCGATCCTGTTGCTGGTCCTGCTGCTGTAACCCTCGATCTAATCTGATCTTAGACTGGGAATGAACTCCATATGCTTAGACATGAATAAACTCCCTATGCCTAAGCCAACCCATAAAACGGGCATGCGGGCGTTCAGCTGATCGAAGAGGCAGAATGCACAAGCCGAGGATCGACCCGATCCCCCTTACGTGCTACTGATCCTACTATAGCAACCCTTGGTCCGGTCAGATGTTAGATTGGGAATGAACTCCATATGCTTAGACTGGGGATGAACTCCGTATGCCTAGGTCAACCCACGAAACGAGCATGCGAACGCTCAGCAGACCAAAACCCAGCACGTGCTTTTGTTGGCATGCCCGAGCCCAGCATGTGCACCGTGGCTCAAACTCTTAGACTGGGAATGAACTTCGTATGCCTATGCCAACCCATGAAACGAGCGTGCAGGTGCTCAACAAGTCAGAGAGGTAGAATACGCAAGCGGGGGATCGACCCGGTCCCTCTCTGCGTGCTGCCGGTCCCGTTACCATAACCCTCGGTCCGGCTGGGGCTTAGACATGGAATTAACTCCTTATGCCAAAGCTAACCCACGAAACGGGCGTACGGGTGCTCAGCAGGTCGAAGAGGCAGAATGCGTAAGCCAGGGATCGGCCCAGTCCCCCCTGTGTGTTGTTGATCCTGCTGTCACAGCCCTAGATCCGGTTCGATCTTAGACTAGGAATGAACTCCGTATGCTTAGACTGGGGATGAGCTCCGTATGCCTAAGTCAACCCATGAAATGAGCGAGCGAGCGCTCAGCCAGTCGAAGAGGCAGAATGTGCAAGCCGGTGATCAGCCCGATCCCCCCTGCGTGCTGTCGATCCTGCTACTGCAACCCTCGGTCCGGTTCGATCTTAGACTGGGAATAAACTCTGTATGCTTAGACTGGGGATGAACTCCGTATGCCTAAGTCAACCCATGGAACGAGCGTACGGGCACTCAACCGACCGAAAAGGCATAATGCGTAAGTCGAGGATCAACCTGGTCCCTCTCTGTGTGCTGTCGATCTCGCTGTCGGTCTTGCTGCCACAACCCTTGGTTTGACTGGGGATTAGACATGGAATGAACTTTGTATGCCTAAGCCAACCCATGAAACGAGCGTAAGGGCGCTCAATCGATCGGAGAGGCAGAATGCGCAAGTCGAGGATCGGCCCGATCCCCCCTACGTGCTGTCAATCCTGCTGCTGGTCCTACTGTCGCAACCCTCGATCCGGTCTGATCTTAGACTGGGAATGAACTCCGTATGCTTAGACAAGAAATGAACTTCGTATGCCTAAGCCAACCCACGAAATGAGTGTGCGGGTGCTCAGTCGATCGGAGAGGCAGAATGCACAAATCGAGGACCGACTTGGTGTCCCCTGCGTGCTGTCGATCCTGCTGTCGTAACCCTCAGTCCAATTTGATCTTAGACTGGGAATGAACTCCCTGTGCCTAAGTCAACCCACGAAACGAGTGTACAGGCGTTGAGCCAGTTGGAGAGGCATAATGTGCAAGCCGAGGATCGGCTCGGTCCCCCTCTACGTGCTGTCAGTCCCGCTGCCACAACACTCGGTCCAGTTGGGGCTTAGACATGGAATGAATTCCCTATGCCTAAGCCAACCCATGAAACAGGCGTGCGGGTGCTCAGTCGATCAGAGAGGCAGAATGCACAAGTCGGGGATCGGCCCGGTCCCTCCTGCGTACTGCCAATCCTGCTGTCGCAACCCTCAGTCTGGTTCGATCTTAGACTGGGAATGAACTCCATATGCTTAGACTGGGGATGAACTCCGTATGCCTAAGTCAACCCATGAAACGAGCGTGCGGACGCTCAGCCGACCAGCGACGCAGGATGCGCAAGCCAGGGATCGAACGGGTGGCAGGTGGGTTCAAGCACATCTTCATATTTCTACCATGCCAATACCATTTTTATGGCTTGTAAATTCATAAAATGGTCCCCTACGCCTTCATGTGAAGTTTCGTGGCAAGACGACATGTGTTTCTATTTTTCATGATTTTCGAAACTTTTTGCAGTTCGGGATTTTCTAAAATTTTTTTAGAAAGAGTTTTGTCCCCAAATTTGGTAGAGGTGATTCTTTTTATTTTTGTTGGCATGCACAAAAAAATTCAGCTAAAAACTCGAAGTGGAGAAGATTTTGTGACCGTTTGAAAAAAGTGTCCCTATTTCAAACACTTTTATGGCTACTGGCAGCAAACCTATAAAATCTAAAATGCTCTTTAAATGGGTGTGAGTTCTCGAGGTTTGATGAGGGATAGGGGGCCAATATAAGGGCCAAGTACCAGCACCCATCGCACATCATGTGTGCACACCCCCCGGCCCCCCAATCACCGAACCCCCAATGCCATCGGTTAGGCTCTCCGGTGATGCTCCGACGATGGTGCCCCAGGCGAAAAAAATCTGGCTCCAATACATGGCTGAGCCCAGCATGAGCATCGTGGCTCAAACTCTTAGACTGGAAATGAACTATGTATGCTTAGACATGGAATGAACTCCATATGCCTAAGCCAACCCATGAAACGAGCATGCGGGCGCTCAGACGAGCGGAGAGGCAGAATGCGCAAGCTGGGGATCAGCTCGGTCCCTCTCTGCATGCTGTCGATCCCGTTACCGCTACCCTCGGTCCAGCTGGGGCTTATACATGGAATAAACTCCCTATGCCTAAGCTAACCCATGAAACGGGCATGCGGGCGCTCAACTGATTGGAGAGGCAAAACGCGCAAGCCAGGGATCGGCCCGGTCCCCCCTGTGTGCTGCCGATCCTGCTATCGCAACTGTCAGTTTGGTTCGATCTTAGACTGGGAATGAACTCCGTATGCTTAGACTTGGGATAAACTCCGTATGCCCCCCTACGTGCTATCGATCCTACTGCCGTAACCCTCAGTTCGATCCGATCTTAGATTGGGAATGAACTCCTTATGCCTAAGTTAACCCACGAAACGAGCATTCGAGCACTGAGCCGACGGGAGAGGCATAATGCGCAAGCTGGGGATTGGCCCGGTCCCCCTCTGCGTGCTATCGGTCCTACTGCCACAACCCTCAGTCCAGCTGGGGCTTAGACATGGAATGAACTCCCTATGCCTAAGCCAACCCACGAAACGGACGTGCGGGCACTCAGCCTGCCAGAGAGGCAGAATGTGCAAGCCAGGGATTGGCTCGGTCCTTCCTGCATGCTATCGATCTTGCTATCGCAACCCTCAGTCCGGTCCAATCTTAGATTGGGAATGAATTTCGTATGCTTAGACTGGGGATGAACTCTGTATGCCTAAGTCAACCCACGAAATGAGCGTGCGGGCGCTCAACTGGCCGGAGAGGCAGAATGCGTAAGCTGGGGATCGACCCGATCCCCCCCTGTGTGCTGTCGATCCTACTGCTGGTCCTACTGTCGCAAGCCTCGATCCAGTCCGATCTTAGACTGGGAATGAACTCCGTATGCTTAGACATGGAATGAACTCCATATGTCTAAGCCAACCCATGAAACGAGCGTACGGGCACTCAGTCAGCCAGAGAGGTAGAATGCGCATGTCGGGGTCTGACCCGGTCCCCCCTGCATGCTGTCGATCCTGCTGCCACAACTGTCAGTCTGGTCTGATCTTAGACTGGGAATGAACTCGGTATGCCTAAGTCAACCCACGAAACGAGCGTTCGGGCACTGAACTGGCCGGAGAGGCATAATCCGCAAGCCGGGGATCCGCCCGATCCCCCTCTACATGCTGTCGATCCCCCTCTGTGTGCTGTCGGTCCCGTTGCCACAACCCTCGGTCCAGTTGGGGCTTAGAGATGGAATGAACTCCCTATGCCTAAGCCAACCCACGAAACGGGCGTGCGGGCGCTCAATCGATCGGAGAGGCAGAATGCGTAAGCCGGGTATTGGCCCGGTCCCCCCCGCGTACTGTCAATCCTACTGCTGGTCCTGCTGCTGCAACCCTCGGTCCGATCTGATCTTAGACTGGAATGAACTCCATATGCTCAGACATGGAATGAACTCCGTATGCGTAAGCCAACCCACGAAACGAGCGTACGGGCACTTAGCCAGCCGGAGACGCAAAATGCGCAAGCTGGGGACCAGCCCATCCCCCCCTGTGTGCCGTCGATCCTACTGCCGCAACCCTCAGTCTGGTCCGATGTTAGATAGGAACGAACTCCATACGCCTAAGTCAACCACGAAATGAACGTATGGGCATTGAACCGATCAGAGAGGCGTAATACGCAAGTCGGGGATCGGCCCGATCCCCCTCTGCGTGCTGTCGGTCCTGCTGCCACAACCCTCAGTCTGGCTAGGGCTCAGACATGGAATGAACTCCTTATGCCTAAGCCAACCCATAAAACGGGCGTGCGGGCGCTCAGTCGACCGGAGAGGTAGAATCGGCTCGATCCCCCTTACGTGCTGCCGATCCTGCTACCGTAACCCTCGGTCCGATCCGATCTTAGACTGGGAATGAACTCCATCTGCTTAGACTGGGGATGAACTCCGTATGCTTAAATCAACCCATGAAACAAGCGTGCGGATGCTCAGCCGACCAGAGAGGCAGGATGAGCAAGCCGGGGATCGAACGGGTGGTAGGTGCGTTCAAGCACATCTTCACATTTCTTCCATGCCAATGCCATTTTTATGGCTTGCAAATTCATACAATGGTCCCCTACTCCTTCATGTGTGGTTTCGTGGCAAGACGACCTGTTTTCTATTTTCCATGATTTTTTCAAACTTTTTGCGGTTTAGGATTTTTTAAAATTTTTTTAGAAAGATTTTTGTCCCCAAATTTGGTAGAGGTGATCCTTGTATTTTTGTTGGCATGCACAAAAAAACTCAGCCAAAAACTCGAAGTTGAGAAGATTTTGTGACCGTTTGAAAAAAGTGTCCCCATTTTAGACACTTTAATGGCTACTGGCAGCAAACCTATAAAATCTCAAATGCTCTTTAAGGGGGTGTAAGTTCTTGAGGTTTGATGAGGGATAGGGGGCCAATATAAGGGCCAAGTACCAGCACCCATCGCACATCATGTGCGCACACCACCTGGCCCCCCCAATCGTCGGAACCCCCAATGCCACTGGTTGGGCTCTCCGGCGATGCTCCGGCGATGGTGCCCCGAGCGAAAAAAATGTGGCACCAGCACATGCCCAAGCCCAGCATGTGCACCATGGCTCAAACTCTTAGACTGGGAATGAAGTTCGTATGCTTAGACATGGAATGAACTCCGTATGCCTAAGCCAACCCATGAAATGAGCGTGCGGGCGCTCAGCCGGTCGGAAAGGTAGAATGCACAAGCCGGGGATCAGCTCGGTCCCCTTCTACATGCTGCCGATCCCACTACCACAACCCTCAGTCCAGCTGGGGCTTAGACATGGAATGAACTCCCTATGCCTAAGCCAACCCATGAAATGGGCGTGCGGGCGCTCAGCCCATCGGAGAGGCAGAATGCATAAGCCAGAGATCGGCCCGGTCCCCTCTACGTGCTACCGATCCTGCTGTCGCAACCCTCGGTCCAATTTGATATTAGACTGGGAATGAACTCTGTATGCTTAGACTGGGGATGAACTTCAAATGCCTAAGTCAACCCATGGAATGAGCGTGCGGGTGCTCAGTCGGTCGGAGAGGTAGAATGCGTAAGCCGGGGATCGACTCAATCCCCCCTACGTGCTGTCGATCTTGCTGCTGGTCCTACTATCGCAAGCCTCAGTCCGGTCTAGTCTTAGACTAGGAATGAACTCTGTATGCTTAGGCATGGAATGAACTCCATATGCCTAAGCCAACCCACGGAACGAGCATTTGGGCATTCAGTCGGTCGGAAAGGCAGAATGCACAAGCCGAGGACTGGCCCAATCCCCCCTTGTGTGGTCGATCCTGTTGTCGTAACCCTCAGTTCGATCTGATCTTAGACTACGAATGAACTCCGTATGCCTAAGTCAACCCATGAAACGAACGTTCAGGCATCGAGCCGATCGGAGAGGCATAATATGCAAGTCGGGGATCCGTTCGGTCCCCATTTGCGTGCTCTCGATCCCGCTACCACAACCCTCGGTTCGGTTGGGGCTTAGACATAGAATGAACTCCCTATGCCTAAGCCAACCCATGAAACGGGCGTGCAGGCACTCAATCGGCCAGAGAGGCAAAATGCGCAAGCCGGGGATCAGCTCGGTCCCCGTTACATGCTACCAATCCTACTGCCACAACCCTCGGTCCGATTCGATCTTAGACTAGGAATGAACTCCGTATGCCTAAGTCAACCCACGAAACGAGCGTACGGGCACTCAGCTAATTTGGTAGAGGTGATCCTTGTATTTTTGTTGGCATGCACAAAAAAATTCAGCTAAAAACTCGAAGTGGAGAAGATTTTATGATCGTTTGAAGAAAGTGTCCCCATTTCAGATGCTTTAATGGCTACTGGCAGCAAACGTATAAAATCTCAAATGCTCTTTGAGGGGGTGTGAGTTCTCGAGGTTTGATGAGGGATAGGGGGCCAATATAAGGGCCAGGTACTAGCACCCATCGCACATCATGTGCGTACACCCCCACCGGCCCCCCCAAACGTCGGAACCCCCAATGTCGCCGTTTAGGCTCTCTGGCGATGCTCCAACGATGGTGCCCCGGGTGAAAAAAATACGACACTGGGAATGAACTCCGTAAGCTTAGACATGGAATGAACTTCGTATGGCTAAGCCAACCCACAAAACGAGCGAGCGGGTGCTCAGCTGGTCAGAGAGGCAGAATGTGCAAGTTGGGGACTAGGCCGGTCCCTCCTACGTGCTGTCGATCCTACTGGCACAACCCTCAGTTTAGTCCGATCTTAGACTACGAATGAACTCTGTATGCCTAAGTCAACCCATGAAACGAGCGTGTGGGCACTGAACTGATCGGAGAGGCATAATGCGTAAGCCGAGGATAGACCCGATCCCCCTTTGTGTGCTATCGGTCCCGCTGCCACTACCTTCGGTCTAGCTGGGGCTCAGACATGGAATGAACTCCGTATGCCTAAGTCAACCCATGAAACAAGCGTTCGGGCGGTCAGTCGGCTGTAGAGGTAGAATGTGCAAGCCGGGGATTGGCTCGGTCCCCCCTGCGTGCTGTCGATCCTACTGCAGGTCTTGCTCACGCAACACTCGGTCCTGTTCGATGTTAGACTGGGAATGAACTCTGTATGCTTAGACATGGAATGAACTACGTATGCCTAAGCCAACCCATGAAAAGGGCGTACGGGTGCTCAACCAGTCGGAGAGGTAGAATGTGCAAGCTGAGGATCGGCTCGGTCCCCCTTTGTGTGGTGTCAAACTTGCTGTCGTAACCCTCAGTCCGGTCTGATCTTAGACTGGGAATTAACTCCGTATGCCTAAGTCAACCCACGAAACGAGCGTGCGGGGGCTGAGCCGGCTGGAGAGGCATAATGCGTAAACTGGGGATCAGCCCGATCCCCCTCTACATGCTGCTGGTCTCGCTGCTACAACCCTTAGTCTGGCTGGGGCTTAGACATGGAATGAACTCCCTATGCCTAAGCCAACCCACAAAACGGGCATACGGGCGCTCAGCTGGCTGGAGAGGCAGAATGCGTAAGCCGGGGATCGACCCGATCCCCCCTGTGTGTTGCCGATCCTGCTGTCGTAACCCTCGGTCTGGTCTGATCTTAGACTAGGAATGAACTCTGTATGCTTAGACTGGGGATGAACTCCGTATGCCTAAGTCAACCCACGAAACGAGCGTTCGTGCGTTTAACCGACCAGAGAGGCAGGATGCACAAGCCGGGGATCGAACGGGTGGTAGGTGTGTTCAAGCAGATATTCATATTTCTGCTGTGCCAATGCCATTTTTATGGCTTCTAAATTCTTACAATGGTTCCCTAAGCCTTCATGTGAAGTTTCGTGGCAAGACGACCCATTTTCTATTTTTCACGATTTTCAAAACTTTTTACGGTTCGTGATTTTTTAAAATTTTTTTAGAAAGAGTTTTGTCCCCAAATTTGTTAGAGGTGATCCTTGTATTTTTGTTGGAATGCACAAAAACATTCAGCTAAAAACTCAAAGTGGAGAAGATTTTGTGACTGTTTGAAAAAAGAGTGCCCATTTCAGACACTTTAATGGCTACTGGCAGCAAACCTATAAAATCTCAAATGCTCTTTAAGGGGGTGTAAGTTCTTGAGGTTTGATGAGGGATAGGGGGCCAATATAAGGGCCAAGTACCAGCACCCATCGCACATCATGTGCGCACACCCCCTGGCCCCCCCAATCATCGAAACCCCCAATGCTGTCGGTTAGACTCTCCGGCGATGCTCTGGTGACGGTGCCCCGAGTGGAAAAAATGTGGCACCAGCACATGCCTGAGCCCAGCATGTGCACCGTGGCTCAAAATCTTAGATTGGTAATGAACTCCGTATGCTTAGACATGGAATGAACTCTGCATGCGTAAGCCAACCCACGAAACGAGCGTGCGGGCGCCTAGCAGGCCAGAAAGGCAGAATGCACAAGCCAGGGATTGGCTCGGTCTGCCCCTGTGTGCTGTCGATCCTGCTATTGTAACCCTCGAGCCGATCCGATCTTAGATTGGGAATGAACTCCGTATGCATAAGTCAACCCACGAAACAAGCGTGCGGGTGCTGAGCCGATCAAAGAGGCATAATGCGCAAGCGTGGGATCGACCTGATCCCCCTCTGCATGCTGCAGGTCCCACTGCCACAACCCTCGGTCCGGTTGGGGTTTAGACATGGAATGAACTCCCTATGCCTAAGCAAACCCACAAAATGAGCGTGCGGGCACTCAACCGGCCGAAGAGGTAGAATGCGCAAGCCGAAGATCAGCCCGGTCCCCACTGCGTGCTATCGATCTTGCTACCGCAACCCTCTGTCTAGTCCGATCTTAGACTGGGAATGAACTCCATATGCTTAGACTGGGGATGAACTCCGTATGCCTAAGTCAACCCATAAAACGAGCATGCGGACGCTCAGTCGGCCGGAGAGGCATAATGCGTAAGTCGGGGATTAGCCTGGTTCCCTTCTGCGTGCTGTCGATCCTGTTGCCGATCCTGCTGTGACAACTCTCGATCCGGTTAGGGCTTAGACATGGAATGAACTCTGTATGCCTAAGCCAACCCATAAAACGAGCTCAGCCGGTCGGAGAGGTAGAATGCGCTAGCCGGGGATCGATCCAGTCCCCCCTACGTGCTGTTGATCTTACTGCTGGTTCTGTTGCCGCAGCCCTCGATCCAGTCTGATCTTCGACTGGGAATGAACTCCATATGCTTAGACATGGAATGAACTCCGTATGCCTAAGCCAACGCATGAAACGAGCGTACGGGCGCTTAGCCGATCGGAGAGGCAAAATGTAAGCCAGGGATAGGCCCGGTCCCCTCTGCGTGCTATCGATCTTACTGCCACAACTCTCGATGCGACCCGATCTTAGACTAGGAATGAACTTCGTATGCCTAAGTCAACAAACGAAATGAGCATGCGAGCGCTGAGCTGGCTGAAAAGGTATAATGCGAAAGCTGGGGATTGACCCGGTCCCCTTCTACGTGTTGCCGATCCCGTTGCCACAACCCTCGATCTGGCTGGGGCTTAGACATGGAATGAACTCTCTATGCCTAAACAACCCACGAAATGGGCGTGCGGGCACTCAGCTGACCGAAGAGGCAGAATGTGCAAGTCAGGGATCGACTCGATCGCCTCTCCGTCCTGTCGATCCTGCTGTCGCAACCCTCGGTCCGATCTAATCTTAGACTGGGAATGAACTCTGTATGCTTAGACTGGGGATGAACTCCGTATGCCTAAGTTAACCCATGAAACGAGCATGCGAGCGTTTAGCCGGCCGGGGAGGCATAATGCGTAAGCTGGGGATCAGCTCGATCCCTCTCTGTGTGCTGTAGGTCCCACTTCCGATCCTGCTGCCACAACCCTCGGTCCGGCTGGGGCTTAGACATGGAATGAACTCTGTATGCCTAAGCCAACCCAAAAAATGAGCGCGCGGGCGCTCAGCCAATCGGAGGGGCAGAATGCGCAAGTCGGGGATCGGTCTGGTCCCCCCTACGTGCTGTCGATCCTGCTGCTGTAGCCCTCGATCCGATCTGAACTTAGACTGGGAATGAACTCCATATGCTTAGAATGGGGATGAACTCCGTATGCCTAAGTCAACCCATTAAATGAGCGTGTGGGCGCTCAGTCGACCGGAGAGGCCAGTCGGAGAGGCATAATGTGCAAGCCAGGGATCAACCCGATCCCCCTCTGTATGTTGGCGATCCCGCTGTCGGTTTTGCTACCACAACCCTTGATCCGGCTTAGACATGAAAAGAACTCCGTATGCCTAAGCCAACCCATGAAACGAGTGTACGAGTGCTCAACCGGTGGGAGGGGCAGAATGTGTAAGTCGAGGATTGGCCCGATCACCCCTTACATGCTACCGGTCCTGCTGCTGGTCCTGCTGCTGTAATCTTCGATTTGGTCTGATCTTAGACTGGGAATGAACTCCGTATGCTTAGACGTGGAATGAACTCCGTATGCCTAAGCCAACCCACGAAATAAGCGTACGGGCGCTCAGCCGACCGGAGAGGCAAAATACGTAAGCTGGGGATCGGCTCGGTCCCTCCTGCGTGCTGCCGATCCTACTGTCGTAACCCTCAGTTTGGTCCAATCTTACACTGGGAATGAACTCCGTATGCTTAGACTGGGGATGAACTCCGTATGCCTAAGTCAACCCACGAAACGAGCGTGCGGGCGCTCAGCCGATCAGAGAGGCAGGATGCGTAAGTCGGGGATCGAACGGGTGGTAGGTGGGTTCAAGCACATCTTCATATTTTTGCCGTGCCAATGCCATTTTTATGGCTTGTAAATTCTTACAATGGTCCCCTAAGCCTTCATGTGAAGTTTCGTGACAAGACGACCCGTTTTCTATTTTTCACGATTTTCAAAACTTTTTATTATTCAGGATTTTTTAAAATCTTTTTAGAAAGAGTTTTGTCCCCAAATTTGTTAGAGGTAATCCTTGTATTTTTGTAGGAATGCAGAAAAACATTCAGCTCAAAACTCGAAGTGGAGAAGATTTTGTGATCGTTTGAAAAAAGTGTCCCCATTTCAGACACTTTAATGGCTACTGGCAGCAAACCTATAAAATCTCAAATGCTTTGTAAGAGGCTGTAAGTTCTTGAGGTTTGATGAGGGATAGGGGGCCAATATAAGGGCCAAGTACCAGCACCCATCGCACATCATGTGCGCCCACCCCCCGGCCTCCCAATCGTCAGAACCCCCAATGTCGTCGGTTAGGCTCTCCGACGATGCTCTGGCGATGGTGCCCTGGCAAAAAAAAAGTGGCACCAGCACATGCCCGACCCCAACATGTGCACCATGGCTCAAAATCTTAGACTGGGAATGAACTCTGTATGCTCAGGCATGGAATGAACTCCATATGCCTAAGCCAACCCACAAAATGAGTGTGCGGGTGCTCAACCGGCCGAAGAGGTAGAATACGCAAGCCCGAGATCGGCTCGGTCCCCCCTGCATGCTGTTGATCCTGCTGCCGTAACCCTCAGTCCGGTCCAATCTTAGACTACGAATTAACTCCGTATGCATAAGTCAAACCATGAAACGATCATGCGGGCGCTGAGACAGCCGGAGAGGCATAATGTGCAAGCTGGCGATCGGCCCGGTCTCCCTCTGCGTGCTGCCGGTCTTGTTGCCACAACCCTCGGTCCGATTGGGGCTTAGACATGGAATGAACTCCCTATGCCTAAGCCAACCCACAGAACGGGTGTGCGGGCACTTAATCGACTGGAGAGGCAGAATGCGAAAGTCGGGGATCGACCCGGTCCCCCCTGCGTGCTGTCGATCCTGCTGCTGCAACTCTCAGTCCGATTCGATCTTAGACTGGGAATGAACTTCGTATGCTTAGATTGGGGATGAACTCCATAAGCCTAAGTCAACCCACGAAATGAGCTTGCGGGCGCTTAGCCAGTCGGAGAAGCATAGTGCGAAAGCCGAGGATCAGCCCGATCCCCCTCTGCATGCTATCGATCCCGCTACCAGCCCTGCTGCCACAACCCGCAGTCCGACTGGGGCTTAGACATGGAATGAACTCCGTATGCCTAAGCCAACCCAAGAAACGAGTGTGCGGATGCTCAGTCGACCAGAGAGGCAAAATGCGCAAGCCGGGGATCGGCCTGATCCCCCCTGTGTGCTGTCGATCCTGCTGCTGGTCCTACGATCACAACCCTTCGTCCGGTCCGATCTTAGACTAGGAATGAACTTCGTATGCTTAGACATGGAATGAACTCCGTATGCCTAAGCCAACCCATGAAATGAGCGTGCGGGTGCTCAGTCGACCGGAGAGCTAGAATGCGTAAGCCAAGGAACGGTTCGGTCCTCCCCTGTGTGCTGTCGATCCAACTACCACAACCCTCGGTCTGGTCTAATCTTAGACTGGGAATGAACTCCATATGCCTAAGTCAACCCACGAAACAAGCGTGCGGGTGCTGAGCTAGCCGAAGCTGTATAATGCCCAAGCTGGGGATCGACCCAGTCCCCCTCTGCGTGCTATCGGTCCCGCTACCACAACCCTCGGTCCAGCTGGGGCTTAGACATGTAATGAACTCCCTATGCCTAAGCCAACACACGAAACGGGTGTACGGGCGCTCAGCCAACCGGAGAGGCAGAATGCGTAAGCCTGGGATCAGCCCGATCCCCCCTACGTGCTGCCGATCCTGCTGCCGCAACCCTCGGTCTGATTTGATCTTAGACTGGGAATGAACTCCATATGCTTAGACTGGGGATGAACTCCGTATGCCTAAGTCAACCCATGAAACGAGCGTGTGGGCACTCAGTTAGCCAGAGAGGCAGAATGCACATGTCGAGTATCGGCCTGGTCCCCCCCTGCGTGCTGCCAATCCTGCTGCTGGTCTTACTACCGCAAGCCTCGGTCCGGTCCGATCTTAGACTGGGAATGAACTTCGTATGCTTAGACATGGAATGAACTCCGTATGCCTAAGCCCTCCCATGAAACGAGCATACGAGCACTCAGTCGATGGAAGAGGTAGAATGTGCAAGCCGAGATCAGCTCAGTCCCCCCTGCATGCTATCGATCTACTGCTATAACCCTCAGTCCGGTCCGATCTTAGATTGGGAATGAACTTCGTATGCCTAAGTCAACCCACGAAATGAGTGTTCGGGCGCTGAGCTGACCGAAGAGGCATAATGTTTAAGCTGGGGATTGGTTCGGTCCTCTTTTATGTGCTACCGGTCCCGCTACCACAACCCTCGATCCGACTGGGGCTTAGACATCGAATGAACTCCCTATGCCTAAGCCAACCCTTGAAACGGGCGTGTGGGTGCTCAGTCGACCGGAGAGGCACAATGCGCAAGGTGGGGATCGACTCGATCCCCCCTGCATGCTGTCGATCCTGCTGCCACAACCCTTGATCCGATCCGATCTTAGACTGGGAATGAACTTCGTATGCTTAGACTGCGGATGAACTTCGTATGCCTAAGTCAACCCCCAAAACGAGCGTGCGGGTGCTCAACCGGCTGGAGAGACCGATCGGAGAGGCATAATGACAAGTCGGGGATCAGCTCGGTCCCCTCTGCGTGCTGTCGATCCCGCTGTCGGTCTTGCTGCCACAACCCTCGGTCTGGTTGGGGCTTAGGCATGGAATGAACTCCGTATGCCTAAGCCAACCCATGAAATGAGCGTGCGGGCACCCAACCACCCGGAGAAGCAGAATGCGCAAGCCAGGGATCGGCCCGATCCCCTTGCGTGCTGTCGATCCTGCTGTCGTAACCCTCGATTCGATCCGATCTTAGACTGGGAATGAACTCTGTATGCTTAGACTAGGGATGAACTCCGTATGCCTAAGTCAACCCACGAAATGAACGTGCGGGCGCTCAGTCGACCAGAGAGGCAAAATGCGCAAGTCGGGGATCGGCCCGGTCCCCCCTGTGTGCTGTCGATCTTGCTGCCACAACCCTCGATCTGGTTTGATCTTAGACTAGGAATGAACTTCGTATGCATAAGTCAACCCACGAAATGAGCGTGCAGGCGCTGAACCGGCCGAAGAGGCATAATGCACAGGCCGGGGTTCGGCTCGATCCCCCTCTACGTGCTACCGATCCCGCTGCCACAGCCTTCGGTCTGGCTGGGGTTTAGACACGGAATGAACTCCCTATGCCTAAGCCAACGAACGAAATGGGCGTGCGGGTGCTCAGTCGGTCAGAGAGGCAGAATGCGTAAGCCGAGGATCGACCGGGTCCCCCCTGCGTGCTACCAATCCTACTATCGCAACCCTCGATCCGATTGGATCTTAGATTGAGAATGAACTCCGTATGCTTAGACTGGGGATGAACTCCATATGCGTAAGTCAACCCACGAAACGAGTGTGCGAGCGCTCAGTCGACCGGAGTTACCGGTCAGAGAGGCGTAATGCCCAAGCTGAGGATCAGCCCGATCCCCCTCTGCGTGCTGCCGATCTCGCTGTTGGTCTTACTGCCACAACCCTCAATCCGGTCCGAGCTTAGACATGGAATGAACTCCGTATGCCTAAGCCAACCCACGAATCGAGCGTGCGGGCACTCAGCCAGTCGGAGAGGCAGAAAATGCAAGTCGGGGATCGGCCCGGTCCCTCCTGCGTGCTGTCGATCCTGCTGCTGGTCCTGCTACCACAACCCTCGGTCTGGTCTGATCTTAGATTGGGAATGAACTCCGTATGCCTAAGTCAACCCACGAACGAGCGTGCGGGGGCTAAGCCAGCCGGAGAGGCATAATGCGTAAGCTGGGGATCAGAACGATCCCTCTCTGCGTGCTATCGATCCTGCAACCACAACCCTCGGTCTGGCTGGGGCTTGGACATGGAATGAACTCCCTATGCCAAAGCTAACCCACGAAACGGGCTTACGGGTGCTCAACCGGCCAGAGAGACAGAATGCGTAAGCTGGGGATCGACTCGATCCTCCCTGCGTGCTGTTGATCCTGCTACCGTAACCCTCGGTTCAATCTGATCTTAGACTGGGAATGAACTCCATATGCTTAGACTGGGGATGAACTCCGTATGCCTAAGTCAACCCACGAAACGAGCGTGCGAGCGCTCAGCCGACCAGAGAGGCAGGATGCGCAAGTTAGGGATTGGTCGGGTTGTAGGTGGGTTCAAGCACATCTTCATATTTTTGCCATGCCAATGTCATTTTTATGGCTTGTAAATTGATACAATGGTCTCCTAAGCCTTCATGTGAAGTTTCGTGGCAAGACGACCCGTTTTCTATTTTTCACGATTTTTGAAACTTTTTACGGTTCGAGATTTTTTTAAAATTTTTTAGGAAGAGTTTTGTCCCAAAATTTGGTAAAGGTGATCCTTGTATTTTTGTTCGCATGCACAAAAAAATTCACCTAAAAACTCAAAGTGGAGAAGATTTTGTGATCGTTTGAAAAAAGTGTCCCCATTCCAGACACTTTCATGGCTACTGGCAGTAAACCTATAAAATCTCAAATGCTCTTTAAGGGGGTGTGAGTTCTCAAGGTTTGATGAGGAATAGGGGGCCAATATAATGGCCAAGTACTAGCACCCATCGCACATCATGTGCGCACACCCCCTGGCCCCCCTAATCGTCGAAAATGCCAATACCGTCGGTTAGGCTGTCTGGCGATGCTCCGACGATGGTACCCCAGGCTAAAAAAATGTGGCACGAGGACATGCCTGAGCCCAGCATGTGCACTGTGGCTCAAACTCTTAGACTGGGAATGAACTCTGTACGCTTAGACATGGAATGAACTCCATATGCCTAAGCCAACCCACGAAACGAGTGTGCGGGTGCTCAGTCGGCCGGAAAGGTAGAATGCACAAGCCGGGGATCGGCCTGGTCCCCCTTGTGTGCTGTCAATCCTACTACCACAACCCTCAGTTTGGTCTAACGTTAGACTGGGAATGAACTGCGTATGCAAAAGTCAACCCACAAAACAAGCGTGTGGGCCCTGAGCCAGCCGAAGAGGCATAATGCGCAAGTCGGGGATCGGCCCGGTCTCCCTCTACGTGCTGTCGGTCCCACTGCCACAACCTTCAGTCCGGCTGGGGCTTAGACATGGAATGAACTCCCTATGCCTAAGCTAACCCATGAAACGGGCGTGCGGGTTCTCAGTCGGCCGGAGAGGCAGAATGCGCAAGCTGGGGATTGGCTCGATCCCCCTTGCGTGCTATCGATCCTGCTGCCGCAACCCTCGGTCTGGTCCGATCTTAGACTGGGAATGAACTCCATATGCTTAGACTGGGGATGAACTCCGTATGCCTAAGTCAACCCACGAAATGAGATGCGGGCGCTCAGTCGGGCGAAGAGGCATAGTGCACAAGTCGGGGATCACCCCGATCCCCCTCTGCGTGTTGCTAATCCCACTGCCGGTCCTGCTGCCACAACCTTCGGTCCAACTGGAGCTTAGACATGGAATGAACTCCGTATGCCTAAGCCAACCCATGAAACGAGCGTGCGGGCACTCGACCGGCCGAAGAGGCAGAATGCGCAAGCCAGGGATCGATCCGGTCCCACCCTACTTGCTGCCATTCCTGCTGCTGGTCCTACTATCGCAACCATCAGTCTGGTTCGATCTTAGACTGGGAATGAACTCGGTATGCCTAAGTCAACCTATGAAACGAGCGTGCGGGTGCTCAACTGACCAAAGAGGCAGGATGCGCAAGTTGGGGATCGAACGGGTGGTAGGTGTGTTCAAGCACATCTTCATATTTTTGCTATGCCAATGCCATTTTTATGGCTTGTAAATTCATACAATGGTCCCCTAACCCTTCATGTGAAGTTTCGTGGCAAGACGACCCGTTTTCTGTTTTTCATGATTTTTGAAACTTTTTACGGTTCGAGATTTTTTAAAATTTTTTTAGAAAGATTTTTGTCCCCAAATTTGGTAGAGGTGATCCTATATTTTTTTTGACAGGGACAAAAAAATTCAGCTAAAAATTCGAATTGGAGAAGATTTTATGACCATTTGAAAAAAGTGTCCCCATTTCAAACACTTTAATGGCTACTGGCAGCAAACCTATAAAATCTCAAATGCTCTTTAAGGGGTGTGAGTTCTCAAGGTTTGATGAGGGATAGGGGGCCAATATAAGGGCCAAGTACCAGCACCCATCGCACATCATGTGCGCGCACCCCCCGACCCCCAATCGCCGAAACCCCCAATGCCGCCAATTGAGCTCTCCGGTGATGCTCCGGTGATGCTCTGGCGATGGTACCCCGGGCAAAAAAAATGTGGCACTAGTACATGCTCGAGCCCAGCATGTGCATCACGGCTCAAAATCTTAGACTGGGAATTAACTCCGTATGCTTAGACTAGGAATGAACTCTGTCTGCCTAAGCCAACCCACAAAACGAGCGTACGGGTGCTCAGTCGACCAGAGAGGCAGAATGTGCACGTCGGGGATTGACCTGGTCCCCCCCTGCATGCTGTCGATCCTGCTGCTACAATCCTCGGTCCAGTCTGATCTTAGACTGGGAATGAACTCCATTTGCATAAGTAAACCCATGAAATGAGGGTACGGGCGCTGAGCCGACCAAAGAGGCATAACGTGCAAGCCGAGGATCGACCCAGTCACCCTCTACGTGCTACAGGTCCCGCTGCCATAACCCTCGATCTGGCTGGGGCTTAGACATGGATTGAACTCTCTATGCCTAAGCCAACCCACGAAACGGGCGTGCGGGCGCTCAGTCGACCGGAGAGGCAGAATGCATAAGCCGGGGATCAGCCTGGTCCCTCGTGCATGCTGTCGATCCTGCTATCGCAACCCTCGATCCGGTCTGATCGTAGACTCGGAATGAACTCTGTATGCTTAGACTGGGGATGAACTTCGTATGCCTAAGTCAACCCAAGAAACGAGCGCACGGGCGCTCAACCGACCGGAGAGGCCGGCCAGAGAGGCATAATACGCAAGCCGAGGATCAGCCCGATCCCCCTCTGTGTGCTACCGATCCTGCTGCCAGAACCCTCGATCTGACTGGGGTTTAGACATGGAATGAACTCCGTATGCTAAGACAACCCACGAAATGAGCGTGCGGGCGCTCAGCCGGTCAGAGAGATAGAATGCGCAAGTCGGGGATCGACTCAATCCCCCTTACGTCCTGTCGATCCTGCTACTGGTCCTGCTGTCGCAACCCTCGGTCTGGTCCAATCTTAGACTAGGAATGAACTCTGTATGCTTAGAGATGGAATGAACTCCCTATGACTAAGCCAACCCATGAAACGGGCGTGCGGGCGCTCAGTCGATCGGAAAGGCAGAATGCACAAGCCGGGGATCAGCCCGGTCCCTCCTGCGTGCTACTAATCCTACTGCCGCAACGCTTGGTCTGGTCCGATCTTAGACTAGGAATGAACTATGTATGCTTAAACCGGGGATGAACTCCGTATGCCTAAGTCAACCCACAAAACGAGCGTGCGGGCATTCAACCGACCATAGAGGCAGGATGCGCAAGCCGAGGATCGAACGGGTGGTAGGTGGGTTCAAGCACATCTTCATATTTCTACCATGCCAATGCCATTTTTATGGCTTGTAAATTCATACAATGGTCCCCTAAGCCTTGATGTGAAGTTTCGTGGCAAGACGACCCGTTTTCTATTTTTCACAATTTTTGAAACTTTTTATGGTTCGGGGATTTTTTAAAATTTTTTTAGAAAGATTTTTGTCCCCAAATTTGGTAGAGGTGATCCTTGTATTTTTTTGGCATGCACAAAAATATTTAGCTAAAAACTCGAAGTGGAGAAGATTTTGTGACCGTTTGAAAATAGTGTCCCCATTTCAGACACTTTAATGGCTACTGGCAGCAAACCTATAAAATCTCAAATGCTTTTTAAGGGGGTGTGAGTTCTCGAGGTTTGATGAGGTCTAGGGTGCCAATATAAGGGCCAAGTACCAGTGCCCATTGCACATCATGTGCACACACCCCCCGGCCCCCCCAATCGTCGGAACCCCCAATGCCACCGGTTAGGCTCTCTGGCGATGCTCTGACGATGCTCCGGCAATGGTGCCTCGGGTGAAAAAAATGCAGCACCAGCACATGCCTGAGCCCAGCATGTGCACCATGGCTCAAAATCTTAGACTGGGAATGAACTCCGTATGCTTAGACATGGAATGAACTCCGTATACCTAAGCCAACAAACGAAACGAGTATGCGGGCGCTCCGCCGGTCGGAGAGGTAGAATGCGCAAGCCGGGGATCGGCTCGGTCCCCCCTACATGCTGTCGATCCTGCTGCCACAACCCTTGGTCTGGTCCGATCTTAGACTGGGAATGAACTTCGTATGCATAAGTCAACCCACGAAACAAGCGTCCAGGCGCTAAGCCAGTCGAAGAGGCATAATGGGCAAGCCAAGCATCGGCCCGGTCCCCCTCTGCATGCTACAGGCCCCGCTGCCACAACCCTCGATCCAGCTGGGGCTTAGACATGGAATGAACTCCCTATGCCTAAGCCAACCCACGAAACGGGCTTACGGGCGCTCAGTCGATCGGAGAGGCAGAATGCACAAGCCGGGGATCGACCCGATCCCCCCTGCATGCTGTCAATCCTGCTACCGTAACCCTCGGTCTGGTCTGATCTTAGACTAGGAATGAACTCCAATGCTTAGACTATGGATGAACTCCGTATGCCTAAGTCGACCCACGAAATGAGCGTGCGGGCGCTCAGCTGTCCGAGAGGCAGGATGCGCAAACCGGGGATCGAATGGGTGGTAGGTGGGTTCAAGCACATCTTCATATTTCTGCCATTCCAATGTCATTTTTATGGCTTGTAAATTCATGCAATGGTCCCCTAAGCCTTCATGTGAAGTTTCGTGGCAAGATGACCCGTTTTTTATTTTTCACAATTTTTAAAACTTTTTACGGTTCGAGATTTTTTTAAATTTTTTTAGGAAGAGTTTTGTCTCCAAATTTGGTAGAGGTGATCCTTGTACTTTTGTTAGCATGCACAAAACAATTCAGCTAAAAACTCGAAGTGGAGAAGATTTTGTGACCGTTTGAAAAAAGTGTCCCCATTTCAGACACTTTCATGGCTATTGGCAGTAAACCTATAAAATCTCAAATGCTCTTTAAGGGGGTGTGAGTTCTCGAGGTTTGATGAGGGATAGGGGGCCAATATAAAGGCCAAGTACCAGCACCCAACGCACATCATGTACGGACACCCCCCCGGCCCCCCCAATCGCCGGAACCCCCAATGCCGTCGGTTAGGCTCTCCGACGATGCTCTGCTGATGCTCCAGCGATGCTTCGGCAATGGTGCCCCGGGCAAAAAGAATGCGGCACCAGCACATGCCTGAGCCCAGCATGTGCACCGTGGCTCAAAATCTTAGACTGGGAATGAACTTTGTATGCTTAGACATGGAATGAACTCCTTATGCCTAAGCCAACCAATGAAACGAGCATACGGGTGCTCAGTCGGCTGGAGAGGTAGAATGCGCAAGCCGAGGATCGGCCCGATCTCCCCCTACATGCTGTCGATCTTGCTGTCACAAACCATGGTCCGGTCCGATCTTAGACTGGGAATGAACTCCATACGCATAAGTCAACCCATGAAACGAGCGTGTAGGCGCTGAGCCGGTCGTAGAGGCATAATGCACAAGCTAGGGATCGGCCCGATCCCCCTCTACAAGCTGCTTGTCCCGCTACCATAACCCTCATTCTGACTGGGGCTTAGACATGGAATCAACTCCCTATGCCTAAGCCAACCCACGAAACGGGCTTACGGGCACTCAGCCGACCGGAAAGGCAGAACGCGCAAGCTGAGGATCGACCCGATCCCCCTGCGTGCTGTCGATCCTGCTGTCGCAACCCTCGGTCCGGTCTAATCTTAGTCTGGGAATGAACTCTAATGTTTAGACTGGGGATGAACTCCGTATGCCTAAGTCAACCCACGAAATGAGCGTGCGGGCGCTCAGCTGACCTAGAGGCAGGATGCGTAAGCCGGGGATCGAATGGGTGGTAGGTGGGTTCAAGCATGTCTTCATATTTCTAACATGCCAATGTCATTTTTATGGCTTGTAAATTCATACAATGGTCCCCTAAGTCTTCATGTGAAGTTTTGTGGCAAGACGACCCGGTTTCTATTTTTCACAATTTTTGAAACTTTTTACGGTTTAGGATTTTTTAAAATTTTTTTAGAAAGAGTTTTGTCCCCAAAATTGGTAGAGCTGATCCTTGTATTTTTTTTTTGGCATGCACAAAAAAATTCAGCTAAAAAATCGAAGTGGAGAAGATTTCGTGACCGTTTGAAAAAAGTGTCCCCATTTTAGACACTTTCATGGCTACTGGCAGCAAACCTATAAAATCTCAAATGCTCTTTAAGGGGGTGTGAGTTCTCGAGGTTTGATGAGGGATAGGGGGCCAATATAAGGGCCAAGTACCATCACCCATCGCACATCATGTGCGCACACCCCCCGGCCCCCCAATCGCGGAAACCCCAATACCGCCGGTGAGGCTCTCCAACGATGCTCTGAAGATGGTGCCCCGGGTGAAAAAAATACGGCACCAGGACATGCCCGAGCCCAGCATGTGCACCGTGGCATAAAATCTTAGACTGGAATGAACTCCGTATGCTTAGACATGGAATGAACTCGGTATGCCTAAGCCAACCCACAAAACGAGCGTACGGGAGCTCAGTTGGTCGAAGAGGCAGAATGTGCAAGCGGGGGATCAGCCTAGTCCCCCTGCGTGCTGTCAATCCTACTATTGCAACCCTCGGTCTGGTCCAATCTTAGACTGGGATTGAACTCCATATGCATAAGTCAACCGACGAAATGAGCGTGCGGGTGCTGAGCCGATCGAAGAGGCATAATGCGCAAGCCGAGGATCGGCCCGGTCCCCCTCTACGTGCTGTCGGTCTCGCTGCCACAACCCTCAATCCGGCTGGGGCTTAGACATGGAATGAACTCCCTATGCCTAAGCCAACCCATGAAACGGGCGTGCGGGTACTTGGCCCTTATACTGGCCCCCTATCCCTATGCCTAAGCCGGAGAGGCAGAATGCCTAAGTCATGGATCAGCCCGGTCCCCCATGCGTGCTGTCGATCTTGCTATCGCAAGCCTCGATTCGGTTCGATCTTAGATTGGGAATGAACTCTGTATGCTTAGACTGGTGATGAACTTCGTCTGCCTAAGTCAACCCACAAAACGAGCGTGCGGGCGTTCAGCCGACCAAAGAGGCAGGATGTACAAGCCGGGGATCAAACGGTTGGTAGGTGGGTTCAAGCACATCTTCATATTTCTGCCATGCCAATGTCATTTTTATGGCTTGTAAATTCATACAATGGTCCCCTAAGCCTTCATGTGAAGTTTCGTGGCAATATGACCCGTTTTCTATTTTTCGCGATTTTTGAAACTTTTTACGGTTCGAGATTTTTTAAAATTTTTTTAGAAAGTCCCCAAATTTGGTAGAGGTGATCCTTGTATTGTTGTTGGCATGCACAAAAAAATTCAGCTTAAAGCTTGAAGTGGAGATGATTTTGTGACTGTTTGAAAAAAGTGTCCCCATTTCAAACACTTTCATGGCTACTAGCAACAAACCTATAAAATCTCAAATGCTCTTTAAGGGGGTGTGAGTTCTCGAGGTTTGATGAGGGATAGGGGGCCAATATAAGGGCCAAGTACCAGCACCCATCGCAGATCATGTGCGCACACCCCCCAGCCCCCTAATCGTCGGAACCCCCAATGCTGTCGGTTAGGCTCTCTGGCGATGCTCTGACGATGGTGCCCCGGGCAAAAAAAATGTGGCACCAGCACATGCCCAAGCCCAGCAAGTGTACTGTGGCTCAAACTCTTAGACTGGGAATGAACTCTGTATGCTTAGACATGGAATGAACTCCGTATGCCTAAGCCAACCCACGAAACGAGCGTGAGGGTGCTCAACCGGTCGGAGAGGTAGAATGCCCAAGTCGGGGATCGGCCCGATCCGCCCTACGTGCTATCAATCCTGCTACCGCAACTCTCAGTTTGATCTGATCTTACACTGGGATTGAACTCCGTATGCAAAAGTAAACCCACGAAATGAGTGTGCGGGCGTTGAGCCGACCGAAGAGGCATAATGCGCAAGCCAGGGATCGGCCCGGTCCCCCTCTGTGTGCTACCGGTCCTGCTGCCAGAACCCTCAGTCTGGCTGGGCTTTGACATGGAATGAACTCCCTATGCCTAATCCAACCCATGAAACAGGCGTGCGGGCACTTAGCCGATCGGAGAGGCAGAATGTGCAAACCGGAGATCAGCCCGGTTCCCCCTGCGTGCTATCGATCCTACTGCCGCAACCCTCGGTCTGGTCTGATCTTAGACTGGGAATGAACTTCGTATGCTTAGACTGGGATGAACTCCATATGCCTAAGTCAACCCATGAAACGTGAGTGCAGGTGCTCAGCTAGCCAGAGAGGCTGGCCGAAGAGGCATAATACGTAAGTCGAGGATCAGCCTGATCCCCCTCTGCGTGCTATCGATCCCGCTATCGGTCCTGCTGCCACAACCCTCAGTCTGGCTGGGGCTTAGAAATGGAATGAACTCCGTATGCCTAAGCCAACCCACGAAACGAGTGTGCGGGCACTCAACCGATCGGAGAGGTAGAATGCGTAAGCTGGGGATCGGCACGGTCCCCCCTGCGTGCTGTTGATCCTACTGTCGTAACCCTCGGTCTGATCTGATCTTAAACTGAGAATGAACTCCATATGCCTAAGTCAACCCACAAGATGAACGTGCGGGCACTGAGCCGACCAGAGAGGCATAATGCGCAAGCCGGGTGTCATGAGCCAACCTTGTATAGGGCCATGACCGGGACTTAGGTTGCCATAAGCCACCCATGTATAGGGCCATGGCCAGGTAGATCTCTTGTGCTAGGAAAAGTGTCCCCATTTCAAACATTGTAATGGTTACTGGTAGCATAGCTCTAAAATCTCTAAGGCTCTTTAGGGGGTGAGCCGGTAGCGTAGTGTTGGGCTATCTCACCGGTTGCTATGCGAGCCTAGGCCACCCACCAAGGGCTGCCCCCTGGCCCTGGTGATGGTGGGAGGTCCCAATGTATGATTCTCGACTATAATAAAACTCACCCTGATTGAATGTCTCGATTGTTGCCTCGATGTGTTTTTCTTTTTCTCGATGCGAATATGCCTTCTTGTGTGTGTGCTTGAGATCGATCTCGATATATTGTGTCTTATTGTGAATACTTGGGACTAACCATGGCTTATGGTTATTTGTTCAGATATCGATCTATTAAAGGCTGACTTGGTTGGGAGTGCTCATTCAAGTGCCACATGGTTTATTGCTTGCCGAGAGAAAGCTTAGTCCGTGACACGTGGTATCAGAGCACAGTTGAGAAGTGCTAGAAAAATGGATGAGATGGTCACAAGTGGTGGACCCAATCATCAACAGAGAATTGAGGAACTTGAGGCCACAGTGGCCACAATGAAAACTCATATGGTGACTAAAGACCGAGTGAGGGAAATCGAGACAACCCAACGGGAGTTGTCCGATACTCTCCACAACGTGAGCAAAGAGGCTAGAGATGCCTTGAACATTCTGCAAAAGGAGTTTGAGGAGCTCAGAGCACAGGTGAGCATCCTACAAATGGCTGTGGCCAGATCGGGTTCGAGCTCGATGGAAAGAGGAAAAAGGCCCAAGGTGTCGGAGCCTCGATGCTATGAGGGGGCAAGGGATGCTAAGGAACTTGAAAATTTCTTGTTTGACATGGAGCAGTACTTTTGAGCTGTACACACGGATTTAGAGGAAGAAAAGGTAGCAATGGTGTCGATGTACCTCGCAGGAGATTCCAAGCTATGGTGGAGCTCCAAGTTTGTCGATGACGAGTGCCAGATTAAGACTTAGACGGATTTAAAGCAAGAATTGAAAAACCAAATTTTCCCTGAGAATGTGGAGTATATGGCTCAAAAGAGACTTCGAGAATTGGTGCAAACAGGAACGGTGCAAGAGTTTGTAAGGAGCTTTTCTACCTTGATGTTGGATATTTGGGACATGTCTGAAAAGGACAAGATGTTCTATTTTCTTAAGGGCCTCAAGCCTTGGGTGAGGATAGAACTATAAAGGCAGAAAGTGCAAGACGTGGCCACGACCATGGCTGTAGCTGAACGTCTCCACGATTACAATGATGGCTTTTCAAAATGGAAAAATCTTTCATCAGCTGGCATTAGCTTCAACTTTGGGAGTGGGGGAAAGATGACTAGGTTGGACCGACCCTTCAGTGGGGGATCAGACAGGAGGTCCTTTGGTCAAGATAACACCCAACCCAAGATAAGCAACGTAAGGATTTTCAAGCCTAGGCAACCGCTAGCTTACTTTCTTTGCAAGGGGTCGCATCGGGTGGCTGAATGCCCACATAGGGGAGCCCTTAATGCCTTAAGGACCTCATCTCAAGAGTCTGTAAAAGTGCCAGAGAGCTTTGAAGAAGCTGAAGAGGAACCAGCCAGGATGGGTTCAATAAGGTTCCTCAATGCCCTCCGCACCCAATTGAACACTATAAAGAAAGACTAGAGTAGAGGCTTGATGTATGTGAACTTGATGATCAATGAGAAAGCCACTAAGGCTATGGTGGATACGGGTGCAACCGACACTTTCATCACACCAGAAGAAGCAAAAAGGTGTGGTCTTCAGATTAGTAAAGACTGTGGATGAATGAAGGCGATCAACTCGCCAGCCTTTACAATCAGTGGAAGCTCCAAAAGTGTGACAACCCGATTAGGGCCATGGGAAGGGAAGGTAGACTTTATAGTTTCCCCCATGGATGACTTTGATGTTGTTCTTGGATTAGACTTCATGATGTTGGCTCAAGTCATCCCTATCCCCGCTGCTAGCTGCTTGTTGTTCTTAAGGGAAAACCCATGTGTGGTGCCAACCAACATCTTACCAAAGAGTGGGAAAAAAATGATTTCAGCTTTGCAGTTCAAGAAAGGGGTAAAGAGAGGGGAACCCTCCTTTGTGGCTGTGCCGATCTACAAAGAAGGGTTGAAAGTAGAACCAATACCTGATTGTGTGGGAAAAGTGTTGGAAGAATTCAAAGAGGTGATGTCAGAGATGTTGCCTAAGGTTCTACCCCCTCGACGAATAGTGGACCATGAAATTGAGCTCCTCCCAGGAGTAAAACCCCCTGCTAGAGCTCCTTACTGCATGGCCTCACCAGAGTTGGCCAAACTAAGAAAACAGTTAGATGAGCTGCTACAAGCCGAGTTCATCAGACCATCAAAGGCTCTTTTCAAAGCTCCAGTGCTATTTCAAAAGCAGCATGATGGAAGTTTATGATTATGTGTTGACTATAGGGCCCTGAACAAAGTCATCGTAATAAACAAATATCCTATCCCCCTTATAGCAGACTTGTTTGATCAATTGAGCCGGGCCAAGTACTTCTCCAAATTGGACCTGAGATCTGGCTACCATTAGGTCAGAATTGTTGAGGGAGATGAGCCAAAAACCACTTGTGTGATACGGTATGGTGCATTTGAATTTCTTGTTATGCCCTTTGGACTGACCAATGCTCCTGCCACATTTTGCACATTGATGAATCAGGTATTCCATGACTACCTAGACAAATTTGTAGTCATTTATTTAGACGATATAGTGGTATATAGCTCCACCTTGGAAGAACATCAAGAACACCTGTGCCAGGTACTTTAAAGATTACAGGACCACTAGTTATACGTAAAAAGGGAGAAGTGTGCATTTGCTCAGATCCAAATCCATTTTCTTGATCACATTGTTGAACGTGGGCACATTCGAATGGACATGGAAAAGGTTAGGGCCATCAAGGAGTGGACAACACCGAAGAACATTAGTGAGCTCCACTTATTTTTGGGACTAGCCAACTATTATAGAAGGTTTGTGGAAGGGTACTCTCGCAAGACCATGGCCCTCACATAGCTATTGAAGAAGGAGCATAAATGGTGTTGGACGAGTGAGTGCCAAGAGGCCTTTGAGGGATTGAAAGATGCTATTATGAAGGATCCCATCTTAGCTCTCCCTGATATTGAAAAGCCTTTTGAAGTTCAGACGAATGCATCTGATTTTGCTATTAGAGGAGTGCTTTTGCAATAACATCAACCGGTAGCGTTTGAAAATAGGAAGCTAAGTGAAGCTGAAAGGAAATATATGGCCCAAGAAAAAGAACTCCTGGAGGTGGTTCACTGCTTGAGGGCTTGGTGACATTACTTGTTGGGTTCACACTTTGCTGTGAAGACAGACAATGCGGTCGTTAGCAATTTTCTCACCCAACCAAGGATTACGGCAAAACAAGCTAGGTGGTAGGAATTTTTAGCAAAGTTCGACTTTTGTTTTGAGCACACTACTGGAAAGACCAATCAAGTGGCCGATGCATTAAGCAGGCGAGCAGATTTAGTGACCCTTAGAAGAATTGCCCCAATGGTAGCTAGTAGAGCCACTACAGACATTCACAAGTTGATTGGAGATCACTTAGGGAAGGACCCGCAAGCTTGTGCCATCCTGAAGCTAGTGGAAGAAGGGAAGTCCAAGTACTTATGGCAAGAAAATAGGATCTTATGGACTAAGGGGCCTGAGTGTTTGTGCCAAGAGCAGAAGGTCTGAAATAGATACTGATGAGGGAATGTCATGACACACCATGGGCGGGACACCCAGGCTAGCAACATACTTTGGCATTATTGAAACAGGGATACTATTGGCCTCACATGCAACAAGATGTGATGGACTATACGAAGACTTGCCTCATTTGCCAACAAGACAAGGTTGAAAGGAGGAAACCTACAGGCATGCTTGAACCACTACCAGTACCCGCCAAACCGTGGGAAAGCATCTCCCTCGATTTAATTTCGAGCCTACCCAAGGTTGGTGACCTTGGAGCTATTTTGGGGGTGATTGACTGGTTCTCTAAGCACACCACATTCATTCCCACTCACAAGTATTGCACAGCGAAAGACACAGCTCAACTATTGTTCAAACATGTGGTCAAATACTGTGGCCTCCCTCAAAACATTGTCAACGATCGAGATCCGAGATTCACGGGGTCTTTATGGAGAGAACTTTTAAAGATATTGGGGTCCCAACTCAACATCTCCTCTAGCTATCACCCTCAAACCGATGGTCAAACGGAATGGTTCAATGGATTATTAAAGGAATACTTGAGGCACTTTGTTCAAGCCAATCAAAAAGACTGGCCTTCATTATTGGACATGGCTCAACTCTGCTTTAATTCCAACAAAAGCTCTTCCACCAATAAGAGCCCATTTGAGGTGGTCACCAGACAATTACCAAGGCTACCCCACACTTCTTTGGAACAATATGGAGGAAAAAATATGAGAGCCTTCAATCTCAACAAGGAGTGGAAACAAGACACAGAGATTGCACAAGCCTACCTGGAGAAAGCATCAAAGCGGATGAAAAAATGGGCAGACAAGGGTCATAGGGCTCAACAATTTCAAGTTGGTGATTTGGTTCTTATCCGACTAGTTCCTAAATAAACCAGGTTCTTAAGAAAGAGAGATCGTAGACTGGTGCGTAAATATAAAAGTCCAGTAAGGGTCTTTTCCAAGGTGGGGAATGCTTCTTACAAAATTGACCCACCAAAGTGGATGGAGGTGCACCCAGTATTTCATGTGAGCAACCTAAAACCTTTCCATGTAGATCCTTCAGATGCTAGCCAAAGGGAGCCAACCAAAGTCACCATTACCATGAAGCCACCCTCAGAGCATCGAGTCAAAGAGATCTTAGCTGACAGGGAAACCAAGATATCTCGAAGACTAGTTTGGGAGTACTTAGTGAAGTGGGAGGGATTAGGACTAGAAGAAACCAGCTGGGAAGAGAACACGACCTCCAGAGATTTCAAAGGAAGATCAAAGAATTTCAAGCCAACAAGTCGACGAGGACGTCGATAGAATAGGTGGGGGAGGTTGTCATGAGCCAACCTTGTACAGGGCCATGACCGGGACTTAGGTTGCCATAAGCCACCCATGTATAGGGCCATGGCCGGGTAGATCCCTTGTGCTAGGAAAAGTGTCCCCATTTCAAACATTGTAATGGTTACTGGTAGCATAGCTCTAAAATCTCTAAGGCTCTTTAGGGGGTGAACCGGTAGTGTAGTGTTGGGCTGTCTCACCGGTTGCTATGGGAGCCTAGGCCACCCACTAAGGGCTGCCCCCTGGCCCTGGTGATGGTGGGAGGTCTCGATGTATGATTCTCAACTATAATAAAACTCACCCCGATTGAATTTCCCGATTGTTGCCTCGATGTGTTTTTCTTTTTCTCGATGCGAATATGCCTTCTTGTGTGTGTGCTTGAGATCGATCTCGATATATTGTGTCTTATTGTGAATGCTTGGGACTAACCATGGCTTATGGTTATTTGTTCAGATATCGATCTATTGAAGGCTAACTTGGTTGGGAGCGCCCATTCAAGTGCCACACAGTCTATTGCTTGCTGAGAGAAAGCTTAGTTAATGACATCGGGGACCGGCCCGATCCCCCTCTACGTGCTACTGGTCTCGCTGCCACAACCCTCAGTCCGGTTGGGGCTTTGACATGGAATGAACTCCCTATGCCTAAGCCAACCCACAAAATGGGTGTGCGGGCGTTCAGCCAGCCGGAGAGACAGAATGCATAAGCTAGGGATTGGATCAGTCCCCCCTGCGTGTTACCGATCCTGCTGTCACAACCCTCGATCCGGTCCGATCTTAGACTAGGAATGAACTCTGTATGCTTAGACTGGGGATGAACTCCGTATGCCTAAGTCAACCCACGAAACGAGCGTGCGGGCGCTCAACCAGTCGAAGAGGCCGATCAGACAGGCATAATGCGTAAGCCGAAGATTAGCTCGGTCCCCCTTTGCATGCTACCGATCCTGCTATCGGTCCTGCGGCCACAACCCTCTGTCTGGCTAGGGCTTAGACATGGAACAAACTCTGTATGCCTAAGCCAACCCATGAAATGAGCGTACGGGTGCTTAGTCGGCCGGAGAGGCAGAATATGCAAGCCGAGGATCGGCCTGATCCCTCCTGCGTGCTACCCTGGGTGAAAAAAATACGGTACCAGCACATGCCCAAGGCCAGCATGTGCACCGTGGCTCAAAATCTTAGACTGGGAATGAACTCCGTATGCTTAGACATGGAATGAACTCCTATGCCTAAGCCAACCCACAAAACGAGTGTGCAAGCGCTCAGCCGACCGGAGAGGCAGAATGCGTAAGCTGAGGATCAACCCAGTCCCCTCATCGTGCTGTCGATCCTGCTACCGCAACACTCGGTCTGGTCTGATCTTAGACTGGGAATGAACTCCGTATGCATAAGTCAACCCACGAAATGAGCGTGCGGGCGGTGAGTCGGCCGAAGAGGCATAATACGCAAGTCGAGGATCGACCCGGTCCCCCTCTGCGTGCTGTCGGTCCCGTTGCCACAACCCTCGGTCCGGCTGGGGCTTAGACATGGAATGAACTCCCTATGCCTAAGCCAACCCACAGAATGGGCGTGCGGGCGCTCAGCCGGCCGGAGAGGCAGAATACGCAAGTCGAAGATCGGCCCGATCCCCCCTACGTGCTGTCGATCCTGCTGCCGCAACCCTCGGTCCGATTCGATCTTAGACTGGGAATGAACTCCGTATGCTTAGATTGGGGATGAACTCCGTATGCCTAAGTCAACCCATGAAATGAGCGTACGGGCGCTCAACCGACCGGAGAGGCATAATGCGTAAGCTGAGGATCAGCCAGGTCCCCCTCCGCGTGCTTCCAATCCTGCTGTCGGTCCTGCTACCACAACTTTCGGTCCGGTTGGGGCTTAGACATGGAATGAACTCCGTATGCCTAAGCCAACCCAGGAAACAAGCATACGGGTGTTCAGCTGGCCAGAGAGGCAGAATGCACAAGACGAGGATCAACCCGATCCCCCCTACGTGCTGTCGATCCTGCTGCTGGACCTACTGCCGCAACCCTCAGTCCGGTTTGATTTTAAATTGGGAATGAACTCCGTATGCCTAAGCCAACCCACGAAACGAGCGTGCGGGCGCTCAGCCGGTTGGAGATGCAGAATGCGCAAGCCGGGGATTGGCTCGGTACCCCCCTGTGTGCTATCAATCTTGCTGCCGCAACCCTCAGTCCGGTCTGATCTTAGATTGGGAATGAACTCCATATGCCTAAGTCAACCCATGAAACGAGTGTGCGGGCACTGAGATGGCCGGATAGGCATAATGCGCAAGCTGGGGATCGGCCCGATCCCACTCTGCGTGCTGTCGATCTCGCTACCACAACCCTCGGTCCGGTTGGGGCTTAGACATGGAATGAACCCCCTATGCCTAAGCCAACCCATGAAATGAGCATGCTGGCGCTTAGTCGACCGGAGAGGCAGGATGCGTAAGCTAGGGATCGAACAGGTGGTCGGTTGGTTCAAGCACATCTTCATATTTCTACTATGACTTTGCCATTTTTATGGCTTGTAAATTCATACAATGGTCCCCTAAGCCTTCATATGAAGTTTCATGGCAAGACGACCCGTTTTCTATTTTTCACGATTTTTGAAACTTTTTACGGTTTGGGATTTTTCAAAATTTTTTTAGAAAGAGTTTTGTCCCAAACTTTGGTAGAGGTGATCCCCATATTTTTGTTGGCATTTACAAAAAAATTCAGCTAAAAACATGAAGTGGAGAAGATTTTGTGACCCTTTGAAAAAAGTGTCCCCATTTCAGACACTTTAATAGCTACTGGCAGCAAACCTATAAAATCTCAAATGCTCTTTAACGGGGTGTGAGTTCTCGAGGTTTGATGAGGGATAGGGGGCCAATATAAGGGCCAAGTAGCAGCACCCATCCCACATCATGTGCGCACACCCCCCGGCCCCCAATCACCGGAACCCCCAATGTCACCGGTTAGGCTCTCCGACGATGCTCTGACGGTCCTCTGGGGGAAAAAAAAGCGGCACCAGCTCATGCCTGAGCCCAGCATGTGCACCATGGCTCAAAATATTAGACTGGGAATGAACCCCGTATGCTTAGACATGGAATGAACTCCGTCTGCCTAAGCCAACCCACGAAATGAGCGTGCGGGCACTCAGTCGGCTGGAGAGGCAGAATGCGTAAGCCAGGGATCGGCTCGATCCCCCCTACGTGCTATCGATCCTACTACCACAGCCCTCAGTCTGGTCTGATCTTAGACTGGGAATGAAATCCGTATGCATAAGTTAACCCATAAAACGAGCGTGAGGGCGTTGAGCCGACCGAAGAGGCATAACGCGCCAGCTGAAGATTGGCCCGGTCCCCCGCTTCGTGCTGCCAGTCCCGCTGCCACAACCCTCGGTCCGACTGGGGCTTAGACATGGAATGAACTCCCTATGCTTAAGCCAACCCACGAAACAGGCGTGTGGGCGCTCAGCCGATCGGAGAGACAGAATGCGCAAGCCGGGGATCGGCCCGATCCCACCGCGTGCTGCCGATCATACTGCCGCAACCCTCAATCTGGTCTGATCTTAGACTGGGAATGAAATCCATATGCATAAGTCAACCCACGAAACGAGTATCCAGGCGCTGAGCCGGCCGAAGAGGCATAATGCGTAAGTCGAGGATCGGCCCGGTCCCCCTCTGCATCTTTCAGTCCCACTGCCACAACCCTCGGTCCGACTGGGGCTTAGACATGGAATGAACTCCCTATGCCTAAGCCAACCCCTGAAACGGACGTACGGGTGCTCAGTCGACCGAAGAGGCAGAATGCGCAAGCCGGGGATTGACCCGATCCCCCCTGTGTGCTACCAAGCCTGCTGTCGTAACCCTCAGTTCGGTCCAATCTTAGACTGGGAATGAACTCCGTATGCTTAGACTGGGGATCAACTCCATATGCCTAAGTCAACCCACGAAACAAGCGTGCGGGCGCTCAGTCGACCAGAAAGGCAAGATGCACAAGCCGGGGATCGAACGGGTGGTAGGTGGGTTCAAGCACATCTTCATATTTCTGCCATGCCAATGCCATTTGTATGGCTTGTAAATTCATACAATGGTCCTATAAGCCTTCATGTGAAGTTTCGTGGCAAGATGACCGTTTTCTATTTTTGATGATTTTTGAAACTTTTTGCAGTTCTGGATTTTTTAAAATATTTTTAGAAAGAGTTTTGTCCCCAAATTTAGACTGGGAATGGACTCCGTATGCTTAGACATGGAATGAACTCCATATGCCTAAGCCAACCCACGAAACGAGCGTGCGGGTGCTCAGCTGGGGATCAGCCCGATCCCCTTATATGCTGTCGATCCTGCTGCCGTAACCCTTGGTCCGGTCCAATCTTAGACTGGGAATGAACTCCGTATGCATAAGTCAACCCACGAAACGAGCGTGCGGGCACCGAGTCGACTGAAGAGGCATAATGCGCAAGTCAGGGATCGACCCGATCCCACTCTACGTGCTGGTGATCCAGCTGCCACAACCCTCAGTCCGGCTGGGGCTTAGACTTGGAATGAACTCCCCATGCCTAAGCCAACCCATGAAAGTGGAAAGCAAAAGGGGGCCAAGAGCCACTAGCATGCTACCTATGTGGAGGGAGCCACATTGCACGTAATTACTCGTAAAAGGGCAAGCTGGCGACTGTAGATAAAGAGTCTGACGAGGAGCAAGAGTCAGGGGTAGCAAAGCTTTGGTCGTTGGTGCTCAATGCTGTCCAGAGTAAGGGGAGCCGTAAGCCAAAGGGCTTGATGTTTACGGATCTGATGGTTGTGGGTTAGAAGGTGAGTGCACTGGTGGACACAGGTGCCTCACATATTTTTTTTTCAGGTGATAGAGCCCAGAAGCTTAGACTAAAGGTGCAGAAAAGGACTGGTACCATCAAAACAGTGAACTCCAAGGAAGTTCCAGCCATTAGAGTAGTGCGGGGAGTGGAGTTATAGCTTAGAGACTGGAAAGGCAAAGAGACCATTGAGGTAATACACCTTGACAACTATGAGTTTGTGATTGGGTTGGATTTCCTTGTTTGGATTAATGCCCTCCTTGTGCCTTTTGTCGATTGTGTTTGCATCTTGGATGCACAGTGCCAATGCCTAGTGCCATTGAGGAGAGGGTCTGGAGTTGGGTCGCAGGTGGTGTCAGCCATCCAATTTGCCAAGGCGATAAGCAGACAAGAAGACACCTTCTTGGCAGCCCTGAAATATGATGAGCCAAGGGAGAAGGAGACCGAGTCACCCTTAGAGGTGCTAAAGGTGCTGAAGACCTTTAGTGATGTGATGCCTGCAAAGCTACCTAGCAAGCTACCACCTAAGAGAGAGGTGGACCACAAGATCGAGCTGGTGTCCGAGGCCAAGCCACCAACTAGAGCCCCTTACCGAATGTCTCCACCAGAGTTGGAGGAGTTGAGGAAGCAGCTCAAAGACTTAGTTGATGCTAGCTTCATTAGGCCATCAAAGGCAGCCTATGGTGCACCGGTTCTATTTTAGTACAAGCATGATGGGTCATTGTAGCTGTGCATAGACTACCGGGCTTTGAACAAGCTGACCATCAAGAACAAGTACCCCATCCCACTCATTATGGACTTGTTCGATCAACATGGGAGCGCAAGGTGGTTCACCAAGTTGGATTTAAGGTCAGGCTACTATCAAGTCAGGATCACGGAGGGAGATGAGCCAAAGACAGCATGTGTCACTCGATATGGTTCGTATGAGTTCTTGGTGATGCCTTTCGGACTCATGAACGCCCCAGTAACATTTTGCACCCTTATGAACAAGGTACTTCAGTCATTCCTTGATCGGTTTGTTGTGGTTTATTTGGATGACATTGTGATCTACAGCCAGACTTTGGGAGAGCATGTAGACCACTTGAGACAGGTGTTCGAGGTGTTACGGGCACACAAGCTATTTGTCAAGAGGGAGAAGTGCTCATTTGCCCAGCAGGAGATCCCGTTCCGTGGCCACATAATGGGAGGTCACAGGATACGAATGGATGAAGGCAAGATACATGCCATCCTGGAGTGGTAACCGCCAGCCAAGGTCACTGAGTTGAGATCGTTCCTTGGGCTGGTCAACTACTACAGGTACTTCATCAAAGGTCACTCAGTAATAGCCACGCCATTGACTGACTTGCTCAAGAAAGGGAAAGCATGGGAGTGGAGCGCAGGGTGCCAGCAAGCCTTTGACAGGTTGAAGCAGGCTGTGACCGAGGGGCCAATCTTGGCCTTGCCAGACCATGCCAAGCCGTATGAGGTGCATACAGATGCATTAGACTTTGCCATAGGGGGCGTGTTGATACAGGAGGGACGTCCAGTCACATTTGAGAGTAAGAAGCTGAATGAGACTGAGTGCAAGTACACGGTCAAAGAGAAGGAGATGACTGCAATGGTGCACTGCTTGCGCACATGACGCCATTACCTGTTGGGGTCGAGGTTCGTGGTTAGGATGGACAATGTGGCGACCAGCTACTTCCTGATGCAGAAGACGTTGTCCCCCAAGCAGGCGAGATGGCAAGATTTTCTTTCAAAATTTGATTTCCAGATGGAGTACAAGCTGGGACAGGTGAACCTAGTGGTAGACACCCTGAGCAGGAAGGCTAACCTTGCTGCCATTAGCCAACCAAAGGGGTCATTGGTGCCACGCATCAAGAAGGGACTTACGCATGATCCTACAACCAAGGCTTTGATGGAGTACGCCCAGCAAGGTAAGACTAGGCAGTTTTGGTTATAGGATGGCTTGTTGTACACCAGGGGAGGTAGACTATTTGTGCCACAACACGAAAAGCTCTGCAATGAAGTTTTGCAAGAATGCCATGATTCAAGGTGGGTTGGACACCCCGGAGTGAGTCGTACCTTGGCATTGATCGAGGATCGGTACTATTGGCTGGAAATGAGGGACGATGTGGAGGCCTATGTGAAGACTTGTCTTGTGTGCCAACAGGACAAGGTGGAGCTCAAGAAACTAGGCGGTCTCTTGGAGCCATTGCCAGTGCCAAAGCGACCATGGGAGAGTGTTTCTTTGGACTTTATAGTCTATCTACCCAAACCAAAAGGGTTTGGAAGCATCACGGTAGTGGTGGACAGGTTTTCCAAGTATGGAATCTTCATTCCAACAACCAAGGAGTACCCAGTCGAGGAGGCAGCTCGATTGTTCCTGAAAAACATGGTTAAGTATTAGGGAGTGTCGAAGACCATTGTTAGTGATCGGGATGAGCATTTCACGGGCAGGTTCTGGACTGAGTTGTTCAAGCTGTTGGGGTCAGACTTGAACTTTTCCACCAGCATGCATCTGTAGACCGATGGGCAGATAGAATGAGTGAATGGACTATTAGAGGTCTACCTCAGGCACTATGTGAGTGCCACACAAAGGGACTGGCCAAAGCTGCTAGATATTGTGCAGTTTTCCTACAACTTGCAAAGGAACAAGGCAACAAACCAGAGCCCATTTGAGGTTGTGATAGGGCAACAACCACTAACACTCGGCTCGATTACTGCAGGTTATACAGGGCTGAATCCAGTAGCATACAAGTTTGCCAAGGCATGGCAGGAGCAAACTGACTTGGCTAGAGTTTGTCTACACAAGGCGACCAAGAGGTCGAAGAAGTGGGCAGACTAGAATAGGCGGGATGTGCAGTTCCAGGTTGGAGACTTGGTGTTGATGAAGCTGCATCCCATTGTGCGCCATGGGGGGCTGCACAAAGGGCTAGTCCGGAGGTATGAGGGACCTTTTCGAGTAGTCAAGAGGGTAGGCAAGGTTGCCTACAAGCTGGATATGCCACCCAAGCTGAGGGTACACTCGGTGTTCCATGTGAGCATGCTCAAGCCGTTCTATGAGGATGAGGGAGATCCAGGATGGGCAGAGTCAAAGTGTACGCCATTGGGAGCAAGGGCCTCATATGAGAAGGAGGTCCTGATTGATTGTAATCTGTATAATCCCATGATTTTAGCCTTTATTCTAAGGATATTGCCATTAAGTGTAAGCTGGAGCCTCAACTATAAATAGAGGGTTGCTCCTCCCTCATTTGTACACCATCAAACACTTCCATTTTAGTGAATACAAAAGCATTTCTAGAATTCTACCTTCTTATCCTGTTTCTCTTTAACTTGCAAAATCAGCCCTTCCCATTGTTCTAGTACCCGTACGCTTGTGTTTTAGGCTGACTTAGGCATAAAGGAGGAGATTCCAAGCCTAAGGCCGCACGGTTTCTGCGTCTAAGGTTAGTGCCCGTCACACAAGTACCAGCACCCATCGTACATCATGTGCATACACCCTCCCGCCCCCCAATCACTGGAACCCCTAATGCCGTCGGTTAGGCTCTCCGATGATGCTCCAGTGATGGTGCCCCGGGCAAAAAAAAAATGACACCAGCACATGCCCGAGCCTAGCATGTGCACCGTGGCTCAAAATCTTAGACTGGGAATGAACTCCGTATGCTTAAACATGGAATGAACTTCGTATGGCTAAGCCAACCCATGAAACGAGCGTGTGGGTGCTCAGTCGATCGAAGAGGCAGAATGCACAAGTCGGGGATCGATCTGATCCCCTCTGCATGCTGTCGATCCTGCTACTAGTCTTACTACTGTAACCCTCGGTCTAATCCAATCTTAGACTGGGAATGAACTTCGTATGCTTAGACTGGGGATGAACTCCGTATGCCTAAGTCAACCCACGAAACGAACGTGCAGGCGTTTAGTCGGTCGGAAAGGCTAATCGAAAAGGTAGAATGCGTAAGCTGGGGATCGGCCCAATCCCCCCTGCGTGCTGTCGATCCTGCTGCTGGTCCTACTATCGCAACCCTCGGTCCGGTCCAATCTTAGACTAGGAATGAACTCCGTATGCCTAAGTCAACCCATCAAATGAGCGTTCAGATGTTGAGCCAGCCGGAGAGGCATAATGCGCAAGCCGGGGATCAGCCCGATCCCCTTCTGCGTGCTACCGATCTCGTTGCCACAACATTTGGTCCGACTGGGGCTTAGACATGGAACGAACTCCCTATGCCTAAGCCAACCCACGAAATGGGCATTCGGGCGCTCAGCCGGCCGGAGAGGCAGAATGCGTAAGCCAGGGATTGGCCTGGTCCCCCCTGCGTGCTGTCGATCCTGCTACCACAACCTTCGACCTGGTCCGATCTTAGACTGAGAATGAACTCCGTATGCTTGCACTGGGGATGAACTTCGTATGCCTAAGTCAACCCATAAAATGAGCGTACAGGCGCTCAGTCGACTGGGGAGGCCGATCGAAGAGGCATAATGTGCAAGCCGAGGATCAGCTCATTTCCCCTCTACATCCTGTCGATCCCACTGTCGGTCCTGCTACCACAACCATCGATCCGACTGGGGCTTAGACATGGAATGAACTCTGTATGCCTAAGCCAACCCACGAAACGAGCGTGCGGGTGCTCACCGATAGAAAAGGCAGAATGCGCAAGCCGGGGATCGACCTGATCCCCACCTACGAGCTACCAATCCTACTGCTGGTCCTGCTGTCACAACCCTCGATTTGATCTGATCTTAGACATGGAATGAACTCTGTATGCCTAAGCCGACCCACGAAATGAACGTGCGGGCGTTCAATCAACAGGAGAGGCAGAATATGCAAGTCGGGGATCGGCTCGGTCCCCCCTGTGTGCTGTTGCTCCTGCTGTCACAACCCTCGGTCCGGTCTGATTTTAGACTGGGAGTGAACTCCGTATGCCTAAGTCAACCCATGAAATGATCGTTTGAGCATTGAGCCAATCGAAGAGGCATAATGCGTAAGCCGAGGATCAGCACAGTCCCCCTCTACGTGCTGTCGGTCCCACTGCCACAACCCTCGGTTCGGTTGGAGCTTAGACATAGAATGAACTCCCTATGCCTAAGCTAAACCATGAAATGGGCGTGCTGGCGTTCAACCGATTGGAAAGGAAGAATGCACAAGTCGGGGATCAGCCCGGTCCCCCCTGCGTGCTATCGATCTTACTGCCACAACCATTAGTCCGGTCTGATCTTAGACTGGGAATGAACTCTGTATGCTTAGACTGGGGATGAACTTCGTATGCCTAAGTCAACCCACGAAATGAGCGTGCGGGCGCTCAGCCAGCCGGAGAGGCATAATGCACAAGTCGAGGATCAGCCTGATCCCTCTCTATGTCCTATCGATCTTGCTGTCGGTCTATTGCCACAACCCTCGGTCTGATTGGGGCTTAGACATGGAATGAACTCTGTATGCCTAAGCCAACCCACGAAATGAGCGTGCGGGTGCTCAACCGACCGTGGAGGCAGAATGCGTAAGCCAAGGATTGGCCCAGTCCCCCCCTGCGTGCTATCGATCCTTCTGTCGCAACCCTTGGTCTAGTTTGATCTTAGACTGGGAATGAACTCTGTATGCTTAGACTAGGGATGAACTCCGTATGCCTAAGTCAACCCACGAAATCTGCGTGCAAGCGCTCAGTCGGTCAAAAAGGCCAGTCGGAGAGGTAAAATGCACAAGCCGGGGATCGGCCTAGTCCCCCCTGCGTGCTGCTGATCCTACTGCTGGTTCTGTTATTGCAACCCTCGATCTGATCCCATCTTAGACTAGGAATGAACTTCGTATGCTTAGACATGGAATGAACTCCGTATACCTAAGCCAACCCATGAAATGAGCGTGAGGAAGCTCAGCCAGTCGGAGAGGCAGAATGCGTAAGCCGGGCACCGATTCGGTCCCCCCTGCATGCTGTCGATCCGCTATCGTAACACTCGGTCTGGTCTGATCTTAGACTAGGAATGAAATTTGTATGACTAAGTCAACCCACGAAAGGAGCATACGGGTGCTCAGCCACTCAGAGAGGCAGAATGCGCAAGCCAGGGATCGACCCGATCCCCCCTGCGTGCTGTCGATCTTGCTGTCGCAACCCTCGATCCGGTTTGATCTTAGACTGGGAATGAACTCCATATGCTTAGACTGGGGATGAACTCCATATACCTAAGTCCACCCATGAAATGAGCATGTGGACGCTCAGTCGACCAGAGAGGCAGGATGCATAAGCCGGGGATTGAACGGGTGGTAGGTGGGTTCAAGCACATCTTCATATTTCTGCCATGCCAATGCCATTTTTATGGTTTGTAAATTCATACAATGGTCCCCTAAGCCTTCATGTGAAGTTTCCTGGCAAGACGACCCATTTTCTATTTTTCATGATTTTTGAAACTTTTTGAGGTTTGGGATTTTTCAAAATTTTTTTAGAAAGAGCTTTGTCCTCAAATTTGGCAGAGGTGTTGCTTGTATTTTTTATGGCATGCACAAAAAACTTTAGCTAAAAACTCGAAGTGGAGAAGATTTTGTGACCGTTTGAAAGAAGTGTCCCCATTTTAGACACTTTAATGGCTACTGGCAGCAAACTTATAAAATCTCAAATGCTCTTTAAGGGGGTGTGAGTTCTCAAGGTTTGATGAAGGATAGGGGGCCAATATAAGGGCCAAGTGCCAGCACCCATTGCACATCATGTGCGCACACCCCCTAACCTCCCCAATCATTGAAACCCCCAATGCCTTCGGTTAGGCTCTCCGACGATGCTCCGGCATATGCTTAGACATGGAATGAACTCCGTATGCCTAAGCCAACCCAAGAAATGAATGTGCGGGTGCTTAGCTGATCGGAGAGGTAGAATGTGCAAGCTGAGGATTGGATTGATGCCCCTCTACGTGCTGCCGGTCCCGCTGCCACAACCCTCGGTCCGACAGGGGCTTAGACATGGAATGAACTCCCTATGCCTAAGCCAACCCACGAAATGGGCGTGCGGGTGCTCAGCCGGCCGGAGAGGTAGAATGTGCAAGCCAAGGATCGGCCCGGTCCCCCCTGCGTGCTACCGATCTTGCTCTCGCAACCCTCGATTCGGTTCGATCTTAGACTGGGAATGAACTCCGTATGCTTAGACTGGGGATGAACTCCGTATGCCTAAGTCAACCCATGAAACGAGTGTGTGGGCGCTTAGCCGACTGGAGAGGCTGGCGGAGAGGTAGAATGCACAAACCGAGGATCAGACCGATCCTCCTCTGCGTGCTGTCGATCCCGCTGCCATACCCCTCAGTCTGGTTGGGGCTTAGACATAGAATGAACTCCTTACGCTTGAGCCAACCCACAAAATGGGTGTGAGGGCATTCAGCCATCCGAAGAGGCAGAATGTGCAAGATGGGGATCGGCTTGATCCGATTTGATCTTAGATAGGAAATGAACTCTGTATGCCTAAGTCAACCCATGAAATGAGCGTGCGGATGCTGAACCGGCCAGAGAGGCATAATGCGCAAGCCGGGGATCGGCCTGATCCCCCTCTGCGTGCCACCGGTCCCGCTGCCACAACCCTCGATTCGGCTGGGGCTTAGACATGGAATGAACTCCCTATGCCAAAGCCAACCCACGAAACGAGCGTACGGGCGCTCAGTTGGCCGGAAAGGTAGAATGCGCAAGATGGGGATCGGGTAGGTCCCCCTGCGTGCTGCCGATCCTACTATCGAAACCCTCGGTCCGGTTAGATCGTAGACTGGGAATGAACTCCGTTTGCTTAGACTAGGGATGAACTCCGTATGCCTAAGTCAACCCGCGAAACGAGCGTGCTGGCGCTCAGTCGACCGGAGAGGTCGGTCAGAAAGGCATAATGCATAAGCCAAAGATCAGCCCGGTATCCCTCTACGTGCTGCCGATCCTGCTGCAGGTCCTGCTACCACAACCCTCGGTCCGACTGGGGCTTAGACATGGAATAAACTTCGTATGCCTAAGCCAACCCACGGAATGAACGTACGGGCACTCAGTCGGCTGGAGAGACAGAATGCGCAAGTCAGGGATCGGCCCGATCCCCCCTGCGTGCTACCGATCTTACTACTAGTCCTGCTGCCACAACCCTCAGTCCGGTCTGATCTTAGACTGGGAAAAAACTCCATATGCTTAGACATGGAATGAACTTCGTATGCCTAAGCCAACCCATAAAACGAGCGTACGGGTGCTCAGCCCGTCGGAGAGGCAGAATGCGTAAGTCGAGGACCGGCTTGATCCTCCCTGTGTGCTGTCGATCCTGCTGCTACAACCCTCGGTCCGATCCGATCTTAGACTGGAAATGAACTCCGTATGCCAAAGTCAACCCACGAAACGAGCGTACGGGTGTTGAACCAGCCGGAGAGGCATAATGAGCAAGCCGAGGATCGACCCGATCCCCCTCTGTGTGCTACTGGTCCAGCTGCCACAACCCTCGGTCCTGCTAGGGCCTAGACATGGAATGAACTCCCTATGCCTAAGCCAACCCATGAAACAGGCGTGCGGGCACTCAACCGACCGGAGAGGCAGAATGCGCAAGTCGGGGATACGTCTGATCCCCCCTGCGTGCTGTCGATCCTGCTGTTGCAACCCTCGGTCCGGTCTGATCTTAGACTGGGAATGAACTTCATATGCTTAGACTAGGGATTAACTCCGTATGCCTAAGCCAACCCACAAAACGAGTGTGTGGACGCTCAGCCGACAAGAGAGGCAGGATGCGTAAGCCGAGGATCGAACGGGTGGAAGGTGGGTTCAAGCTCATCTTCATATTTCTGCCCTACCAATGCCATTTTTATGGCTTGTAAATTCAAACAATTGTCCCCTACGCCTTCATGTGAAGTTTCGTGGCAAGACGACCTGTTTTCTATTTTTCATGATTTTTGAAACTTTTTAAGGTTCGGGATTTTTTAAATTTTTTTTAGAAATAATTTTGTCCCCAAATTTGGGAGATGATCCTCATATTTTTTTTGGCATGCACAAAAAAATTCAACTAAAAATTCGAAGTGGAGAAGATTTTGTGACCATTTGAAAAAAGTGTCCCCATTTCAGACACTTTAATGGCTACTGGCAGCAAACCTATAAAAACTCAAATGCTCTTTAAGGGGGTGTGAGTTCTCAAGGTTTGATGAGGGATAAGGGGCCAATATAAGGGCCAAGTACCAGCACCCATCGCACATCATGTGCGCACACCCCCCGACCCCGCAATCGTTGGAACCCCAAATGCCGTCGGTTATGCTCTCTGGCGATGCTCCGGCGATGGTGCCCTGAGCGAAAAATATGCGGCACCAGCACTTGCCCAAGCCCAGCATGTGCACCGTGGCTCAAACTCTTCAACTGGGAATGAACTCCATATGCTTAGACATCGAATGAACTCTATATGCCTAAGCCAACCTATGAAACGAGCGTGCGGATGCTCAGCCGATCGGAGAGGTAGAATGCACAAGTCGGGGATCGGCCCGGTCCCCCTCTGCGTGCTGTCGGTCCCGTTGCCCAACCCTCAGTCCGACTGGGGCTTAGACATGGAATGAACTCCCTATGCCTAACCCAACCCATGAAACGGGCGTACGGGCACTCAACCAGCCGGAGAGGTAGAATGTACAAGCTGGGGATCGGCCCGGTCCCCCCTATATGCTGTCGACCCTTCTGTCGCAACCCTCAGTCTAGTTTGATCTTAGACTAGGAATGAACTCCGTATGCTTAGACTGGTGATGAACTCCGTACGCCTAAGTCAACCCACGAAACGAGCATGCGAGCGTTCAATCGACCGGAGAGGCAGAATGTGCAAGCTGGGGATCGACCCGATCCCCCCTGCGTGCTATCGATCCTGTTGTTGGTCTTGCTGCTGCAACCCTCAGTCTGGTCCGATCTTAGACTGGGAATGAACTCTGTATGCTTAGACATGGAATGAACTCCGTATGCCTAAGCCAACCCATGAAACGAGTGTGCGGGCGTTCAACTGACCGGAGTGGCAGAATGCACAAGTCGGGGACTAACCTGATCCCCCCCACGTGCTATCGATCCTGCTGTCACAACTTTCGGTCCGATCTGATCTTAGACTGGGAATGAACTCCGTATGCCTAAGTCAACCCATGGAACGAGCATTTGGGCGCTGAGCCGGCCAGAGAGGCATAATGAGCAAGCCGGGGATCGACCCGGTCCCCCTCTGCGTGTTGCCGGTTTGGCTGGGTCTTAGACATGGAATGAACTCCCTATGCCTAAGCCAACCCATGAAACGGGCGTGCGGGCGCTCAACTGATCGAAGAGGTAGAATGCGCAAGCCGGGGATCGCCCGATCCCTTTTACGTGCTACCGATCCTACTGTCGTAACCCTCGATCCGGTCTGATCTTAGACTGGGAATGAACTCCGTATGCTTAGACTGGGGATGAACTCCGTATGCCTAAGTCAACCCACAAAACGAGCGTGCGAGTGCTCAGCCGACTGGAGAGGCCGATCGAAAAGGCATAATGCATGAGCAGTGGATTAGACCGGTCCCCCTATGCATGCTGCCGATTCTGCTATCGGTCTTACTGCCACAACCCTCGGTCTGGCTGGGGCTTAGACATGGAATGAACTTCGTATGCCTAACCCAACCCACGAAACGGGCGTGCGGGTGCTCAGCCGACCGGAGAGGCAGAATGCACAAGATGGGGATCGGCCTATCCCCCCCTGCGTGCTGCCGATCCTGCTGTTGCAACCCTTGGTCCGATCCAATCTTCTACTAGGAACAAACTCCGTATCCTTAGACATGGAATGAACTCCGTATGCCTAAGCCAACCCATGAAATGAGCGTGCGGGCACTCAGCCGATCGGAGAGGCAAAATGCGCAAGTTGGGGACTGATCCGGTCCCCTCCTGTGTGCTGTCGATCCAGCTGTCGCAACCCTCAGTCCGATCTGATCTTAGACTGGGAATGAACTCCGTATGCCTAAGTCAACCCACGAAATGAGCGTGCGGGCACTGAGTCGATCAGAGAAGCATAATGCGCAGCCAAGGATTAGCCTGATCCCCCTCTGTGTGCTGTCAGTCCTGCTGCCACAACCCTCAGTTCAGCTAGGGATTAGACATGGAATGAACTCCCTATGCCTAAGCCAAATCATGAAATGGGGGTGCGGGCACTCAGTCGGTCAGAGAGTTAGAATGTGCGAGCCAGGGATCGGCTCGGTCCCCCCTACGTGCTGCCTATCCTACTGCCGCAACCCTCGATCCGATCCAATCTTAGACTGGGAATGAACTCCGTATGCTTAGACTGGGGATGAACTTCGTATGCCTAAGTCAACCCATGAAACAAGTGTGCGGGCGGTCAACCGGCCGGAGAGGCATAATGCGCAATCCGTGGATCTGCCCAGTCCCCCTCTACGTGCTGGCGATCTCGCTGTCGGTCCTGCTGCCACAACCCTCGGTCTGGCTAGGGCTTAGACATGGAATGAACTCCGTATGCCTAAGCCAACCCACAAAACAAGCATGCGGGTGCTTATTCGATCGGAGAGGCAGAATGCACAAGCTGGGGATCAGCCCGGTCCCATCTTGCTGCTTGTCCTACTGCCGTAACCCTCAGTCCGATCCGATCTTAGATTGAGAATGAACTCCGTATGCTTAGACATGGAATGAACTCCGTATGCCTAAGCTAACCCACAAAATGAGCGTGCGGGCGCTCAGTCTGTCGGAGAGGCAGAATGCGCAAGTAGGAGACTGGCTCGATCCCCCCTACGTGCTGTCGATCTTGCTGCTGCAAACCTCGGTCCGTTCTGATCATAGACTGGGAATGAACTCTATATGCCTAAGTCAACCTCCGAAACGAGCGTTCGGGTGATGAACCGATCGTAGAGGCATAGTGCGCAAGCCGGGGATCGCACCGATCCCCCTCTACGTGCTGTCGGTCCCACTACCACAACCCTCAGTCCGGTTAGGGCTTAGACATGGAATGAACTCCCTATGCCTAAGCCAACCCATGAAATAGGCATGCGGGCGCTAAGCTGGCCAGAGAGGTAGAATGCGCAAGTCGGGGATCGGCCCGATCCCCTCTGCGTGCTGCTGATCCTACGTCGCAACCCTGGGTGCGGTTTGATCTTAGATTGGGAATGAACTCCGTATGCTTAGACTGGGGATGAACTTCATATGCCTAAGTCAACCCATGAAACGAGCGTGCGTGCGCTCAGTTGGCCGAAGAGGCAGAATGCGTAAGCCGGGGATCGACCCGATCACCCCCTGCGTTCTATCGATCCTGCTGCTGGTCCTGCTGCCACAAGCCTTCGTCCAGTTCAATCATAGACTGGGAATGAACTCTGTATGCTTAGACATGGAATGAACTTCGTATGCCTAAGCCAACCCACGAAACGAGCGTACGGGCGCTCAACCAGCCGGCCCGGTCCCCCCTGCATGCTGTCCATCCTGCTACCACAATCCTCGGTCCGGTCTGATCTTAGACTGGGAATGAACTCTGTATGCCTAAGTTAACCCACAAAATGAGCGTGCGGGCGCTGAGTCGGCCGAAGAGGCATAATGCGCAAGCCAGGGATCAGCCCGTCCCCCTCTGGGTGCTGTCGGTCCCGCGGCCACAACCCTCGGTTCGACTAGGGCTTAGACAGGAAATGAACTCCCTATGCCTAAGCCAACCCATGAAATGGGTGTGTGACGCTCAGTCAGTCGGAAAGGCAGAATGCGTAAGCCGGGGATCGGCCCGGTCCCCCCTAGGTGCTGTCGTAACCCTCGGTCCGATCCGATCTTAGATTGGGATTGAACTCTGTATGCTTTGACTGGGGATGAACTCCGTATGCCTAAGTCAACCCACAAAATGAGCGTGCGGGCGCTCAGCCGATGAGAGAGGCAGGATGCGCAAGCCGGGGATCGAACGGGTAGTAGGTGGGTTCAAGCACATCTTCATATTTCTGTAATGCCAATGCCATTTTTATGGCTTGTAAATTCATACAATGGTCCCCTAAGCCTTCATGTGAAGTTTCGTGGCAAGATGACCCATTTTCTATTTTTCACGATTTGTGAAACATTTTACGGTGCGACATTTTTTAAAATTTTTTTACAAAGAGTTTTGTCCCCAAATTTATTAGAGGTGATCCTTGAAATTTTTTTGGCATGCACAAAAAAATTCAGCTAAAACATCGAAGTGGAGAAGATTTTGTGACCGTTTGAAAAAAGTGTCACCATTTCAGACACTTTAATAGCTACTGGCAGCAAACCTATAAAATCTCAAAAGCTCTTTAAGGGGGTGTGAGTTCTTGAGGTTTGACGAGGGATAGGGGACCAAGAGGCATAATGCACAAGCCGGGGATCGACCCGGTCCCCCTTTGTGTGCTACCAATCCCACTGCCACAACTCTCGATCTGGCTGGGGCTTAGACATGGAATGAACTCCCTATGCCTAAGCCAACCCATGAAATGAGTGTACGGGTGCTCAACCGACCGGGGAGGCAGAATGCACAAGTCAGGGATCGACCCAGTCCCCCCTGGGTGCTACCCATCCTACTCCCACAGCCCTCGATCCGGTCCGATCTTAGACTGGGAATGAACTTCGTATGCTTAGACTGGGGATAAACTCCGTATGCCTAAATCAACCCACGAAATGAGTGTGCGTGCGCTCAGCTGGCCGGAGAGGTCGGTCGGAGAGGCATAATGCGCAAGTCGGGGATCAGCCCGGTCCCCTTCTACGTGCCCCCGATCCCGCTACCGGCCCCACTGCCACAACCCTCGGTCCGGCTAGGGCTTAGACATGGAATGAACTCCGTATGCCTAAGCCAACCCACGAAACGAGCGTGCGGGCGCTCAGCAGGCCAGAGAGGCAGAATGCGCAAGTCGAGGAACTGCCCGATCCCTCCTGCATGCTGTCGATCTTACTGCCACAACCCTCAGTCCGATCCGATCTTAGACTGGGAATGAACTCCGTATGCTTAGACATGGAATAAACTCCGTACGCCTAAGCTAACCCACGAAACGAGCATACGGGTGCTCAGTCGGTCGGAGAGGTAGAATGCACAAGCTGGGGATCAGCCCGATCCCCCCTATGTGCTATCGATCCTACTGCTGCAACCCTCGGTCTAGTCCAATCTTAGACTGGAAATGAACTTCATATGCCTAAGTCAGCCCACGCAACGAGCATGCGGGCGCTTAGCCGGCATGAAAGGCATAATGCGCAAGCCGGAGATCGGCCCAATCCTCTTCTGTGTGATGTCGGTCCCACTGCCACAGCCCTTAGCTCAGCTGGGGCTCAGACATGGAATGAACTCCCTATGCCTACGCCAACCCACAAAACGGTGTTGCGAGCACTCAACTGGCAAGAGAGGCAGAATGCGCAAGCCGGGGATCAGTCCGATCCCCCCTACGTGCTGTCGATCCTGCTGCTGCAACCCTCGGTCCGGTTCGATCTTAGACTGGGAAAGAACTCTATATGCTTAGACTGGGTATGAACTTCGTATACCTAAGTCAACCCATGAAATGAGGGTGCGGGTGCTCAACCGACCAGAGAGGCAGGATGGGCAAGCCGGGGATCAAACGGGTGGTAGGTGGGTTCAAGCACATGTTCATATTTCTGCTATGCCAATGCCATTTTTATGGCTTGTAAATTTATAGAATGGTCCCCTAAGCCTTCATGTGAAGTTTCGTGGCAAGACGACCCGTTTTCTATTTTTCATGATTTTTGAAACTTTTTGGGGTTGGGGATTTTTTAAAATTTTTTTAGAAAGAGTTTTTTCCCCAAATTTGGTAGAGGTGATCCTTGTTTTTTTTTTTTGGCATGCACAAAAAAATTTAGCTACAAAAATGAAGTGGAGAAGATTTTGTGACCATTTGAAAAATGTGTCCCCATTTCAGACACTTTAATGGCTATTGGCAGCAAACCTATAAAATCTCAAATGCTCTTTAAGGGGGTGTGAGTTCTCGAGGTTTGATGAGGGATAGGGGGCCAATATAAGGGCCAAGTACTAGCACCCATCGCACATCATGTGCGCACACCCCTCGGCCCCCCAATCGCTGGAACCTCAAATGCCACCGGTGAGGCTCTCCGACGATGCTCCGACGATGGTGCCTCGGGTGAAAAAAATACGGCACCAGCACATGCCCGAGCCCAGCATGTGCACTGTGGCTCAAAATCTTAGAATGGGAATGAACTCTATATGCTTAGACATGGAATCAACTCCGTATACCTAAGCCAACCCACGGAAAGAGCGTGTGGGCGCTCAGTCAATCGGAGAGGTAGAATGCGTAAGCTGGGGATCGACCCGATCCCACCTATGTGCTATCGATTCTGCTACTGCAACCCTCAGTTTGATCCAATCTTAGGCTGGGAATGAACTCCGTAAGCCTAAGTCAACCCACGAAAAGAACGTGCGGGCACTGAGCTGACCGGAGAGGCATAATGCGCAAGCCGGGGATCAGCCCGGTCCCTCTCTGCGTGCTGCCGATCCTGCAGCCACAACCCTCAATTTGGCTGGGTCTTAGACATGGAATGAACTCCTTATGCCTAAGCCAACCCATAAAACTGGCGTGCGGGTGCTCAACCGGTCAGAGAGGCAAAGTGCACAAGCCGGGGATCGGCTCGGTCCCCCTACGTGCTATCGATCCTGCTGCCGCAACCCTCGGTTCGGTCTGATCTTAGACTGGGAATGAACTCCGTATGCCTAAGTCAACCCATAAAATGAGCGTACGGGCGCTCAGCTGGCCCCCTCAATCACCGGAACCCCTAATGTCGTCGGTTAGGCTCTCCGGTGATGCTTCGACGATGGTGCCTCGGGTGAAAAAACTGTGACACCAGTAAATGTCCGAGCCCAGCATGTGCACCGTGGCTCAAAATCTTAGACTGGGAATGAACTCTGTATGCTTAGACATGGAATGAACTCCATATGCCTAAACCAACCCACGAAATGAGTATGCTGGCACTCAGTCGGTTGGAGAGGCAGAATGCGCAAACCAGGGATTGGCCCGATCCCCTCCGTGTGCTATTGATCCTGCTGTCGTAACCCTCGGTCCGATTTGATCTTAGACTGGGAATGAACTTCGTATGCATAAGTCAACCCACGAAACAAGCGTGCGGGTGCTGAGCCAACCGAAGAGACAGAATAAGCAAGCCAGGGACAGGTCTGGCCCCCCCTGCATGCTGCCGATTCTGCTATCGTAACCCTCGATCTGGTCTGATCTTAGACTAGGAATGAGCTTCGTATCCTTAGACTGTGGATGAACTCTGTATGCCTAAGTCAACCCACGGAATGAGCGTGCGGGCGCTCAGTCGGCAGGAGAGGCCGACCGAAGAGGCATAATGTGCAAGTCGGGGATCGGCCCGATCCCCCCCTGTGTGCTGCTGGTCTCGCTGCCACAACCCTCGGTCTGACTGGGGCTTAGACATGGAATGAACTCCCTATTCCTAAGCCAACCCATGAAATGGGCGTACGGGGGGCTCAGTCGGTTGGAGACATAAAATGTGCAAGCCGGGGATCGGCCCATCCCCCCTGCGTGCTGTCGATCCTACTGCTGCAACCCTCAGTCCAGTCCGATCTTAGATTGGAATGAACTCCATATGCTTAGACCGGGGATGAACTCCGTATGTCTAAGTCAACCCACAAAATGAGCGTGCGGGCACTCAGCCGACCAGAGACGACCCATTTTCTATTTTTCTTGATTTTGGAAACTTTCTACGGTTCGAGATTTTTGAGAATTTTTTTAGAAATAGTTTTGTCCCCAAATTTGGTACAGGTGATTCTTGTATTTTTGTTGGCACGCATAAAAACATTCAGCTAAAAACTCGAAGTGGAGAAGATTTTGTGACCGTTTGAAAAAAGTATCCCCATTTCAGACACTTTAATGGCTACTGGCAGCAAACCTATAAAATCTCAAATGCTCTTTAAGGGGGTGTGAGTTCGCGAGGTTTGATGAGAGATAGGGGTCCAATATAAGGGCCAAGTACTAGCACCCATCGCACATCATGTGTGCACACCCCCCGGCCCCTCCAATCATCGGAACCCCTAATGCCATCAGTTAGGCTGTCCGACGATGCTCCGACGATGGTGCCCTAGGAGAAAAGAATGCGGCACCAGGACATGCCCGAGCCAGCATGTGCATCATGGCTCAAAATGTTAGACTGGGAATGAACTTTGTATGCCTAAGCCAAGCCAGAAAATAACCGTGCAGGCACTCAGCCGACCAGAGAGGCAGAATGCACAAACTAGGGATCAGCCCGGTCCCCCTTTCAGGCTGTCGATCCTGCTGCTGCAACCCTCAGTCTGGTCTGATCTTAGACTGGGAATGAACTCCGTATGCATAAGTCAACCCACGAAACAAGCGTGCGGGTGCTGAGCCGGTCGAAGAGGCATAATGCGTAAGCCGAGGATCAGCCCGGTCCCCTCTGCGTGCTGCTGATCTCGCTGCCACAACCCTTGGTTTGGCTGGGGCTTAGACGTGGAACGAACTCCCTATGCCTAAGCCAACCCACGAAATGGGCGTATGGGCGCTAAGCCGATCGGAGAGGCAGAATGGGCAAGTCGGGGATCAGCCCAGTCCCCCCTACGTGCTGTCGATCTTGCTCTGTAACCCTCGGTCTGGTCCGATCTTAGACTGGGTATGAATTCTGTATGCTTAGACTAGGGATGAACTCCGTATGCCTAAGTCAACCCATGAAACGAGCGTACAGGCACTCAGTCGACCGGAGTGGCCGACCGAAAAGCCATAATGCGTAAGTCAGGGATCAGCCCGATCGCCCTCTACGTACTGCCAATGCTGCTGTCGGTCCTGCTGCCACAACCCTCGATCCTGCTGGGGCTTAGATATGGAATGAACTCCGTATGCGTAAGCCAACCCACGAAATGAGCGTGCAGGCACTCAACCGATCAGAGAGGTAGAATGTGCAAGCCGGGGATCGACTCGATCCCCCCTGCATGCTGCCGTTCCTACTGCTAGTCCTGCTACAGCAACCATCGGTTCGGTCTGATCTTAGACATGGAATGAACTCCGTATGCCTAAGCCAACCCACGAATCGAGCGTATGGGCACTCAGTCGATCGGTGAGGCAGAATGCATAAGTCGAGGATCGATCGGGTCCCCCCTATGTACTGTCGATCCTACTGCCGTAACCCTCGATCTGGTCTGATCTTAGACTGGGAATGAACTCAGTATGCCTAAGTCAACCCATGAAACAAGCGTGCAGGTGCTGAGCCGGCCGGAGAGGCATAATCCCAAGTTGGGAATCAACCCGATCCCCCTCTGCGTGCTGTCGGTCCCACTGTCACAACCCTCGATCCGGTGAGGGCTTAGACATGGAATGAACTCCCTATGCCTAAGCCAACCCACGAAACGGGCGTGCGGGCGCTCAGCCGGCCGGAGAGGCAAATGCGCAAGCTGGGAATTGGCCCGGTCCCCCCTGCGTGCTGTCGATCCTGCTACTGGAACCCTCGGTCCGGTCCGATCTTAGACTGGGAATGAACTCCGTATGCTTAGACATGGAATGAACTCCGTATGCTTAGACATGGAATGAACTCTGTATGCCTAAGCCAACCCATGAAACGAGCGTGCGGGCGCTCAGCTGGACAGAGAGGTAGAATACGCAACCCACGGATTGGCCTGGTCCCCCCTACGTGCTGTCAATCCTGCTGCCGCAACCCTCAGACCGGTCTGATCTTAGACTGGGATTGAACTCTATATGCATAAGTCAACACACAAAACGACCGTGCAAGCGCTGAGTCGGCCGAAGAGGCATAATGCGCAAGCTAGGGATTGGCCCGATCCTCCTCTGTGCGCTATCGATCCCGCTGCAACAACCCTCAATCCGGTTGGGGCTTAGAGATGGAATGAACTTCCTATGCCTAAGCCAACCCACAAAACAGGCGTGCGGGCGCTTAGCCGACCGGAGAGGCAGAATGTGCAAGCCGGGGATTGGCCCAGCCCCCCCTGCGTGCTGCCGATCCTGCACCAGGCCCTGCGTGCTGCTGATCTTAGACTGGGAATGAACTCCATATGCTTAGACTGGGGATGAACTCCGTATGCCTAAGTCAACCCACGAAACAAGCGTGCGGGTGCTCAGTCGATCAGAGAGGTCGGCTGGAGAGGCATAATGTGCAAGTCGAGGATTAGCCAAGTCCCCCTATGCGTGCTGCCGATCCCGCTGCCGGCCCTGTTGCCACAACCCTCTGTCCGGCTGGGGCTTAGACATGGAATGAACTCTGTATGCCTAAGCCAACCCATGAAACAAGCGTTCATATGCTCAGCTGGTCAGAGAGACAGAATGCGCAAGCTGAGGATTGGCCCGATCCCCCCTTTCGTGCTGTTGATCCTGCTGCTGGTCCTGCTGCCGGTCCTATTGGCGCAACCCTCGGTCCGATCCGATCTTAGACTGGGAATGAACTCCGTATGCTTAGACATGGAATGAACTCCCTATGCCTAAGCCAACCCATGAAACGAGCGTGTTGGCGCTCAGCCGGCCAGAGAGGCAGAATACGCAAGCTGAGGATCAGCCCAATCCCCACTGCGTGCTGCCGATCCTGCTATCGCAACCCTCGGGCCGGTCCGATCTTAGACTGGGAATGAACTCTGGATGCCTAATTCAGCTCACGAAATGACCGTTCGGGCACTGAACCAACGGAAAAGGCATAATGCACAAGTCGGGGTTCGGTCTGGTCCCCATCTGCGTGCTGTCGGTCCCGTTGCCACAACCCTTGGTTCGACTGGGGCTTAGACACGGAATGAACTCCGTATGCCTAAGCCAACCCACGAAAAGGGTGTGTGGGCGCTTAGCCGGTCGGAGAGGCAGAATACGCAAGCCGGGGATCGATCCGGTCCCCCCTGCGTGCTACCGATCCTACTATCGCAACCCTCGGTCCGATCTGATTTTAGACTGGGAATGAACCCCGTATGCTTAGACTGGGTATGAACTCCATATGCCTAGGTCAACCCACGAAACGAGTGTGCTGGCGATCAGTCGACCAGAGAGGCAGGATGCGCAAGCCAGGGATCGAACGGGTAGTAGGTGGGTTCATGAACATTTTCATATTTCTACCGTGCCAATGCCATTTTTATGGCTTGTAAATTCATAAAATGGTCCCCTAAGCCTTCATGTGAAGTTTCATGGCAAGATGACCTGTTTTCTTTTTTTCATGATTTTTGAAACTTTTTACGGTTCGGGATTTTTTAAAATTTTTTAAGATTTTTGTCCCCAAATTTGGTAGATGTGATCCTTGTATTTTTGTTGGCATGGACAAAACAATTCAACTAAAAACTTGTAGTGGAGAAGATTTTGTGATCGTTTGAAAAAAGTGTCCCTATTTCAGACACTTAATGGCTACTAGCAGCAAACCTATAAAATCTCAAATGCTCTTTAAGGGGGTGTGAGTTCTCGAGGTTTGATGAGGGATAGGGGGCCAATATAAGGGCCAAGTACCAGCACCCATCGCACATCATGTGCTCACACCCCCCCGGCCCCCAATCGCTGAAACCCCCAATGCTGTCGGTTAGGCTCTCCGATGATGCATCGACGATGCTCCGACGATGGTGCCCTTGGTGAAAAAAATGTGGCACCAGCACATGCCCGAGCCCAGCATGTGCACCGTGGCTCAAAATATTAGACTGGGAATGAACTCCGTATGCTTAGACATGGAATGAACTCCATATGCCTAAGCCAACCCGTGAAATGAGCGTGCGGGCGCTCAGCCGGTCAGAGAGGCAGAATGCGCAAGCCGGGGATCGACCCGGGTCTCCCCTACGTGCTGTCGATCCTACTACCACAACCCTCGGTCCGGTTGGATCTTAGATTGATAATGAACTCTATATGCCTAAGTCAACCCATGAAACGAGCGTTCAGGCGCTGAGCCGGTCGGACAGGCATAATGCGTAAGCCGGGGATCGACCCGGTCCCCCTCTGCGTGCTGCCGATCCCACTACCACAACCATCGGTTGAACTAGGGCTTAGACATGGAATGAACTCGTTATGCCTAAGCCAACCCATGAAACGGGCGTAGGGGCGCTCAGCCTGTCGGAGAGACAGAATGCTCAAGCCGTGGATCGGCCCGGTCCCCTTGCATGCTATCGATCCTACTGCCATAACCCTCGATCCAATCTGATCTTAGACTGGGAATGAACTCTGTATGCTTAGACTGGGGATGAACTCCCTATGCCTAAGTCAACCCATGAAACGAGTGTGCGGGCGCTCAGCCGACCAGAGAGGCAAGATGCGCAAGCTAGGGATCGAACGGGTGGTAGGTGGGTTCAAGCACATCTTCATATTTCTGCCATGCCAATGCCATTTTTATGGCTTGTAAATTCATACAATTGTCCCCTAAGCCTTCATGCGAAGTTTCGTGGCAAGACGACCCGTTTTCTATTTTTCATGATTTTTGAAACCTTTTACAGTTCAAGATTTTTTAAAATTTTTTTAGAAAGAGTATTGTCCCCAAAATTGGTAGAGCTGATCCTTGTATTTTTTTTGGCATGCATAATAAAATTCAGCTAAAAACACGAAGTGGAGAAGATTTTGTGATCGTTTCAAAAAAGTGTCCCCATTTCAGACACTTTAATTGCTACTGGCAGCAAACCTATAAAATCTCAAATGCTCTTTAAAGGGGTGTGAGTTCTTGAGGTTTGATGAGGGATAGGGGGCCAATATAAGGGCCAAGTACCAGCACCCATCGCACATCCTGTGTGAATACCCCCCGGGCGAAAAAAATACGGCACTAGCACATGCCCAAGCCCAGCATGTGCACTGTGGCTCAAAATCTTAGACTGGGAATAAACTCCGTATGCTTGGACGTGGAATGAACTTTGTATGCCTAAGCCAACCCACGAAATGAGCGTACGGGCACTCAGCCGGCCGAAGTGGCAGAATGCTCAAGCCGAGGATCGGCCCAATCCCCCCTGTGTGCTGTCGATCCTGCTGCCGCAACTTTCGGTCCAGTTTGATCTTAGACTGGGAATGAACTCTGTATGCTTAGACTAGGGATGAACTCCGTATGCCTAAGCCAACCCATGAAACGACCTTGCGAGCACTGAGCCGACCGAAGAGGCATAATGCCTAAGCTGAGGATCGGCCCGATCCCCCTCTACATGCTACCGGTCCCCGCTACCACAACCCTCAGTCCAACTGGGGCTTAGACATGGAATGAACTCCCTATGCCTAAGCCAACCCACAAAACGGATGTGCGGTTGCTCAGCTGGCCGTAGAGGCAGAATACGAAAGCTGGGGACCGACCTGGTCCCCCCTGTTTTCTACCGATCCTACTGCCGCAACCCTCAATCCGATCTGATCTTAGATTGGGAATGAACTCTGTATGCTTAGACTGGGGATGAACTCCGTATGTCTAAGTCAACCTACAAAACGAGCGTGCAGTCCCCCTCTACGTGCTACCGATCCTACTGTCGGTCCTATTGCCACAACCCTCGGTCTGGCTGGGGCTTAGACATGGAATGAACTCCGTATGCCTAAGCCAACCCATGAAATGAGCATCCGGGGGCCCAACAGGTAGGAGTGGTAGAATACGCAAGTCGGGGATCGGCCTGATCCCCCCCTACGTGCTGCCAATCCTACTGCTAGTCTTGCTACCACAACCCTCGATCCGATATGATCTTAGACTGGGAATGCACTCCGTATTCTTAGACATGGAATGAACTCCGTATGCCTAAGCTAACCCACGAAATGAGCGTGCCAGCGCTCAGCTGGCCGGAGAGGCAGAATGTGCAAGCCAGGGATTGACCCAGTCCCCCATGCGTGCTATCGATCCTACTGTCGTAACCCTCGGTCCGGTCCATCTTAGACTAGGAATGAACTCCATATGCCTAAGTCAACCCAGGAAACGAGAGTATGGGCGATGAGCCGACTGGAGAGGCATAATGCGCAAGCCAGGGATCGACCCGGTCCCCCTCTACGTGCTACCGATCCCGCTACCACAACCCTCGGTCTGGCTGGGGCTTAGACATTTAATGAACTCCCTATGCCTAAGCCAGCCCATGAAATGGGCGTGCGGGCACTCAGCTGGCCAGAGAGGTAGAATGCGCAAGCCGGGGATCGACCCGGTCCCCCCTGCGTGCTGTCGATCCAGCTGCTGTAACCCTCGATCCAGTTCGATCTTAGACTGGGGATGAACTCCGTATGCCTAAGTCAACCCACAAAACGAGTGTACGGGCGCTCAGTCGACCAGAGAGGCAGGTTGTGCAAGCCGGGGATCGAATGGGTGGTAGGTGGGTTCAAGCACATCTTCATATTTCTATCATGCCAATGCCATTTTTATGGCTTGTAAATTCATACAATGGTCCCCTAAGCCTTCATGTGAAGTTTCGTGGCAAGATGACCCGTTTTCTATTTTTCAAGATTTTCAAAACTTTTTACGGTTCGGGATTTTTTAAAATTTTTTTAGAAAGAGTTTTGTCCCCAAAATTAGTAGAGGTGATCCTTGTATTTTTGTTGGCATGCACAAAAAAAATGCAGCTACAAACTCGAAGTGGAGAAGATTTTGTGATCGTTTGAAAAAAGTGTCCCCATTTCAGACACTTTAATGGCTACTGGCAGCAAACCTATAAAATCTCAAATGCTCTTTAAGGGGGTGTGAGTTCTCGAGGTTTGATGAGGAATAGGGCGCCAATGTAAGGGCTAAGTACCAGCACTGATCACACATCAAGTGCACACACCCCCCGGCCCCCCAATCACCGAAACCCCCAATGCGGCCAGTTAGGCTCTCCGGTGATGCTCCGACGATGGTGCCTCAAGTGAAAAAATGCGGTACCAGCACATGCCCAAGCCTAGCATGTGCACCGTGGCTCAAAATCTTAGATTGGGAATGAACTCCGTATGCTTAGACATGGAATGAACTTCGTATGCCTAAGCCAACCTACGAAACGAGCGTACGGGCGCTCAGTCGGTCGGAAAGGCATAATGCGCAAGACGGGAATCGACCCGATCCCCCTCTACATACTGCTGGTCCCGCTACCATAACCCTCGGTCCAGTTGGGGCTTAGACATGGAATGAACTCCCTATGCCTAAGCCAACCAATGAAACGGGCATGCGGGCGCTCAGCCGATCGGAGAGGCAGAATGCGCAAGCTGGGGATCGGCCCGGTCCCCCTTGTGTGCTGTCAATCCTGCTACCGCAACACTCAGTCCGGTTTGATCTTAGACTGGGAATGAACTCCGTATGCTTAGATTGGGGATGAACTTCGTATGCTTAAGTCAACCCATGAAACGAGTGTGCGGGTGCTGAGTCGATCGGAGAGCCATAATGCGCAAACCAGGGATCAGCCCGATCCCTCTCTGCGTGCTGCTGGTCCCGCTACCACAACCCTTGGTCCGGCTGGGGCTTAGACATGGACTGAACTCCCTATGCCTAAGCGAACCCACGAAACGAGCGTGCAGGCGCTCAGTCGATCAAAGAGGCAAAATGCGCAAGTTGGGGATCGGCCCGATCCCCCCTGCTTACTACCAATCTTGTTGCCGCAACACTCGGTCCGATTCGATTTTAGACTAGGAATGAACTCCGTATGCTTAGATTGGGGATGAACTTCATATGCCTAAGTCAACCCACGAAACGAGCATGTGGGTGCTCAGCCGGCTGGAGAGGTCGGCCTGAGAGGCATAATGCGCAAGCCGAGGATCAACCCATCCCCCTCTACGTGCTATTGATCCCACTGCCAGTCTTATTGCCATAACCGTTGGTCCGACTGGGGCTTAGACATGGCATGAACTCCATATGCCTAAGCCAACCCACGAAATGAGCGTACGGGCATTCAGTCGGCTGGAGAGGCAGAATGCGCAAGTTGGGGACGGCCTAGTCCCCCCCCGCATGCTATCGATCCTGCTGCTGGTCCTACTGCCACAACCCTCGGTCGGATCTGATCTTAGACTGGGAATGAACTCCATATGCTTAGACATGGAATGAACTTCGTATGCCTAAGCCAACCCACAATACGAGCGTGAGGGCGCTCAGCCGGTCGGAGAGGCAGAATGCACAAGCTGGGGATCAGCCCGGTCCCCCCTGTGTGCTATTGATCCTGCTGCCGTAACCCTTGGTCCATTTCGATCTTAGACTAGGAATGAACTCCGTATGCCTAAGTCAACCCACGAAATGAGCGTGTGGGCACTGAGCCGACTGAGAGGCATAATGCGCAAACTACGCTTCGGCTCGGTCCCCCTCTGCGTGCTACCGGTCCCGTTGCCACAACCCTCGATCCGGCTGGGGCTTAGACATGGAATGAACTCCCTATGCCTAGGACAACCCATGAAATGGGCGTGCGGGTGCTCAGCCGACTGGAGAGGTAGAATGCGTAAGTCGGGGATTGGCCCGGTCCCTCCTGCTTCCTGTCGATCCTGCTGCTCCAACCTTCGGTCTGATCTGATCTTAGACTGGGAGTGAACTCCATATGCTTAGACTGGGGATGAACTTTGTATGCCTAAGTCAACCCACAAAACGAGCGTGTGTGCGCTCAGCCAACCAAAGAGGCAGGATGCGCAAGCTGGGTATCGAACGGGTGGTAGGTGGGTTCAAGCACATCTTCATATTTGTGCCATGCCAATGCCATTTTTATGGCATGTAAATTCATACAATGGTCTCCTAAGCCTTCATGTGATGTTTCGTGGCAAGACGACCCGTTTTCTATTTTTCATAATTTTTGAAACTTTTTAGGGTTCTGGATTTTTCAAAATATTTTTAGAAAGAGTTTTGTCCCCAAATTTGGCAGGGGTAATCCTTTTATTTTTTTTGGCAAGCATAAAAAAAGTCAGCTAAAAACTCAAAGTGGAGAAGATTTTGTGACCGTTTGAAAAAAGTTTCCACATTTTAAACACTTTAATTGCTACTGGCAGCAAACCTATAAAATCTCAAATGCTTTTTAAATGGGTGTGACTTCTCGAGGTTTGATGATGGATATGGGGCCAATATCAGGGCCTAGTACCAGCACCCATCGCACATCTTGTGCGCACACCCCCTGGCCCCCCAATCACCGAAACCCCTAATGTCGCTGTTTAAACTCTCCGACGATGATCCGACGATGGTGCCCCGGGCGAAAAAAAATGCAGCAACAGCACATGCCCGAGCCAAGCATGTGCACCGTGGCTCAAAATCTTAGATTGGGAATGAACTCCATATGCTTAGACATGGAATGAACTTCGTATTCCTAAGCCAACCCACGAAACGAGCGTGCGGGTGCTCAGTCGGTCGGAGAGGCAGAATACACAAGTCGGGGATCAGAGCGGTGCCCCCTGGGTGCTGTCGGTCCTGCTACTACAACCCTTGGTCCGGTTTGATCTTAGACTGGGAATGAACTCCGTATGCCTAAGTCAACCCATGAAACGAGCCTGCGGGCGCTGAGCCGATCGGAGAGGCATAATACGCAAGCAGAGGATCGACTCAGTCCCCCTCTGCGTATTGTCGGTCCCGCTGCCACAACCCTCGGTCCAGCTAGGGCTTAGACATGGAATGAACTCCCTACGCCTAAGCCAACCCACGAAACGGGCGTGTGGGCGCTTAGCCAGTCGGAGAGGCAGAATGCGCAAGTCAGGGATCGGCCCGGTCCCCTCTGCGTGCTGTCGATCCTGCTGCCACAACCCTCGGACCAGTTCGATCTTAGACTAGAAATGAACTCTGTATGCTTAGACGGGGGATGAACTCCATATGCCTAAGTCAACCCATGAAACGAGTGTGCAGGCGCTCAGCCAGCCAGAGAGGTCGACCGGAGAGGCATAATGAGCAAGCCAGGGATCAGCCCGGTCCCCCTTTGCATACTGCCACAATCCTCGATCCAGCTAGGGCTTAGACATGGAATGAACTCCGTATGCCTAAGCCAACCCATGAAACGAGCGTGCGGGCGCTCAGCCGACCGGAGAGGCAGAATGCGCAAGCCGGGGATCAGCCCAGTCCCCCTGCGTGCTGCCTATCCTGCTGCTGGTCCTTCTGCCACAACCCTCGGTCCGGTCTGATCTTAGACTGGGAATGAACTCCGTATGCTTTAACATGAACCCACAAAACAAGCGTGTGTGCGGGCGTTCAGTCGATCGGAGAGGCAAGATGCATAAGTCGGGGACCGGCCCGATTCCCCCCTGTGTGCTGTCAATCCTGCTACCGCAACCCTTGATCTGGTCTGATCTTAGACTGGGAATGAACTCCATATGCCTAAGTCAACCCATGAAATGTGCGTGCGGGCGCTCAGCCGAATGGAGAGGCATAATGCGCAAGCTGGGGATCAGCCTGGTCCCCTTTTGCGTGCTGCCACAACCCTCGGTCTGGCTAGGGCTTAGACATGGAATGACCTCCGTAAGCCTAAGCCAACCCATAAAATGCGCAAGTCGGGGATCGGCCCGGTCCCCCCTTGCGTGCTGCCGATCCTGCTACCGCAACCCTTGGTCCAGTTCGATCTTAGACTGGGAATGAACTCTGTATGGTTAGATTGGGGATGAACTTCGTATGCCTAAGTCAACCCACGAAATGAGCATACGGGTGCTCAGCCGACCAGAGAGATAGGATGCGTAAGCCAAGGATTGAACGGGTGGTAGGTGGGTTCAAGCACATCTTCATATTTCTGCAATGCCAATGCCATTTTTATGGCGTGTAAATTCATACAATGGTCCCCTAAGCCTTCATGTGAAGTTTCGTGGCAAGACAACCCTCGGTCCGGCTGGGGCATAGACATGGAATGAACTCCGTATGCCTAAGCCAACCCATGAAATGAGCGTACGGGTGAGAGGCCGATCGAAGAGGCAGAATGCACAAGCTGAGGATCAGCCCAGTCCCTCCCTGCGTACTGTCAATCCTACTGCTGGTCCTGCTACCTTAACCCTCCATCCAGTCTGATCTTAGACTGGGAATGAACTCTGCATGCATAGACTGTGAATGAACTCTGTATGCCTAAGCTGACCCATGAAATGAGCGTGCGGGTACTCAGTCGATCGGAGAGGTAGAAAGCACAAGCTGAGGACCAGCCCGATCCCGCCCTGCGTGCTGTCGATCCTATTGCTGCAACCCTCAGTCTGGTCCGATCTTAGACTGGGAATCAACTTCGTATGCCTAAGTCAACCCACAAAATGAGCATTCGGGCACTGAGCTGATTGGAGAGGCAGAATGCACAAGTCGGGGATCGACCCGATCCCCCCTGTGTGCTACTGATCCTGCTGTCGTAACCCTCGGTCCGATCTTATCTTAGACTAGGAATGAACTCCGTATGCATAAGTCAACCCATGAAATGAGCGTGCGTGCACTGAGCCAGCCGAAGAGGCATAATGCGCAAGCCGAGGATCGACCCGCTCCCCCTCTGCGTGCTACCGATCCCGCTACCACAACCCTCGATCTAACTGGGGCTTAGACATGGAATGAACTCCCTATGCCTAAGCCAACCCACGAAACGGGCATACGGGCACTGATCCGGCCGAAGAGGCATAATGCGCATGCCAGGGACCAGCTCAATCCCCCTATGTGTGCTGTCGGTCCCACTGCCACAACCCTCGGTTCGGCTGGGGCTTAGACATGGAATAAACTCTGTATGCCTAAGCCGAAACACAAAACAGGTGTACGGCCAACAGGCCGGCCAAAGAGGCAGAATGCGCAAGTCGGGGATCGGCCCGGTCCCTCCATGCGTGCTGTCGAACCTGATGCTGGTCTTGCTGTCGCAACCCTCAGTCCGGTCTGATCTTAGACTGGGAATGAACTCCGTATGCTTAGACGTGGAATGAACTCCATATGCCTAAGTCAACCCACAAAACGAGTGTGCGGGTGCTCAGCCGGCCAGAGGGACAGAACGCGCAAGTCGGGTACTGGCCTGATCCCCCTGTGTGCTGCCAATCCTACTGTCACAACCCTCGGTTCGGTCTGATCTTAGACTGGGAATGAACTCCGTATGCCTAAATCAACCCATGAAATGAGCGTTCGGACGTTGAGCCGATCGAAAAGGGATAATGCGCAAGCCGGTTGGGGCTTAGACATGGAATGAACTCCCTATGCCTAAGCCAACCCATAAAACGGGTGTGCGGGCGCTCAGCCGGTCGGAGGGGCAGAGTGCGCAAGTCGAGGATCAGCCCGGTCCCTCCTGCGTGCTACCGATCCTGCTACCGCAACCGTCAGTCTGGTCCAATCTTAGACTGGGAATGAACTCCGTATGCTTAGACTGGGGATGAACTCCGTATGCCCAAGTCAACACATGAAATGAGCATGTGGGCACTCAACTGGCAAGAGAGGTCGACCAGAGAGGCATAATGCACAAGCCGGGGATCAACCCGATCCCCCTCTACATGCTGTCGATCCCGCTGCCAGTCTTGCTACCACAACCTTCGGTCCGACTGGGGCTTAGACATGGAATGAACTTCGTACACCTAGGTCAACCCACGAAACGAGTGTGCGGGCACTCAGCCAGTCGGAGAGGTAGAATGCACAAGCCGAGGATCAGCCTGATCCCCCCTGCATGCTGTCGATCCTACTACTGGTCCTGCTGTCGTAACCTTCGGTCCTGTCTGATCTTAGACTGGGAATGAACTCCGTATGCTTAGACTGGGGATAAACTACGTATGCCTATGTCAACCCACGAAACGAGGGTGAGGGCCCTCAGCCGGCCGGAGAGGCATAATGCGCAAGCCAGGGATCAGCCCTATCCCCTTCTGCATGCTGCTGATCCCGCTGTCGGTCCTGCTGCCATAACCCTCGGTCCAGCTGGGGCTTAGGTATGCAATGAACTCCGTATGCCTAAGCCAACCCACGAAACGAGCGTGCGGGTGCTCAGCCGGTCGGAGAGGCAGAATGCGCAAGCTGGGGACCAACCCAGTCCCCCTGCTTGTTGTCGATCCTACTACCGCAACCCTCGGTCCAATCCGATCTTAGACTGGGAATGAACTCTGTATGCCTAAGTCAACCCACAAAATGAGCATGCGAGCATTGAGCCAGCCGGAGAGACAGAATGGGCATGCCGAGGATCGGCCCGATCCCCCCTACGTGCTGTCGATCTTGCTGCCGTAACCCTCGATCCAGTTCAATCTTAGGCTGGGATTGAACTCCATATGCTTAGACTGGGGATAAACTCCATATGCCTAAGTCAACCCACGAAACGAGCGTGCGGCCGCTCAGTCGATCGGAGAGGCAGAATGTGTAAGTCGGGGATCGGCTTGGTCCCCCCTACATGCTACCGATCCAGCTACTGGACCTGCTGCCGCAACCCTCAGTCCGGTCCAATCTTAGACTAGGAATGAACTCTGTATGCTTAGACATGGAATGAACTCCGTATGCCTAAGCCAACCCACGAAATGACCGTGCAGGTGCTCAGAAGATCGGAGAGGCAAAATGTGCAAGTCGGGGACCGACCCGATCCCCCCTACGTGCTGTCGATCGTGCTGCCGTAACCCTTGATCTGGTCCAATCTTAGACTGGGAATGAACTCTGTATGCCTAAGGCAACTCACGAAATGAGCGTTCGGACGCTGAGCCAATAGAAGAGGGATAATGTGCAAGCCGGGGATCAGCCCGGTACCCATCTGAGTGCTACCTGTCTTGCTGCCATAACCCTCGATCTGGCTGGGGCTTAGACATGGAATGAACTCCCTATGCCTAAGCCAACCCAGGAAATGGGCGTGCAGGCACTCAGCCGGTCGGAGAGGCAGAATGCGTAAGCCAACGATCAATCCGGTCCCCCCAGTGTGCTACCGATCCTGCTACGACAACCCTTGATCCGATCCAATCTTAAACTAGGAATGAACTCCGTATGCTTAGACTGGGGATGAACTCCGTATGCCCAAGTCAACCCATGAAACGAGCATATGGGTACTCAGCCAGCAAGAAAGGCCAGTCGGAGAGGCATAATACGCAAGCCAGGGATCAGCCTAATCCCCCTTTGCGTGCTGTTGATGCCGCTGCTGGTCCTACTGCCACAACCCTCGGTCTGACTGGGGCTTGGACATGGAATGAACTTCGTACGCCTAGGTCAACCCACGAAACGAGCGTGCGGGCACTCAGCCAGCCGGAGAGACAGAATGCACAAGCCGGGGATCGGCCTGGTCCCCCCTTGTGTGCTGTCGATCCTGCTGCCGCAACCCTTGGTCCGGTCCGATCTTAGATTGGGAAGGAACTCCGTATGCTTAGACTGGGGATGAACTTTGTATGCCTATGTCAACCCACGAAACGAGTGTGCGGGTGCTCAGCCGGCAGGACGACCCATTTTCTATTTTTCACGATTTTTGAGACTTTTTACGGTTTGGGATTTTTTTAAATTTTTTTAGAAAGAGTTTTCTCTCTAAATTTGGTAGAGGTGATCCTTGTATTTTTTTTGGCATGCCCCAAAACATTCAGCTAAAAACTCGAAGTGGAGAAGATTTTGTGACCGTTTGAAAAAAGTGTCCCCATTTCAAACACTTTAATGGCTACTGGCAGCAAACCTATAAAATTTCAAAAGCTCTTTAAGGGGGTGTGAGTTTGAGAGGTTTGATGAGGGATAGGGGGCCAACATAAGGGCCAAGTACCAGCCCATCGTACATCATGTGCGCACACCCCCTGGCCCCCCAATCGTCGGAACCCCCAATGCCATCGGTTAGGCTCTCCGACGATGCTCTGGCGATGCTCCAGCGATAGTGCCCCGGGCGAAAAAAATGCACCACCAACACATGCTCGAGCCCAGCATGTGCATCATGGCTCAAACTCTTAGACTAGGAATGAACTTTGTATGCTTAGACATGGAATGAACTCCGTATGCCTAAGCCAACCCATTAAACAAGCGTGCGGGTGCTCAGCCGGCCAGAGAGGCAGCATGCACAAGCCGAGGATCGACCCAGTCCCCCTCTACGTGCTGTCAGTCCTGCTACCACAACCCTCGGTCTAGCTGGGGATTAGACATGCAATGAACCCCCTATGCCTAAGCCAACCCATGAAACGGGCGTGCGGGCACTCAGTCGGTCGGAGAAAAAGAATGCGCAAGTCGGGGATCAGCCCGATCCCCCTTGCGTGCTGTTGATCCTGCTACCACGACCCTCGTTCTGATCTAATCTTAGATTGGGAATGAACTCTGTATGCTTAGACTGGGGATGAATTTCCAATGCCACCGGTTAGGCTCTCCGATGATGCTCCGGTGATGGTGCCTTGGGCAAAAAAAATGCGGCACCATCACATGCCCGAGTCCAGCATGTGCACCGTGCCTCAAACTCTTAGACTGGGAATGAACTCCGTATGCTTAGACATGGAATGAACTCCGTATGCCTAAGCCAACCCACGAAACGAGCGTGCGAGTGCTCAGTCAGCCAGAGAGGCAAAATGCGAAAGTCAGAGATCAGCTCGATCCCCCCCTGTGTGCTGCCGATCCTGCTGCCGCGACCCTTGGTCTGGTCCGATCTTAGACTGGGAATGAACTCCGTATGCTTAGACATGGAATGAACTCCGTATGCCTAAGCCAACCCACGAAACGAGCGTGTGGGTGCTCAGTTGACCGAAGAGGTAGAATGCGTAAGCCGGGGATCGACCCTATCCTCCCCTGTGTGCTGTTGATCCTGCTGATGCAACCCTCAGTCCGAGTTGATCTTAGACTGAGAATGAATTCTGTATGCCTAAGTCAACCCACGAAATGAGCGTGTGGGCATTGAGCCGGTCGAAAAGGCAGAATGGGCAAGTCGGGGATCGGCCTGGTCCCCCTCTGTGTGCTGCCGATCCCGCTACCACAACCATCGATCCAGTTGGGGCTTAGACAAGGGATGAACTCCCTATGCCTAAGCCAACCCACGAAACGGGCGTGCGGGCGCTCAGCCGACCGGAGAGGCATAATGTACAAGCCAGGGATTGGCCCAGTCCCCCCTGCGTGCTGTCGATCCTGTTGTCGCAACCCTCGGTCTGGTCCGATCTTAGATTGGGAATGAACTCTGTATGCTTAGACTGGGGATGAACTTCGTATGCCTAAGTCAACACACAAAACGAGCGTGCGGGCGCTTAGTCGACCAGAGAGGTAGGATGCGCAAGCCAGGGATCGAACGGGTGGTAGGTGGGTTCAAGCACATCTTCATATTTCTGCCATGCCAATGCCATTTTTATGGCTTGTAAATTCATACAATGGTCCCCTAAGCCTTCATGTCAAGTTTCGTGGCAAGACGACCCATTTTTTATTTTTCACGATTTTTGAGACTTTTTGTGGTTTAGGATTTTTAAACTTTTTTAGAAAGAATTTTCTCCCCAAATTTGGTAGAGGTGATCCTTGTATTGCTTTTGGCATGCCTCAAAAAATTTAGCTAAAAACTTGAAGTGGAGAAGATTTTGTGACCGTTTGAAAAAAGTGTCCCCATTTTAGACACTTTAATGGCTACTGGCAGCAAACCTATAAAATCTCAAATGCTCTTTAAGGGGGTGTGAGTTCTCAAGGTTTGATGAGGGATAGGGGGCCAATATAAGGGCCAAGTGTCACACCTTGGGTGAAAGCACCAGGCACATCAGACGCACCAGCAGGCGAGCCAGAGGTTGAGGCCCACAGACCAGACGTGCTGGCGAGTATCTGCATGCAAAGCCTAGCAAACGAGTTCAGAATGCCCGCCCAAGTTGCAGGCTAGCCCGTGAGAGCAAAGCCTGGCATACAAGCTACCCGCCCCACATCCAGAAGGACCCAAGGTGCTGGACATGCAAGGAAAGCTTCTGGAAGCAGGCAAGATCAGTAGCAACATCCTGCCAGATTTGGTTGACCCTAAAAATCAGGAGTTAGCATCCTGATTGATTGTAATCTATATAATCCCATGATTTTAGCCTTTATTCTAGGGATATTGCCATTAAGTGTAAGCTGGAGCCTCAACTATAAATAGAGGGCTGCTCCTCCCTCATTTGTACACCATTAAACACTTTTGTTTCAGTGAATACAAGAGCATTTCCAGAATTCTGCCTTCTTATCCTGTTTCTCTTTAACTTGCGTAATCAGCCCTTCTTGTTGTTCTAGTGCCCGTACGCTTGTGTTTTAGGCTGACTTAGGCATAAAGGAGGAGATTCCAAGCCTAAGGTCGCACGATTTCTGAGTCTGAGGTTGGAGCCCGTGACAGTTGGTATCAGAGCAAGTTCGCTTCTGCGTGTTTGTGTTGTGCAAGTTAAAGGAGATGGCATCCCAAAGTGACGCTGCTAACCAACAACTAGAGGCCCAAGAGCATAGGCATGGAAGAGGGAGGAAAGCCAGTTCTAGAGATACCTGGTCTACCATGGACGGTAGGCTGGCCAAGGTGGAGGTGACCATGGGCGACATGGGGGAGAAACTTGAGGGGGTAGAGACTCACATTGCATCGCTAGACTCCATGGGGGAGAAGATCCAAAGTGAGCTGCAAGCTACTTTCAACAAAGGCTTGGACGTGTTCATCTAAAAGAATCAGACCTTGGAGGCTGAAGTACTGACCTTGCGCGATGCCATGGAAGCCATGCACTAGCGGATGGAGGAGCTTACCAGTGAGCTCGTTGCTTGCAAGATTGCCATTGGGAATGGCATGTTTGCTAGAGTGTCCAAGTCCAAATTGGATGTCCCCAAGCCTAAGGAGTTCAAGGGGACTAGGGCGGCCAAGGAAGTAGATAACTACCTTTGGGGTATGGAGCAGTACTTCCAAGCCATGGGCATGCAAGACGAGGCGATAAAGGTAAGCACCGCTGCTATGTATCTCATTGATGTAGCCTTATTGTGGTAGAGGCGCAGGTGTGATGATGTCAGGTCTGGGAGTGCCAAGATTAGAACCTGGGTAGAGTTCCAAAGGAGTTCAAAGAATAATTTTACCCGAAGTATGCCGATGATGAGGCACGGGCAAAGTTACGCAAGTTGAGCCAGCAAGGGGACATAAGGGAGTATGTCCAAAAATTCTCTGAATTGATGCTACAGATCTCAGATCTGGGTGAGAAGGATGCCTTATTTACATTCATGGATGGGCTGAAGCCATGGGTGAAGCATGAGCTACAAAGGAGAGGAGTTCATGACTTGGCTAAAGCCATGACTACTACCCAGGCCTTGATAGAGTTCAAGCCTCTAAACAAGTTCAAGTCTACCAAGCCCAAGGGTAAGGGCAGGGACGATAGGGACTGGAAGAAGTAATCCAAGGGGAAGGACCATGACCAGGAGTCCAAGGATGGTGAGAGGAAGCCACCAGCAGGCAAGTGGAAAGCAAAGGGGGACTGAGAGCCACTAGCATGCTACCTATGTGGAGGGAGCCACATAGCACGCAATTACTCGTAGAAGGGCAAGTTGGCTGCTGTAGACAAGGAGTCTAACAAAGAGCCAGAGTCAGAGGCAGCAAAGCTTAGGTCATTGGTGCTCAATGCTGTCCAGAGTAAGGGGAGCCGTAAGCCAAAGGGCTTGATGTTTACGAATCTGATGGTTACGGGTCAGAAGGTGAGCGCACTGGTGGACACAGGTGCCTCACATCTTTTTATTTCAGGTGATAGAGCCTGGAAGCTCAGACTAAAGGTGTAGAAAGGGATTGGTACCATCAAAACGGTGAACTCTAAGGAAGTTCCAGCCATTGGAGTAGTGCGAGGAGTGGAGTTGCAGCTTGGAGACTGGAAAGGTAAGGAGACCATTGAGGTAATACCCCTTGACGACTATGAGTTTGTGATTGGGTTGGATTTCCTTGTTCGGATTAACACCCTCTTTGTGCCTTTTATCGATTGTGTTTGCATCTTGGATGCATGGTGGCAATGCCTAGTGCCATTGAGGAGAGGGTCTGGAGTTGGGTCATGGGTGGTGTCAGCCATCCAATTTGCCAATGCAGTAGGCAGACAAGAAGACACCTTCTTGGCAGCCCTGAAATATGATGAGCCAAGGGAGAAAGAGATCGAGTCACCCTTGGAGGTGCTAAAAGTGCTAAAGACCTTTAGTGATGTGATGCCTGCAAAGCTACCTAGCAAGCTACCACCTAAGAGGGAGGTGGACCACAAGATTGAGTTGGTGTCTGAGGCCAAGCCACCAGTTAGAGCCCCTTACTGAATGTCTCCACCAGAGTTGGAAGAGTTGAGGAAGCAACTCAAAGAGTTAGTTGATGCTCGCTTCATCCAGCCATCGAAGGCACCCTATGGTGCATCGATTCTATTTTAGCACAAGCATGATGGGTCGTTGCGACTGTGCATAGACTACTGGGCTTTAAACAAGCTGACCATCAAGAACAAGTACCCCATCCCACTCATTACGGACTTATTAGATCAACTTGGGAGTGCAAGGTGGTTCACCAAGCTAGATTTGAGGTCATGCTACTATCAAGTCAGAATCACGGAGGGAGATGAGCCAAAGACAGCATGTGTCACTCGGTATGGTTCATATGAGTTCTTGGTGATGCCTTTCAGACTCACGAATGCCCCAGCAACATTCTGCACCCTTATGAACAAGGTACTTCAGTCATTCCTTAATCGGTTTGTTGTGGTTTATTTGGATGACATTGTGATCTATAGCCAGACTTTGGGAGAGCATGTAGACCACTTAAGACAGGTGTTCGAGGTGTTACGGGTGCACATGCTGTTTGTCAAAAGGGAGAAGTGCTCATTCACCTTACAGTAGATCCCATTCCTTGGCCACATAGTGGGAGGTGGCAGGATACGCATGGATGAAGGCAAGATACACGCCATCCTGAAGTGGCAACCACCAGCCAAGGTCACTGAGTTGAGATCATTCCTTGGGCTGGTCAACTACTACAGGCGCTTCATCAAAGGTCACTCAGCAATAGCCACGCCATTGACTGACTTGCTCAAGAAAGAGAAAGCATAGGAATGGAGCGTAGGGTGCCAGGAAACCTTTGACAGGTTGAAGCGGGCTGTGACCGAGGAGCCTATCTTGGCCTTGCCAAACCATGCCAAGCCGTATGAGGTGCATACGGATGCATCAAACTTTGCCATAGGGGGTGTGTTGATGCAAGAAGGATGTCTAGTCGCGTTCGAGAGCAGGAAGTTGAACAAGATTGAGCGCAAGTACACGATCCAAGAGAAGGAGATGACTGCAGTGGTGCACTGCTTGTGCACTTGGTGCCATTACCTGTTGGGGTCGAGGTTCGTGGTTAGGATGAACAATGTGGTGATCAGCTACTTCCAGACGCAGAAGAAGCTGTCCTCCAAGCAGGCGAGATGGCAAGATTTTTTTACGAAATTTGATTTCCAGATGGAGTACAAGCCGAGGTGGGTGAACCTAGTGGCAAACGCCCTGAGCAGAAAGGCTAACCTTGCTGCCATTAGCCAACCAGAGGGGTCACTGGTGCCGCGCATCAAGGAGGGACTTGATAATGATCCTATAGCCAAAGCTTTGAAGAAGTACGCCCAGCAAGGTAAGACTAGGTGGTTTTGGTTGCAGGATGGCTTGCTGTACACTAGGGGTAGTAGACTATTTGTGCCACAGCACGGGAAGCTCCGCAAGGAAGTTTTGCAAGAATGCCATGATTCAAGGTGGGCTGGACACCTCGGAGTAAGTCGTACCTTGGTGTTGATCGAGGATCGGTACTACTAGCCACACATGAGGGACGATGTGGAGGCCCATGTGAAGACTTGTCTTGTGTGCCAATAGGGCAAGATGGAGCTCAAGAAACTAGGCGGTCTCTTGAAGCAATTGCCAGTGCCAGAGCGACCATGGGAGAGTGTTTCTCTGGACTTTATAGTCAGTCTACCCAAAGCAGAAGGGTTTGGAAGCATCATGGTAGTAGAGGACAGGTTTTCCAAGTATGAAATCTTCATTCTAGCAACCAAGGAGTGCCCGGTCGAGGAGGCAGCTCGATTGTTCCTGAAGAACACGGTTAAGTACTAGGGAGTGCCGAGGACCATTGTTAGTGATCAGGACAGGCGTTTCACGGCCAGGTTCTAGACTGAGTTGTTTAAGCTGTTGGGGTCAGACTTGAACTTTTCCACCAGCATGCATCCGTGATCGATGGGCAGACAGAATGAGTGAATGGACTATTAGAGGTCTACTTCAGGCACTATGTGAGTGCCACATAAAGGGACTGGCCAAAGCTGCTAGATATTGCGTAGTTTTCCTACAACTTGCAAAGGAATGAGGCAACGAACCAGAGCCCATTTAAGGTTATGATAGCACAACAACCACTAACACACGGTTCGATTGCTGCAAGTTATACAGGGTCAAATCCAGTAGCATACAAGTTTGCCAAGGCAAGGCAGGAGCAAACTGACTTGGCCAGAGTTTGTCTACACAAGGCGGCCAAGAGGTTGAAAAAATGGGCAAACCAGAATAGGTGGGACGTGCAGTTCCAGGTTGGAGACTTGGTGTTGGTGAAGCTGTATCCCATTGTGCGCCATAGGGAGTTGCACAAAGGCCTAGTCCGGAGGTCAAGGGACCTTTTTGAGTAGTTAAGAGGATAGGCAAGGTTGCCTACAAGCTGGATATGCCACCTAAGCTAAAGGTACACCCAATGTTCCACGTCAGCATGCTCAAGCCGTTCCATGAGGATGAAGGAGATCCAGGACGGGCAGAGTCAAAGCGTGCACCATTGGGAGCAAGGGCCTCATATGAGAAGGAGGTCCACAGCATCATAGCTGACCGAGAGGTGAGACAGAAGAACTATCAGCCAAGACAAGAGTACTTGGTGCGCTGGAAGAGACTTCCAGATAGTGAGGCGAGCTAGGGACCAGCAGATGACTTATGGCAGTTTGGGGACCAGATCATGCAGTACCATGCAGAAGACGTAACGAGGGCATTGCACAATCAGGTGAGGGAGAATGTCATGCCTTGGACGGGCACGTCAGGCATATCAAGCACACCAGCAGGTGAGCCAGAGGTTGACACCCGTAGACTAGGCGTGCTGGCGGGTATCTACGCACAAAGCCTAGCAAACGAGTTCAAAATGCCCGCCCAACTTACAGGCAACCCGTGAGACCAAGGCCTGGCAAACAAGCTGCCCGTACCACATCCAGAAGGACCCAAGGTGCTGGACATGCAAGGGAAGCTTCTGGAAGCCGGCAGGATCAGCAGCAGCATCCTGGTAGATTTGGTTGACCCTGAAAATCAGGAGTTAGCATCCTGATTGATTGTAATCTGTATAATCCCATGATTTTACCCTTTATTCTAGGGATATTGCCATTAAGTGTAAGCTGGAGCCTCAACTATAAATAGAGGGTTGCTCCTCCCTCATTTGTACACCATCAAACACTTCCATTTCAGTGAATACAAGAGCATTTCCAAAATTCTACCTTCTTATCCTGTTTCTCTTTAACTTGCGTAATCAGCCCTTCTCGTTGTTCTAGTGGCCTTACGCATGTGTTTTAGGCTGACTTTGGCATAAAAGTGGAGATTTCAAGCCCAAGGCCGCACAGTTTCTGAATCTAAGGTCCCAGCCCATGACACAAGTACCAGCACCCATCGCACATCATGTACGCACACCCCCCAGCCCCCCTAATCGCCAGAACCCTTAATGCTACCGGTTAGGCTCTTCGGTGATGCTCCATCGATGCTCCGGTGATGGTGCCTCGGGCAAAAAAAATACGGCAGCAGCACATGCCCGGGCCCAGCATGTGCACCGTGGCTCACAATCTTAGACTGGGAATGAACTCCATATGCTTAGACATGGAATGAACTCCGTATGCTTAAGCCAACCTACGAAACGAGCGTGCGGGCGCTTGGCCGACCGGATAGGCAGAATGTGCAAGCCAGGGATCGGCCCGATCCCTCTCTACGTGCTGATGGTCCCGCTACCACAACCCTCAGTCTGGTCAGGGCTTAGACATGGAATGTACTCCCTATGCCTAAGCCAAACCATGGAACGGGCGTGCGGGTGCTCAGACGATCAAAGAGGCAAAATGCGCAAGCCGGGGATCGGCCCGGTCCCCCTGCGTGCTACCGATCCTGCTACCAGAACCCTCGATCCGATCCGATCTTAGACTGGGAATCAACTCCGTATGCTTAGACTAGGGTTGAACTCTGTACGCCTAAGTCAACCTATGAAATTAGCGTGCGGGCGCTCAGTCGACCGAAGAGGCCGGCCAGAGAGGCATAATGCGCAAGCCAGGGATTAGCCCGGTCCACCTCTGGTTGCTGTCGGTCCCGCTGCTGGTCCTGCTGCCACAACCCTCAATTCGACTGGGGCTTAGACATGGAATGAACTTTGTATGCCTAAGCTAACCCACGAAATGAGCGTCCTAGCGCTCAGCCGACTGGAGAGGCAGAATGCGCAAGCCTGGGATCGGCCCGATCCCCCCTGTGTGCTGTCGATCCTGCTACTGGTTCTACTGCCAAAACCTTCGATCCAGTTCGATCTTAGACTGGGAATGAACTCCGTATGCTTAGACATGGAATGAACTTCGTATGCCTAAGCCAACCCATGAAATGAGCGTACAGGCGCTCAGCCGGTCGGACAGGTAGAATGCGTAAGTCGAGGATCGACCCGATCCTCCCTGTGTACTATTGATCCTGCTGCGACAACCCTTGGTCCAGTCTGGTCTTAGACTGGGAATGAACTTCGCATGCCAAAGTCAACCCACGGAATGAGAGGACGGGCACTGAGCCGGCTGGAGAGTCATAATGCGCAAGTCGGGGATCGGTCCGGTCCCCCTCTGCATGCTATTGGTCCCACTACCACAACACTCAGTCTGGCTGGGGCTTAGACATGGAATGAACTCCTTAAGCCTAAGCCAACCCACGAAACAGGTATACGGGTGCTCAGCCGGCCGAAGAGGCAGAAAATGCAAGTCAGGGATCGGCCTGATCTCCCCTGCATGCTACCGATCCTGCAGCCGTAACCCTTGGTTCGGTTCGATCTTAGAATGGGAATGAACTCTGTATGCTTAGACTGGGGATGAACTCCGTATGCCTCAGTTAACCCATGAAACGAGCGTGCGGTCGTTCAGCTGGATGGAGAGGCAGAATGCACAAGCTGGGGATCGACTCGATCCCCCCTACGTGCTGTTGATCATCCTGTTGTAACCCTCGGTCCAGTCTGATCTTAGACTAGGAATGAACTCTGTATGCATAAGTCAACCCATGAAATGAGCGTGCGGGCGCTGAGCCGATCGAAGAGGCATAATGCGCAAGTCGAGGATCAGCCCGATCCCTCTCTACGTGCTGTCGGTCCCGCTGCCATAACCCTCGGTCCAGCCGGGGCTTAGACATGGAATGAAGTCCCTATGCCTAAGCCAACCCACTAAACGGGCGTGCGGGCGCTCAGTCGACCAGAAAGACAGAATGCGCAAGCCAGGGTTCGGTTCGATCCCCCCTGCGTGCTGCCGATCCTGCTGTCGCAACCCTCAGTCCGATCTGATCTTAGACTGGGAATGAACTCTGTATGCTTAGACTGGGGATGAACTCCGTATGAATAAGTCAACCCACGAAATGAGCGTGTGGGCACTCAATCGACCGAAGAGGCAGAATGCACAAGCCGGGCATTACCCCGGTCCCCCCTCCGTGCTATCGATCTTGCTACCCCAACCCTTGGTCCGGTCTGATCTTAGACTGGGAATGAACTATGTATGCATAAGTCAACCCATGAAACGAACGTGTGGGCACTGAGCCAGATAAAGAGGCATAATGCGCAAGTCGGGGATCGACCCAATCCCCCTCTACATGCTGGAGGTCCCGCTGCCACAACCCTCGATCCTGCTAGGGCTTAGACATGGAATGAACTCCCTATGCCTAAGCCAACCCACGAAAGGCGCGTGCGGACGCTCAGCCCACCGGAGAGGCAGACTGCGCAAGCTGAGGATCGGCCTGGTCCCCCTTGCATGCTGTCAATCCTTCTGTCGCAACCATCAGTTCGGTCCGATCTGAGACTGGGAATGAACTCTGTATGCCTAAGTCAACCCACGAAATGAGTGTTCGGGTGCTAAGCCGACCGTAAAGGCATAATGCATAAGCCGGGGATCAGCCCAGTCCCCCTCTGCGTGCTATCGGTCCCGCTGCCACAACCCTCGGTCCAGTTGGGGCTTAGACATGGAATGAACTCCTTATGCCTAAGCCAACCCACGAAACGAGCATGCGGGCGCTCAGTCGACCGGAGAGGCAGAATGCGCAAGCCGGGGATCGGTCCAGTCCCCCCTGTGTGCTGTCGATCCTGCTACTGCAACCCTCAGTTCGGTCTGATCTTAGACTGGCAATGAACTCTGTATGCTTAGACTGGGGATAAACTCTGTATGCCTAAGTCAACCCACGAAACAAGTGTGCGAATGCTCAGCCGACCAGAGAGGTAGGGTGCGCAAGCCGGGAATCGAACGGGTGGTAGGTGGGTTGAAGCACATCTTCATATTTTTGCCATGCCAATGCCATTTTTATGGCTTGTAAATTCATACAATGGTCCCCTAAGCCATCATGTGAAGTTTCGTGGCAAGACAACCCGCTTTCTATTTTTCACGATTTTCAAAACTTTTTGCATTTCGAGATTTTTTAAAAGTTTTTTTAGAAAGATTTTTGTCCCCAAATTTGGTAAAGGTGATCCTTGTATTTTTGTTGGCATGCAAAAAAAAATTCAGCTAAAAAATCGAAGTGGAGAAGATTTTGCGCCCGTTTGAAAAAAGCGTCCCCATTTCAAACACTTTAATGGCTACTGGCAGCAAACCTATAAAATCTCAAATGCTCTTTAACGGGGTGTGAGTTCTTGAGGTTTGATGAGGCATAGGCGGCCAATATAAGGGCCAAGTACCAGCACCCATCGCACACCAAGTGCGGACACCCCCCGCCCCCCTAATCGTCGGAACCCCCAATGCCGTCGGTTAGGCTCTCCGACGATGCTCCGACGATGGTGCCCGGGCGAAAAAATTGTGGCACCAGCACATGCTCGAGCCCAGCATGTGCACCGTGGCTCAAACTCTTAGACTGGGAATGAACTCCGTATGGTTAGACATGGAATGAACTCCGTATGCCTAAGTCAACCCACAAAACGAGCGTGCGGGTGCTGAGTCGGTCGGAGAGGCATAATGCACAAGCTGGGGATCGGCCCAGTCCCGTTCTGCATGTTGTCGGTCCTGCTATCGCAGCCCTCGGTCCGACTAGGGCTTAGACATGGAATGAACTCCCTATGCCTAAGCTGACCCACGAAATGGGAGTGCGGGCACTGAACTGGCTGGAGAGGCAGAATGTGCAAGCCGGGGATCGGCCCGGTCCCCCCTGTGTGCTGCCGATCCTACTGTCGCAACCCTCGGTCCAGTATGATCTTAGACTGGGAATGAACTCCATATGCTTATACTGGGGATGAACTCCCTATGCCTAAGTCAACCCATGAAACGAGCGTGTAGACACTCAGCCGACCAGAGAGGCAGGATGCGCAAGTCGGGGATCAAACGGGTGGCAGGTGGGTTCAAGCACATCTTCATATTTTTGCCATGCCAATGCCATTTTTATGGCTTGTAAATTCATACAATGGTCCCCTAAGCCTTCATGTGAAGTTTTGTGGCAAGACAACCCATTTTCTATTTTTCATGATTTTCAAAACTTTTTATGGTTCGGGATTTTTTAAAATTCTTTTAGAAAGATTTTTGTCCCCAAATTTGGTAAAGGTGATCCTTGTATTTTTGTTCGCATGCACAAAAACATTCAGCTAAAAACTTCAAGTGGAGAAGATTTTGTGACCGTTTGAAAAAAGTGTCCCCATTTCAGACACTTTAATGGCTACTCGCAGCAAACCTATAAAATCTCAAATGCTCTTTAAGGGGGTGTGAGTTCTCAAGGTTTGATGAGGGATAGGGGGCCAATATAAGGGCCAAGTACCAGCAACCATCACACATCATGTGCGCACACCCCCCCGGCCCCCCCAATCGCCAGAACCTCCAATGCCGCCAGTTAGGCTCTCCGACGATGCTCTGGTGATGGTGCCCCGAGTGAAAAAAATGTAGCACCAACACATGCCTGAGCCCAGCATGTGCACCATGGCTCAAACTCTTAGACTGGGAATGAACTCCGTATGCTTAGACATGAAATGAACTCCGTATGCCTAAGCCAACCCATGAACCAAGCGTGCGGGCGCTCAGTCCGGGGACCGGCCCAATCCCCCCCAACATGCTGTCGATCCTGCTATCGCAACCCTCGGTCCGGTCTGATCTTAGACTGGGAATACACCGGTCCAGAGAGGCATAATACGCAAGTCGAGGATCGGCCCGGTTCGCCTCTGCGTGCTGCCGGTCCTGTTGCCGCAACCCTTGGTCCGACTGGGCCTTAGATATGGAATGAACTCCCTATGCCTAAGCCAACCCATGGAACGGGCATGCGAGCGCTCAGTCGATCGGAGAGGCAGAATGTGCAAGCCGGGGATCGATCCGATCCCCCCTGTGTGCTGTCGATCCTGTTGCCGTAACCCTCAGTCCAGTCTGATCTTAGACTGGGAATGAACTCCGTATGCTTAGACTAGGGATGAACTCCGTATGCCTAAGTCAACCCACGAAATGAGCGTGCAGGCGCTCAGCTGACCAGAGAGGCAGGATGCGCAAGCCGGGGATCGAACGGGTGGTTGGTGGGTTGAAGCACATCTTCATATTTCTGCCATGCCAATGCAATTTTTATGGCTTGTAAATTCATACAATGGTCCCCTAAGCCTTCATGTGAAGTTTTGTGGCAAGACGATCCGTTTTCTATTTTTCACAAATTTCCAAACTTTTTACGGTTCGGGATTTTTTAAAATTTTTTTAGAAAGAGTTTTGTCCCCAAATTTGATAGAGGTGATCGTTGTATTTTTTTTGGCATGCACAAAAAAATTCAGCTAAAAACTTCAAGTGGAGAAGATTTTGTGACCGTTTGAAAAAAGTGTCCCCATTTCAGACACTTTAATGGCTACTAGCAGCAAACCTATAAAATCTCAAATGTTCTTTAAGGGGGTGTGAGTTCTCAAGGTTTGATGAGGGAGAGGGGGCCAATATAAGGGCCAAGTACCAGCACCCATCGCACATCATGTGCGCACACCCCCCCGAGCCTCGAGTCGCTGGAACCCCCAATGCCTCTGGTTAGGCTCTCCGGTGATGCTCCGACGATGCTGCGACGATGGTGCCCTGGGCAAAAAAAATGCGGCAGCAGCACATGCCCGAGCCCAGCATGTGTACCGTGGCTCAAAATCTTTGACTGGGAATGAACTCGGTATGCTTAGACATGGAATGAACTCCGTATGCCTAAGCCAACCTACAAAACAAGCGTGCAAGCGCTCAGCCAGCTGGAGAGGCAGAATGCGCAAGCCGGGGATCGGCCCGATCCCCCCCTGCAGGCTATCAATCCTACTGCTGCATCCCTTGGTTTGGTTTGATCTTAGACTGGGAATGAACTCCGTTTGCATAAGTCAACCCATGAAACAAGCGTGCGGGCGCTGAGCCAGTCGAAGAGGTATAATACGCAAGCCGAGGATCGACCCGATCCCCCTCTGCAGGCTGCCAGTCTCGCTGCCACAACCCTCGATCCAGCTGGGGCTTAGACATGGAATGAACTCCCTATGCCTAAGCCAACCCATGAAACAGGCGTACGGGCACTCAGTCGGTCAGAGAGGCAGAATGCGCAAGTCGAGGATCGGCCCGGTCCCCCCTACGTGCTACAGATCCTACTGCCGTAACCCTCGGTCTGGTCCGATCTTAGACTGGGAATGAACTCTGTATGCTTAAACATGGAATGAACTCTGTGTGCCAAAGCCAACCCATGAAACGAGCCTGCGGGCACTCAGCCAGCCGAAAAGGCATAATGCGCAAGCCAAGGATCAGCCCGATCCCCCTCTACGTGCTGTCGGTCTCGCTGCCACAACCCTCGATCCAGCTGGGGCTTAGACATGGAATGAACTCCCTATACCTAAGCCAACCCATGAAAAAGGCGTACGGGCACTCAGTTGGTTGGAGAGGCAGAATGCGTAAGTCGAGGATCGACCCGATCCCCCCTACGTGCTACCGATCCTACTGCCGTAACCCTCGGTCTGGTCCGATCTTAGACTGGGAATGAACTCCGTATGCTTAGACATGCAATGAACTCCGTATGCCTAAGCCATCCCATGAAATGAGCATGCGGGTGCTAACCGACCGAAGAGGCAGAATGCGCAAGTCGGGGACCGACCCGATCCCCCCTGCATGCTGTCGGTCCTGCTGCCGCAACCTTCGATCCAATCCGATCTTAGACTGGGAATGAACTCCGTATGCCTAAGTCAACCCACGAAACGAGCATACGGGCACTAAGCCGGGCGGAGAGGGATAATCGTAAGTCGGGGATCAGCCCGGTCCCCCTCTACGTGTTGTCTGTCCCGCTGCCACAACCCTCGATCCGGCTGGAGCATAGACATGGAATGAACTCCGTATGCAAAAGCCAACCCATGAAACGGGCGTGCGGGCGCTTAGCTGATCGGAGAGGCAAAATGCACAAGCCGGGGATCGGCCTGATCCCTCTTGTGTGCTGCTGATCCTGCTGCGGCAACCCTCGATCCGATCTGATCTTAGGCTGGGAATGAACTTCGTATGCTTAGACTGGGGATGAACTCCATATGCCTAAGTCAACCCACGAAACGAGCGTACGGGCGCTCAACCGACTGGAGAGGCAGGATGCGCTAGCCGGGGATCGAATGGGAGGTAGGTGGGTTCAAGCACATCTTCATGTGAAGTTTCGTGACAAGATGACCCGTTTTCTATTTTTCATGATTTTTGAAACTTTTTGTGATTCAGGATTTTTTAAACTTTTTTTACAAAGAGTTTTGTCCCCAAATTTGGTAGAGGTGATCCTTGTATTTTTGTTGGCATGCACAAAAAAATTTAGCTAAAAACTCGAAGTGGAGAAGATTTTGTGACCGTTTGAAGAAAGTGTCCCCATTTTAGACACTTTAATGGCTGCTGGCAGCAAACCTATAAAATCTCAAATGCACTTTAAGGGGGTGTGAGTTCTCGAGGTTTGATGAGGGATAGGAGGCCAATATAAGGGCCAAGTACCAGTACCCATAGCACATCATGTACGCACACCCCCCGGCCCCCCAATCGTCGAAACCCCCAATGCTGTCGGTTAGGCTCTCATGCGATGCTCCGGCAATGGTGCCCCGGGCAAAAAAAATGCAGCACCAGCACATGCCCGAGCCCAGCATGTGCACCGTTGCTCAAACTCTTAGACTGGGAATGAAGTTCGTATGCTTAGACATGGAATGAAATCTTTACGCGTAAGCCAACCCACGAAATGAGCGTGCGGGTGCTCAACCGGCCGGAGAGGCAGAATGCGCAAGCCGGGGATCGACCTGATCCCCCTCTGCGTGCTACCGATCCCATTGCCACAACCCTCAGTCTGGCTGGACCTTAGACAAGGAATGAACTCCCTATGCCTCTGCCAACCCATGAAACGGGCATGCGGGCACTCAATCAGTCGAAGAGGCAGAATACGCATGCCGGGGATTGGCCCAGTCCCCCCTGCATACTGTTGATCCTGCTGTCGCAACCCTTGGTCTGATTAGATCTTAGACTGGGAATGAACTCCGTATGCTTAGACTGGAGATAAACTCCATATGCCTAAGTCAACCCATGAAATGAGTATGCGAGCGATCAGTTGACCGGAGAGGCAGAATGTGCAAGCCGGGGATCAGCCCGGTCCCCCCCTGTGTGCTACCGATCGTACCACTAGTCCTGCGGTTGCAACCCTCGGTCCGATTTGATCTTAGACTAGGAATCAACTCCGTATGCTTAGACATGGAATGAACTCCGTATGCCTAAGCCAACCTATTAAACGAGCGTGCGGGCGTTCAGCTGGCCGGAGAGGTAGAATGCGCAAGCCGGGGATTGGCCTGGTCGGCCCTACATGCTATTGATCTTACTGCTGCAACCCTCAATCCGGTCCGATCTTAGACTGGGAATGAACTTCGTATGCCTAAGTCAACCCACGAAATGAGCGTTCGGATGCTGTGCCGATCGAAGAGGCATAATGCGCAAGTCGAGGATCGACCCGATCCCCCTCTGCATGTTGCCGGTCCCTCTACCACATCCCTTGGTCCAGCTGGAGCTTAGACATGGAATGAACTCCCTATGCCTAAGCCAACCAGCGAAATGGGCGTGCGGGCACTCAGCCGGCTGGAGAGGCAGAATACGCAAGCCAGGGATTGACCCGATCCCCCCTACGTGCTGCCGATCCTATTGTCGCAACCCTTGGTCTGGTTCGATCTTAGACTGGGAATGAACTCCGTATGCTTAGACTGGGGATGAACTCTGTTTGCCTAAGTCAACCCACAAAACGAACGTGCGGACGCTCAATCGAGTAGAGAGGCAGGATGCGCAAGCCGGGGATCGAACGGGTAGCAGTGGGTTCAAGCACATCTTCATATTTCTACCGTGCCAATGCCATTTTTATGGCTTGTAAATTCATACAATGGTCCCCTACACCTTCATGCGAAGTTTCGTGGCAGGACGACCCGTTTTCTATTTTTCATGATTTTTGAAACTTTTTGCTGTTCGAGATTTTTTAAACTTTTTTTAGAAAGAGTTTTGTCCCCAAATTGGGTAGAGGAGATCCTTGTATTTTTGTTGGCATGCAAAAAAAATTCATCTAAAAACTCGAAGTGGAGAAGATTTTGTGACCGTTTGAAAAAAGTGTCCCCATTTTAGACACTTTAATGGCTACTTGCAGCAAACCTATAAAATATCAAATGCTCTTTAAGGGGTTGTGAGTTCTCGAGGTTTGATGAAGGAAAGGGGGCCAATATAAGGGCCAAGTACTAGCACCCATTGCACATCATGTGCACACACACCCCCGACCCCCCTAATTGTCGGAACCCCCAATGCCTCTGGTTAGGCTCTCCGATGATGCTCCGACGATGGTGCCCTGGGCGAAAAAAATGCAGCACCAGCAGATACCCGAGCCTAGCATGTGCACCATGGCTTACACTCTTAGACTGGGAATGAACTCTGTATGCTTAGTCATGGAATGAACTCCGTATGCCTAAGCCAACCCACGAAATGAGCGTACGGGCGCTCAACCAGTCGGAGAGGCAGAATGCACAAGCCGGGGATCAACCCGATCCCCCTCTGCATGCTGTCGGTCCCGCTGCCACAACCTTCATATCGACTGGGGCTTAGACATGGAATGAACTCCCTATGCCTAAGCCAACCCATCAAATAGGCATGCGAGCGCTCAGCCAGCCAGAGGGGCAGAATGCACAAGCCGGGGATCGGCCCGATCCCCTCTGCGTCCTGTCGATCCTGCTACCGCAACCCTCGATCTAGTTCATTCTTAGACTGGGAAAGAACTCCATATGCTTAGACTAGGGATGAACTCCGTATGCCTAAGTCAACCCACGAAACGAGCATACGGGTGCTTAGCCGATCGGAGAGGTAGAATGCATAAGCTGGGGATCAGCCCGATCCCCCCTACGTGCTGTTGATCCTACTGCTGGTCCTACTACCACAACCCTAAGTCCGATCTGATCTTAGACTGGGAATGAACTCCATATGCTTAGACATGGAAAGAACTCCGTATGCCTAAGCCAACCCACGAAATGAGCATGCGGGCGCTAAGCCGACTGGAGAGGCAGAATGTGCAAGTCGGGGACCGACCCGATCCCCCCTACGTGCTGTTGGTCTTGCTACTGCAACCCTTGGTCCGGTCTGATCTTAGACTGGGAATTAACTCCGTATGTCTAAGTCAACCCACGAAATGAGCATGCGGGTGCTGAGCCAACCGGAGAGACGTAATGCACAAGTCGGGGATCAGTCCGGTCCCCCTCTGTGTGCTGTCGATCCCACTACTGATCCTGCTGCCGCAACCCTCAGTCCGGTTGGGGCTTAGACATGGAATGAACTCCGTATACCTAAGCCAACCCACGAAACCAACGTGCGGGAGCCCAGCAGATCGAAGAGGCAGAATGCGCAAGTCGGGGATCAGCCCGGTCCCCCTCTGCGTGCTGTCGGTCTCGCTGCCACAACCCTCGGTCCGACTAGGGTTTAGACATGGAATGAACTCCCTATGCCTAAGCCAACCCACGAAATGGGTGTGCGGGCTCTCAGCCGACCGGAGAGGTAGAATGCGCAAGCCGGGGATCAGCCCGGTCCCTTCTACATGCTTTCGATCTTGCTGTCGCAACCCTCGATCCAGTTAGATCTTAAACTGGGGATGAACTCCATATGCTTAAACTGGGGATGAACTCCGTATGCCTAAGTCAACCCACGAAACGAGCGTGTAGACGCTCAGCCGACCGGAGAGGCAAAATGCGCAAGTCAAGGACCGGCCCAATCCCCCCTATGTGCCATCAATCCTGCTATCGTAACCCTCGGTCTGGTTTGATCTTAGACTAGGAATAAACTCCGTATGCCAAAGTCAACCCAAAAAATGAGCGTACGGGCGCTTAGCAGGTCGGTAAGGAATAATGCACAAGCCGAGGATCGGCCCGATCCCCCCTACGTGCTGCCAATCCTGTAGCTGGTCCTGCTACCGTAACCTTTGGTTCGATCTGATCTTAGACTGGGAATGAAATCTGTATGCTTAGACATGGAATGAACTCCGTATGGCTAAGCCAACCCACAAAACGAGTTTGCGGGCACTCAGCCAGCCAGAGAGGTAGAATGCGCAAGCTGGGGATCGACTCGATCCCCCTTATGTTCTATCGATCCTACTCTCACAACCCTCGGTCCGATCTTATCTTAGGCTGGGAATGAACTCCGTATGCATAGACTGGGGATAAACTCTGTATGCCTAAGTCAACTCACGAAATGAGCATGCGGGCATTCAACCGATCGGAAGGGCCGATCGGAGAGACAGAATGCACAAACCGAGGATCAGCCTGAACTGCCCCTGCATGCTGCCGATCCTGCTGCTGGTCCTGCTGTTGCAACCCTCGGTCCGATTCGATCTTAGACTGGGAATGAACTCCGTATGCTTAGACATGGAATGAACTCTGTATGCCTAAGCCAACCCACGAAACGAGCGTGCGGGCGTTCAGTTGATCGGAGAGGCAGAATGCACAAGCCAGGGATTGGCCTGTTCCCCCCCACGCATTGTCGATCCTGCTGTCGTAACCCTTGGTCCGGTCTGATCTTAGACTGGGAATGAACTTCGTATGCCTAAGTCAACCCACGAAACGAGCGTTCGGGTGCTGAGTCGGCTGGAGAGGCATAATGCGCAAGCTGGGGATCAACCCAGTCCCACTGCCACAACCCTCGGTTCGGCTAGGGTTTAGACATGGAATGAACTCCCTGTGCCTAATCCAACCCATGAAACGGGCGTGCGGGCACTCAGCCGACCAGAGAGGTAGAATGCACAAGCCAGGGATCGACCCGATCCCCCCTGCGTGCTATCGATCCTGCTATCGCAACCCTCGATCCGGTCTGATCTTAGACTGAGAGTCAACACCGTATGCTTAGAACTGGGGATGAACTCCGTATGCCTAAGTCAACCCCTAAAATGAGAGTGCGGGCACTCAGCCGACCTGAGAGGCTTAATGCGCTAGCCGGAGATCAACCCTGTCCCCCTCTGCATGCTGTCGATCCCGCTGTCGGTCCTGTTGCCACAACCCTCGATTCGACTGGTGCTTAGACATGGAATGAACTCCGTATGCCTAAGCCAACCCACGAAACGAGTGTGCGGGCACTCAGCCGGTCGGAGAGGTAGAATGCGTAAGCCGGGGATCAGGCCGGTCCCCCCTGCGTGCTGTCGATCCTGCTGTCGCAACCCTCGGTCTGGTTCGATCTTAAACTGGGAATGAACTCCGTATGCTTAGACTGGGGATAAACTCCGTATGCATAAGTCAACCCATGAAACGAGCGTGCGGACGCTCAGCCGACCAGAGAGACAGGATGCGTAAGCCGGGGATCGAACGGATGGTAGGTGGGTTAAAGCACATCTTCATATTTCTGTCCTGCCAATGCAATTTTTATGGCTTGTAAATTCATAAAATGGTCCCCTAAGCCTTCATGTGAAGTTTCGTGGCAAGACGACCCGTTTTTTATTTTTCACGATTTTAAAAACTTTTTTTAAATTTGGGATTTTTTTAAATTTTTTTAGAAAGAGTTCTGTCCCCAAATTTGGTAGAGGTGATCCTTTTATTTTGGTTGCCATGCACAAAAAAATTCAGCCAAAAACTCGAGGTGGAGAAGATTTTGTGATTGTTTGAAAAAAGTGTCCCCATTTCAGACACTTTAATGGCTGCTGGCATCAAACCTATAAAATCTGAAATGCTCTTTAAGGGGGTGTGAGTTCTCAAGGTTTGATGAGGGATAGGGGGCCAATATAAGGGCCAAGTACCAGCACCCATCGCACATCATGTGCGCACACCCCCCCGGCCCCCCAATCGATGGAACCCCCAATGCCGCTAGTTAGTCTCTCCAGCGATGCTCCGGCGATGGTGCCCTTAGCGAAAAAAATGTGGAACCAGCACATGCCGAAGCCCAGTATGTTCACCGCGGCTCAAATTAGACTGGGAATGAACTCCTATCCTTAGACATGGAATGAACTTTGTATGCCTAAGCCAACCCACGAAACGAGCGTACAGGCGTTCAGCTGACCGGAGAGCCAAAATGCGCAAGTCGAGGATCGGCTCGGACCCCTTCTACGTGTTGTCGGTCCCACTGCCACAACCCTCGATCTGGCTGGGGCTTAGACATGGAATGAACTCCCTATGCCTAAGCCAACCCACGAAATGGACGTGCGGGCGCTCAGCCGGTCGGAGAGGCAGAATGCGTAAGTCGGGGATCGGCCCAGTCCCCCCTGCGTGCTACCAATCCTGCTGCTGCAACCCTTGGTCAGGTCTGATCCTAGACTTGGAATGAACTCTGTATACTTAGACTGGGGATGAACTCTGTATGCCTAAGTCAACCCACGAAACGAGCGTGTGGGCACTCAGTCTGTCGGAGAGGCAGAATGCGTAAGTTGGGGATCGGCCCGGTCCCCCCTGCATGCTACCGATCCTGCTGTAGGTCCTACTACTGCAACTCTCGATCCAGTCCAATCTTAGACTGGGAATGAACTCCGTATGCCTAAGCCAACCCACGAAACGAGTGTGCGGGCGCTCAGCCAGCCGGAGAGCCAGAATGCTCAAGCCGGAGATCGACCCATTCCCCCCTGCGTACTGCCGGTCTCGCTGCCACAACCCTCGATCCGGCTGGCGCTTAGACATGGAATGAACTCCCTATGCCTAAGCCAACCCACGGAATGAGTGTGCGGGCACTCTACTGGTCGGAGAGGCAGAATGCGCAATCTTGGGATCGACCCCGTCCCCCCTACATGCTATCGATCCTGTTGCCGTAACCCTCAATTCGGTCCGATCTTAGACTAGGAATGAACTCTATATGCTTAGACTGGGGATGAACTCTGTATGCCTAAGTCAACCACTAAAATGAGCGTGCAGGCGCTCAACCGGCAGGAGAGGCATAATGTGCAAGCCGGGGATCAGCCTGGTCCCCTTTTGCGTGCTGCCGATCCTGCTGCCACAACCCTCGATTCAAATGGGGCTCAGACATGGAATGAACTCCGTATGCCTAAGCCAACCCACAAAATGAGCGTGTGGGCGCTCAGTCAGCCAGAGAGGCAGAATGCGCAAGCAGGGGATCGACCCGATCCCCCCCTACGTGCTGTCGATCCTGCTGCTGGTCCTGCTACCACAACCCTCGATCCGATCTGATCTTAGACTATGAATGAACTCTGTATGCTTACACATGGAATGAACTTTGTATGCCTAAGCCAACCCATGAAACCAGCGAGCAGACGCTCAGCCAACCGGAGATGCAGAATGCATAAGCCAGGGATCGACCCGATCACCCCCTGCATGCTATCGATCCTGCTATCGTAACCCTCGGTCTGGTTCGATCTTAGACTGGGAATGAACACCGTATGCCTAAGTCAACCCATGAAACGAGCGTGCAGGTGCTGAGCCAGCCAGAGAGGCATAATGCGCAAGTCGGGGATCGACCCCATCCCCCTCTACGTGCTGTCAGTCCCGCTGCCACAACCCTCGGTCCAGTTGGGGCTTAGACATGGAATGAACTCCCTATGCCTAAGGCATCCCACGAAACAGGTGTGCGGGCACTCAACCGACCGAAAAGGCAGAATGCGCAAGCCGAGGATCCGTCCGATCGCCCCTGAGTGTTGCCGATCCTGCTGTCACAACCCTCAATCCGGTTCGATCTTAGACTGGGAATGAACTTTGTATGCTTAGACTGGGGATGAACTATGTATGCCTAAGTCAACGCATGAAACGGGCATGTGGACGTTCAACCGACCAGAGAGGCAGGATGCGCAAGATGGGGATCGAACGGGTGGTAGGTGGGTTCATGCATATCTTCATATTTCTACCATGCCAATGCCATTTTTATGGCTTGTAAATTCATACAATGGTTCCCTAAGCCTTCATGTGAAGTTTCGTGGCAAGACGACCCGTTTTCTATTTTTCATGATTTTTGAAACTTTTTGCAGTTCGAGATTTTTTAAAATTTTTTTAGAAAGAGTTTTGTACCCAAATTTGGTAGAGGTGAGCCTTGTATTTTTTTTGGCATGCATAAAAAACTTCAGCTAAAAACTCAAAGTGGAGAAGATTTTGTGACCATTTGAAAAAAGTGTCCCCATTCTAGACACTTTAATGGCTACTGGCAGCAAACCTATAAAATCTCAAATGCTCTTTAAGGGGGTTCGAGTTCTTGAGGTTTGATGAGGGATAGGGGGCCAATATAAGGGCCAAGTACCAGCATCCATCGTTCATCATGTGCACACACCCCCCGGCCCCCCTAATCGATGGAACCCCCAATATCGCCAGTTAGGCTCTCCGGCGATGCTCTGACGATGGTGCCCCGAGCGAAAAAAATGTGGAACCAGCACATGCCCGAGCCCAATATGTGCACCGTGGCTCAAACTCTTAGACTTGGAGTGAACTCCATATGCTTAGGCATGGAATGAACTTCGTATGCCTAAGCCAACCCACGAAACGAGTGTGCGGGTGCTCAGCCAGCCGAAGAGGCAGAATGCTCAAGCCGGGGATCGACCTGGTCCCCCCCTGTGTGCTGCCAGTCCCACTGCCGTAACCCTCGATCCGACTGGGGCTTAGACATGGAATGAACTCCCTATGCCTAAGCCAACCCATGAAACAGGCGTGCGGATGCTCAATCGGCCAGAGAGGCAGAATGCGCTAGGCGAGGATCGGCCTGATCCCCCCTACGTGCTGTCGATCCTGCTGCCATAACCCTCGGTTCGGTTCAATCTTAGAATGGGAATGAACTCCTTATGCTTAGGCTGGGGATAAACTCCGTATGCCTAAGTCAACCCATAAAATGAGCGTGCGGGCACTCAGTCGAACGGAGAGGCCGGCCGGAGAGGCAGAATGCACAAGTCGGGGATCAGCCCGGTCCTTCCCTGCATGATGCCGATCCTGCTGCTGGTCCTATTGCCGGCACCCTCGGTCCTATCAGATCTTAGACTGGGAATGAACTTCGTATGCTTAGAAATGGAATGAACTCCGTATGCCTAAGCCAACCCATAAAACGAGCGTGCGGGTACTCATCCAGTCGGAAAGGCAGAATGCGCAAGTCGGGGATCGACCCGATCCCCCCTGTGTGCTATTGATCCTGCTGTCGCAACCTTCGGTCTGGTCCAATCTTAGATTGGGAATGAACTCCGTATACCTAAGTCAACGCATGAAGCGAGCGGTCGGTCGAAGAGGCATAATGCGCAAGCCGAGGATCGGCCTGGTCCCCCTCAGCGTGCTGCTGGTCCCACTGCCACAACCCATCATGTGCGCACACCCCCCGGCCCCCCCAATCACCGAAACCCCCAATGCCACCTGTTAGGCTCTCCGACGATGCTCTGACAATGCTCTGGCGATGGTGCCCCGGGCGGAGAAAATGCGGGTGCGCTAGGCACATCGGGCACACCAGCAGGTGAGCCAGAGGTTGAGGCCCGCAGACCAGGCGTGCTGACGGGTATCTGCGCGCAAAGCCTAGCAAACGAGTTTAGAATGCCCGCCCAACTTGCAGACCAGCCCGTGAGACCAAGGCCTGGCATACAAGCTGCCCGCACCACATCTAGAAGGGCCCAAGGTGCTGGACACGCAAGACAAGCTTCTGGACGCAGGCAGGATCAGTAGCAGCATCCTGGCAGATTTGGTTGACCCTGAAAATCAGGAGTTAGCATCCTGATTGATTGTAATCTGTATAATCCCATGATTTTAGCCTTTATTCTAGGGATATTACCATTAAGTGTAAGCTGGAGCCTCTACTATAAATAGAGGGCTTCTTCTTCCTCATTTGTACACCATCAAACACTTCTGTTTCAGTGAATACAAGAGCATTTCCAGAATTCTACCTTCTTATCTTGTTTCTCTTCAACTTGCGTAATCAGCCCTTCCCATTGTTCTAGTGTCCGTACGCTTGTGTTTTAGGCTAACTTAGGCATAAAGGAGGAGATTCCAAGCCTAAGGCCGCACGGTTTCTGAGTCTAAGGTCAGAGCCCGTGACAGTTGGTATCAGAGCAAGTTCAATTCTACGTGTTTGTGTTGTGTAGGTTAGAGGAGATGGCATCCCAAAGTGACGCTGCTAACCAACAACCAGAGGCCCAAGAGCATGGGCATGGAAAAGGGAGGAAAGCTAGTTCTGGAGATATCTGGTCTACCATGGATGGTAGGCTGGCCAAGGTGGAGGTGACCATGGGCGACATGGGGGAGAAGCTTGAGGGGGTAGAGACTCACATTGCATCGCTAGACTCCATGGGGGAGGAGATCCAAAGTGAGCTACAAGCTGCTCTCAACAAAGGCTTGGACGTGTTCACCCAAAAGAATCAGACCTTGGAGGCTGAAGTGCTGACCTTGTACGATGGCATGGAGGCCATGCGTAAGTGGATGGAGGAGCTTACCAGTGAGCTCGTTGCTTGCAAGACTGCCATTGGGAATGGCATGTTTGCTGGAGTGTCTACGTCCAGATTGGATGTCCCCAAGCCTAAGGAGTTCAAGGGGACTAGGGTGGCCAAGGAAGTAGATAACTACCTTTGGGGTATGGAGTAGTACTTCCAAGCCATGGGCATGCAAAAGCAGGCGATAAAGGTAAGCACCGCTGCTATGTATCTCACTGATGTAGCCTTATTGTGGTAGAGGCGCAGGTGTGATGATGTCAGGTGTGGGAGTGGCAAGATTGGAACCTGGGCAGAGTTCCAAAAGGAATTCAGAGAACAATTTTACCCGGAGTATGTCGATGATAAGGCGCAGGCAAAGTTGTGCAGGTTGAGGCAGCAAGGGGACATAAGGGAGTATGTCCAAAAATTCTCTGAACTGATGCTATAGATCTTGGATCTAGGTGAGAAGGATGCCTTATTTGCTTTCATGGATGGGCTGAAGTCGTGGGTGAAGCATGAGCTACAAAAGAGAGGAGTTCATGACTTGGCTAAAGCCATGACTACTGCCGAGGCCTTGATAGAGTTCAAGCCTCTGAACAAGTTCGAGTCTACCAAGCCCAAGGGTAAGGGCAGGGACGATAGGGACCGGATGAAGCAGTCCAAGGGGAAGGACAATGACTGAGAGTCCAAGGATAGAGATCGAGACCGTTCAACCAAGGATGGCGAGAGGAAGCCACCAGCAGGCAAGTGGAAAGCAAAGGGGGATCGAGAGCCACTAGCATGCTACCTATGTGGAGGGAGCCATATAACGCGCTGCAGAAGGGCAAGCTAGCTACTGTAGATGAGGAGCCAGAGTCAGGGGCAACAAAGCTTGGGTCGTTGGTGTTCAATACTGTCAAGAGTAAGGGGAGCCATAAGCCAAAGGGCTTGATGTTTGCGGATCTGATGGTTATGGGTCAGAAGGTGAGCACACTGGTGGACACAGGTGCCTCACATCTTTTTATTTCAGGTGATAAAGCTCGAAAGCTCAGACTAAAGGTGCAAAAAGGGACTTGTACCATCAAAATGGTAAACTCCAAGGAAGTTCCAGCGATTGGAGTAGCGCGGGGAGTGGAGTTGCAGCTTGGAGACCGAAAAGGCAAGGAGACCATTGAGGTAATACCCCTTGACGAATTTGAGTTTGTGATTGGGTTGGATTTCCTTGTTCAGATTAACGCCCTCATTGTGCCTTTTGCCGATTGTGTTTGCATCTTGGATGCACAGTGCCAATGCCTAGTGCCATTGAGGAGAGGGTCTGGAGTTGGGTCGTGGGTGGTGTCAGCCATCCAATTTGCCAAGGCGGTAAGCAAACAAGAAGACACCTTCTTGGTAGCCCTGAAATATGATGAGCCAAGGGAGAAGAAGATCGAGTCACCCTTTGAGGTGCTCAAGGTGCTGAAGACCTTTAGTGATGTGATGCTCGTAAAGCTACCTAGCAAGCTACCACCTAAAAGGGAGGTGGACCACCAGCTAGAGCCCCTTACCGAATGTCTCTACCAGAGTTGGAGGAGTTGAAGAAGCAACTCAAAGAGTTAGTTGATGCTGGCTTCATCAGGCCATCGAAGGCACCCTATGGTGCACCAGTTCTATTTCAGCGCAAGCATGATGGGTTGTTACAGCTGTGCATAGACTACCGGGCTTTGAACAAGCTGACCATCAAGAACAAGTACCCCATCCCACTCATTGCAGACTTGTTCGATCAACTTGGGAGCACAAGGTGGTTCACCAAGCTGGATTTGAGGTCAGGCTACTATCAATCAGGATCACAGAGGGAGATGAGCCAAAGACAGCATGTGTCACTCGGTATGGTTCGTATGAGTTCTTGGTGATGCCTTTCAGACTCATGAATGCCCCAGCAACATTCTATACGCTTATGAACAAGGTACTTCAGTCATTCCTTAATATGTTTGTTGTGGTTTATTTGGATGACATTGTGATCTACAGCCAAAATTTGGGAGAGCATGTAGACCACTTGAGACAGGTGTTTGAGGTGTTACGAGCGCACAAGCTATTTGTCAAGAGGGAGAAGTGCTCATTTGCCCAGCGGGAGATCCCATTCTTTGGCCACATAGTGGGAGGTGGCAGGATACGCATGGATGAAGGCAAGATACACGCCATCCTGGAGTGGCAACTGCCAGCCAAGGTCACTGAGTTGAGATCATTCCTTGGGCTGGTCAATTACTACAGGCACTTCATCAAAGGTCACTCAGCAATAGCCACGCCATTGACTGACTTGCTCAAGAAAGGGAAAGCATGAGAGTGGAGCGTAGGGTGCCAGGAAGCTTTTGATAGGTTGAAGCGGGCTGTGACCGAGGAGCCAGTCTTGGCCTTGCCAGACCATGCCAAGCCGTATGAGGTGCATACGGATGCATCAAACTTTGCCATAAGGGGCGTGTTGATGCAAGAGGGACGTCCAGTCGCATTCGAGAGCAAGAAGCTGAACGAGACTGAGCGCAAGTACACAGTCCAAGAGAAAGAGATGACTGCAGTGGTGCACTGCTTACGCACTTGGCGCCATTACCTGTTAGGGTCAAGGTTCATGGTTAGGATGGACAATGTGGTGACCAGCTACTTCCAGATACAAAAGAAGCTGCCCCCAAGCAGGCGAGATGGTAAGATTTTCTTATGAAATTTGATTTCCAGATGGAGTACAAGCCGGGGCGGGTGAACCTAGTGGCAGACACCTTAAGTAGGAAGGCTAACCTTGCTGCCATTAGCCAACCAGATGGGTCACTGGTGCCGCACATCAAGGAGGGACTTGTGCATGATCCTACAGCCAAGGCTTTGATGGAGTACGCCCAGCAAGGTAAGACTAGGCGGTTTTGGTTACAGGATGACTTACTGTACACCAAGGGAAGTAAACTGCTTGTGCCGCAGCATGGGAAGCTCCGCAAGGAAGTTTTGCAAGAATGCCATGATTCAAGGTGGGCTGGACACCCCAGAGTGAGCCGTACCTTGGCATTGATCGAGGACCGGTACTACTGGCCGTACATGAGGGATGATGTGGAAGCCTATGTGAAGACTTGTCTTGTGTGCCAACAGGACAAGGTGGAGCTCAAGAAACTAGGCGGTCTCTTAGAGCCATTGCCAGTGCCAGAACGACCATGGGAGAGTGTTTCTTTAGACTTTATAGTCAGTCTACCCAAAGCAGAAGGGTTTGGAAGCATCATGGTAGTGGTGGACAAGTTTTCCAAGTATGGAATCTTCATTCCAGCAACCAATGAGTGCCCAGCTAAAGAGGTAGCTCGATTGTTCTTGAAAAACATGGTTAAGTACTAGGGAGTGCCGAGGACCATTGTTAGTGATCAGGACGGGCGTTTCACGGGCAGGTTTTGGACTGAGTTGTTCAAGCTATTGGGGTCAGACTTGAACTTTTCCACCAGCATGCATCCACAAATAGATGGGCAGATAGAAAGAGTGAATGGACTATTGGAGGTTTACCTTAGGCACTATGTGAGTGCCACACAAAGGGACTGGCCAAAGCTACTAGATATTGAGTAATTTTCCTATAACTTGCAAAGGAGCGAGGCAACGAACCAGAGCCCATTTAAGGTTGTGACAGGGCAACAACCACTAACACCTGGTTCGATTGCTGCAGGTTATACAGGGACAAATCCAGCAGCATAGAAGTTTGCTAAGGCATGGCAGAGCAAACTGAATTGGCTAGAGTTTGTCTACACAAGGTGGCCAAGATGTCGAAGAAGTGGGCAGACCAGAATAGGCAGGACGTGCAGTTCCAGGTTGGAGACTTGGTATTGGTGACACTGCATCCCATTGTGCATCATAGGGGGCTGCACAAAGGCCTAGTCCAGAGGTATGAGGGACCTTTCCAAGTAGTCAAGAGGGTAGGCAAGGTTGCCTACAAGCTGGATATGCCACCCAAGCCGAGGGTACACCCGGTGTTCCATGTGAGCATGCTCAAGCCATTCCATGAGGACGAGAGAGATCCAGGATGGGCAGAGTCAAAGTGTGCACCATTGAGAGCAAGGGCCTCATATGAGAAGGAGGTCCACAACATCATAGCCGATCGAAAGGTGAGACAGAAGAACTATCAGGCAAGACAAGAGTATTTGGTGCACTGGAAGGGACTTCCAAACAGTGAGGTGAGTTGGGAACCAGCAGATGACTTATGGCAGTTCGGGGACCAGATCAGGCAGTACCATGCAGAAGATGCAATGAGCGCGTTGTGCAATCAGGTGGGGCAGAATGTCATGCCCTGGGTGGGCACTCCAGGCACATCAGGCCCACCAGCAGGTGAGCCAGAGGTTGAGGCCCACAGACCAGGAGTTCTGGCAGGTATCTACATGCAAAGCCTAGCAAACGAGTTTAGAACGCCCGCCCAACTTGCAGGTCAGCCCGTGAGACCAAGGCTTGGCATACAAGCTGCCCGCACCACATCCAAAAGGGCCCAAGGTGCTGGACACGCAAGGAAAGCTTCTGAAAGCAGGCAGGATCAGCAACAGCATCCTGGCAGATTTGGTTGACCCTAAAAATCAGGAGTTAGCATCCTAATTGATTGTAATCTATATAATCCCATGATTTTAGCCTTTATTCTAGGGATATTGCCATTAAGTGTAGGCTAGGGCCTCAACTATAAATAAAGGGCTACTCCTCCCTCATTTGTACAGCATCAAACACTTCCGTTTTAGTGAATACAAGAGCATTTCTAGAATTTTGCCTTCTTATCCTGTTTCTCTTTAACATGCGTAATCAGCCCTTCCCGTTGTTCTAGTGCCCGAATGCTTGTGTTTTAGGCTAACTTAGGCATAAAGGAGGAGATTCCAAGCCTAAGGTCGCACGGTTTCTGAGTCTAAGGTCAGAGCCCATGACACAAGTACCAGCACCCATCGTACATCATGGGCGCACACCCCCCGGCCCCCCTACTCACCGGAACCCATAATGCCGCCAGTTAGGCTCTCTGACGATGCTCTAGCGATGCTTTTACGATAGTGCCCCGTGCGAAAAAAATGCCGCACCAGCACATACTAGAGCCCAGCAAGTGCACCATGGCTTAAAATCTTAGGCTAGGAATGAACTCCGTATGCTTAGACATGGATTGAACTTCGTATGCCTAAGCCAACCCATGAAACGAGCGCACGGGCGCTCAGCCGACTGGAGAGGAAGAATGCACAAGTCAGGGAACAACCCGATCCCCCCTGCGTGCTGTCGATCCTACTGGCACAACCCTCGGTCTGGATAGGGTTGAGACATGGAATGAACTCCCTATGCCGAAGCCAACCCATGAAACGGGCGTGCGGGCACTCATCCAATCGGAGAGGTAGAATGCGCAAGCCGAGGATCGACCCAGTCCCCCCTGCGTGTTGTCGATCCTACTGTCACAACCTTCGGTCCGATCCGATCATAGACTGGGAATGAACTCCGTATGCTTAGACTGCGGATGAACTCCGTATACCTAAGTCAACCCATGAAACGAGTGTACGGATGCTCAGCCGATCGGAGAGGCCGATTGGAGAGGCATAATGTGCAAGTCGAGGATCAGCCTGATCCCCCTCTGCGTGCTGTCAATCCCACAGTTGATTCTACTGCCACAACCCTCGATCAGGCTGGGGCTTAGACATGGAATGAACTCCGTATGCCTAAGCCAACCCATGAAATGAGCCTTTGGGCGCTCAACCGATCGGAGAGGCAGAATGAGCAAGCCGGGGATCGACCCGATCCCCCTGCGTGCTATCAATCCTACTACCGCAACCCTCAGTCCGATCCGATCTTAGATGAGGAATGAACTCCGTATGCTTAAGTCAACCCACAAAATAAACGTGTGGGTGCTGAGTCGATCAGAGAGGCATAATCTGCAAGCTGGGGATCGACCTGATGCCCCTCTACGTGCTACGGTCCCACTGCCACAACCCTCAGACCGGCTAGGAATTAGACCTGGATTGAACTGCCTATGCCTAAGCCAACCCACGAAACGGGCAAGCGGGTGCTCAGTCGGCCGGAGTGGTAAAATGCACAAGCCAGGGATCAGCCCGATCCCCCCTATGTGCTGTCGATCCTGCTGCTGGTCCTGTTGCCACAACCCTCGGTCTGATCCGATCTTAGACTGGGAATGAACTCCGTATGCTTAGACATGGAATAAACTCCGTATGCCTAAGCTAACCCACGAAATGAGTGTACGGGCGCTCAGCCGGTTGGAGAGGCATATGCGTAAGTCGGGGATCAGCCCTGTCCCCCTCTACGTGCTACCGGTCCCACTACCACGACCCTCACCCCCCCAATTGTCGAAACCCCCAATGTTGTCGGTTAGGCTCTCTGGCGACGCTCCGACGATGGTGCCCAGGCCAAAAAAATGCGGCACCAGCACATGCCCGAGCCCAGCATGTGCACCGTGGCTCAAAATCTTAGATTAGGAATGAACTCTGTATGCTTAGACATGGAATGAACTCCGTATGCCTAAGCCAACCCATGAAATGAGCGTGCAAGAGCTCAATCGAGCGGAGAGGCAGAATGCGCAAGCTGGGGATCAGCCCGATCCCCCCCACAAGCTATCGATCCTACTACCACAACCCTCGGTCCAGTCTGATCTTAGACTTGGAATGAACTTCGTATGCTTAGACTGGGGATGAACTCCGTATGCCTAAGTCAACCCACGAAACGAGCGTGCGGGTGCTGAGTCGACCGAAGAGGTATAATGCACAAGCCGGGGATCGGCCTGGTCCCCCTCTACGTGCTGTCGGTCCCGCTACCAGAACCTTCAGTCCGGTTGGGGCTTAGACATGGAATGAACTCCCTATGCCTAAGCCGACCCACGAAATGGGTGTGCGGACCCTCAGCTGGCCGGAGAGGTAGAATGGGCAACCGGGGATTGGCTCGGTCCCCCCTACGTGCTATCGATCCCGCTGCGATAGCCCTCAGTCCGGCTGGGGCTTAGACATGGAATGAAATCCCTATGCCTAAGCCTGCCCATGAAACGGGCATGCAGGGCGCTCAGACGGTCAAAAAAGTAGAATGCGTAAACCAGGGATCGGCTCAGTCACTCCTGCGTGCTGTCGATCCTGCTGTCGCAACCCTCGATTCGATCAAATCTTAGACTGGGAATGAACTCCTTATGCTTAGATTGGGGATGAACTTCGTATGCCTAAGTCAACCCACGAAACGAGCGTGTGGGTGCTCAGTCGACAGGAAAGGTTGGTCGGAAAGGCATAAGGCACAATCGGGGATCAGCTCGTTCCCTTTCTGCGTGCTGCCAATCCCGTTACTGGTCCTGCTACCACAACCCTCGGTCCGATTGGGGTTTAGACATGGAATGAACTCTGTAGCCTAAGCCTACCCATGAAACGAGCGTGCGGGTGCTCAACTGGCCGAAAAGGCAGAATGTGCAAGCCAGGGATCAGCCCGGTCCCCGTTTGCGTGCTGCAGATCCTGTTACTGGTCCTGCTACCATAACCCTTGGTTCAATCCAATCTTAGACTAGGAATGAACTCCGTATGCTTAGACATGGAATGAACTCCGTATACCTAAGCCAACCCACGAAACGAGCATGCCGATGCTTAACCGATCGAAGAGGCAAAATGTGTAAGTCGGGGATTGGCCCGATCCCCTTCTGCGTGCTGTCAATCCTACTGCTGCAACCCTCAGTCTGGTCTGATATTAGACTATGAATGAATTCTGTATGCCTAAGTTAATCCATGAAGCGAGCGTACGGGCGCTGAGCCAGCCGGAGAGGCATAATGTGCAAGTCGAGAATTGGTCCGATCCCCCTCTGCGTGCTATCGATCCCGCTGCCATAACCCTCGGTCCGGCTAGGGCTTAGACATGGAATGAACTCCCTATGCCTAAACCAACCCATGAAATGGGCGTGCAGGCACTCGGCCGATCGAAGAGGCAGAATACGTAAGTCGGGGATCAACCCGGCCCTCCTTACGTGCTGTCGATCCTGTTGTTGGTCTTGCTGCTGCAACCCTCAATCCAGTCTGATCTTAGACTGGGAATGAACTCCATATGCTTAGGCATGGAATGAACTCTATATGCCTAAGCCAACCCATGAAACGAGCGTACGGGCGCTCAGCCGATCGGAGAGGCAGAATGTGTAAGTTGGGGACCGGTCCGATCCACCCTTGCGTGCTGTCGATCTTGCTGCCGCAACCCTCGGTCTGGTCTGATCTTAGACTGGGAATGAACTCCGTATGCCTAAGCCAACCCATGAAATGAACGTGCGGGCACTGAGCCGGCTGAAAAGGCATAATGCGTAAACCGGCGATCGGCCTGGTCCCTCTCTGTGTGCTGTCGATCCCGCTGCCACAACCCTCGGTCCGATTGGGGCTTAGACATGGAATGAACTCCATATGCCTAAGCCAACCCATGAAACGAGCGTGCGGGCGCTCAGCCGGCCGGAGAGGTAGAATGCACAAGCCAGGGATCGATCCGGTCCCCCTCTACGTGCTGCCGATCCTGCTGCCACAACCCTCGGTCCGGTTGGTGCTTAGAGATGGAATGAACTCCCTATGCCTAAGCCAACCCATGAAACGGGCGTGCGGGTGCTCAGTCGGCCGGAGAGGCAGAATGCATAAGCCGGGGATCGGCCCAGTCCCCCCTGCGTGTTATCGATCCTGCTGTCGCAACCCTCGATCCGATCCGATCTGAGATTAGGAATGAACTCTGTATACTTAGACTGGGGATTAACTCCGTATGCCTAAGTCAACCCACGAAACGAGTGTGCGGGCGCTTAGCCGACCGGAGAGGCCGATCGGAGAGGTAGAATACGCAAGCCAGGGATCGACCCAGTCCCCCCTACGTGCTGTCGATCCTGCTGTTGGTCCTTCTGCCACAACCCTCGGTCCGGTCCGATCTTAGACTGGGAATGAACTCCGTATGCTTACACATGGAATGAACATCGTATGCCTAAGCCAACCCACGAAACAAGCGTATGGGCGCTCAGTCAACCGGAGAGGCAGAATGCGTAAGCCAGGGACCAGCTCGATCCCCTCTTACGTGCCGTCGATCCTGTTGCCGTAACCCTCGGTCCGATCTGATCTCAGACAGGGAATGAACTTCGTATGCCTATGTCAACCCATGAAACGAGTGTTCGAGTGCTGAGCTGGCCAGAGAGGTATAATGCGTAAGTCGAGGATCGACCCGATCCCCCTCTGCATGCTACCAGTCCCGCTGTAGCAACCCTCGGTCCGACTGGGGCTTAGACATGGAATGAACTCCCTATGCCTAAGCCAACCCACAAAACGGGCGTGCGGGTGCTCAGTCGACTGGAGAGGCATAATACGTAAGCTGAGGATTAGCCCGATCCACCCTGCGTGCTACCGATCCTACTACCGTAACCCTCGGTTCGGTCCGATCTTAGACTGGGAATGAACTTCGTATGCTTAGACTGGGGATGAACTCCGTATGCCTAAGTCAACCCATAAAATGAGCGTGTGGGCACTCAGTCGGCCGGAGAGGCCGGTCGAAGAGGCATAATGCATAAGCTGGGGATCAGTCCGGTCCCCCTCTGCATGCTATCGATCCCGCTGTCGATCCTGCTACCACAACCTTTGGTTCGACTGGGGCTTAGACATGGAATGAACTCCGTATGCCTAAGCCAACCCACGAAATGAGCGTGCGGGCGCTCAGCTAGCGGGAGAGGCAGAATGTACAAGTCGGGGATCGACCTGATCCCCCCTGCATGCTGCCGATCCTACTGCTGGTCCTGCTACTGCAACCCTCGCTCTGGTCTGATCTTAGATTGGAATGAACTCTGTATGCTTAGACATTGAATTAACTCCGTATGCCTAAGCCAACCAATGAAACGAGCGTGCGGGCGCTCAGCTGGTCGGACAGGCAGAATACGCAAGTTGGGGATTGACCCGATCCCCCTACGTGCTGTCCATCCTACTGTCCCAACCTTCGGTTCGATCTGATCTTAGACTGGGAATAAACTTTGTATGCCTAAGTCAATCCACGAAACGAGCGTGCAGGCGCTGAGCCGGCTGGAAAGGCATAATGTGCAAGTCGGGGATCGACCCGGTCCCCCTCTACATGCTATTGGTCCCGTTGCCACAACCCTCGGTCCGGTTGGGGTTTAGACCTGGAATGAACTCCCTACGCCTAAGCCAACCCATGAAACGAGCATGTGGGCACTCAGCCGGTCGGATAGGCAGAATGCGCAAGCTGGGTATCGGCCCGGTCCCCCCTGCGTGCTGCCGATCGTGCTGCCACAACCCTTGGTCCGGTCTGATCTTAGACTGGGAATGAACTCCATATGCTTAGACTAGGAATGAACTCTGTATGCCTAAGTCAACCCATGAAACGAGTGTGCGGACTCTCAACCGACCAGAGAGGCAGGATGCGCAAGCCGAGGATCGAATGGGTGGTAGGTGGATTCAAGCACATCTTCATATTTCTGCCATGCCAAAGCCATTTTTATGGCTTTTAAATTCATACAATGGTCCCCTAAGCCTTCATGTGATGTTTCGTGGCAAGACGACCCGTTTTCTATTTTTCATGATTTTTGAAACCATTTGCGGTTCGAGATTTTTTAAAATTTTTTTAGAAAGAGTTTTGTCCCCAACTTTGGTAGAGCTGATCCTTGTATTTTTTTTGGCTTGCCAAAAAAACTTTAGCTAAAAACTCAAAGTGGAGAAGATTTTATGGCCGTTTGAAAACCTATAAAGTCTCAAATGCTCTTTAAGGGGGTGTGAGTTCTCGAGGTTTTATGAGGGATAGGGGGCCAATATAAGGGCCAAGTACCAGCACCCATCACACATCAAGTGTGCACACCCCCCAACCCCCCAATCATCGGAACCCCCAATGCCATCGGTTAGGCTCTTTGGTGACGCTTCGACGATGGTGCCACGGGCGAAAAAAGTGTGGCACCAGCATATGCCCGAGCCCAGCATGTGCACCTTGGCTCAAAATCTTAGATTAGGAATGAACTCCATATGCTTAGACATTGAATGAGCTCTGTATGCCTAAGCCAACCCATGAAACGAGCGTGCGGGCGCTCAGCCAGTCGGAGAGGCAGAATGCGCAAGTTAGGGATCAGCCCGATTCCCTTTTGTGTGCGACCGGTCCCGCTGCCACAACCCTTGGTCCAGCCAGGGCTTAGACATGGAATGAACTCCCTATGCCTAAGCCAACCCACGAAACGGGCATGTGGGCGCTCAGTCGGCCGGAGAGGCAGAATGCGCAAGTCAGGGATCAGCCCGGTCCCCCCTGCATGCTGTCGATCCTGTTGGCGTAACCCTCAGATCGGTCTGATCTTAGACTGGGAATGAACTCCGTATGCTTAGACTAGGGATGAACTCCGTATGCCTAAGTCAACCCACAAAACGAGCGTGCAGGCGCTCAGCCAGCCGGAGAGCAGAATAGGCAAGTCGGGGATTGAACCGGTCCACCCCTGTGTGCTGCCGATCCTGCTACTGGTCCTACTGTCGCAACCCTTAGTTCTATCCGATCTTAGACTGGGAATGAACTTCGAATGCTTAGACATGGAATGAACTCCATATGCCTAAGCCAGCCCATGAAACGAGCGTGCAGGCGTTCAACCGATCGGAGAGGCAGAATGCGCAAGTTGGGGACTAGCCCGATCCCCCCTGCGTGCTATCGATCCTGCTACCGAAACCCTCGGTCTGATCTGATCTTAGATTGGGAATTAACTCTGTACACCTAAGTCAACCCATGAAACAAGCGAACGGGCGCTGAGCTGACCGGAGAGGCATAATGCGCAAGCCGAGGATCAACCCGATCCCCTTTCGTGTGCTGCCGGTCCCGCTGCCACAACCCTCGGTCCAACTAGGCTTAGACATGGAATGAACTGCCTATTCCAAAGCCAACCCACGAAACGGGCGTGCGGGCACTCAGTCATTCGAAGAGGCAGAATGCGCAAGCCGGGGAATGACCCGATCCCCCTATGTGCTACCGATCCTGCTGTCGCAACCCTCGATTCGATCTGATATTAGACTGGGAATGAACTCCATTTGCTTAGACTGAGGATGACCTCCGTATGCCTAAGTCAACCCACGAAACGAGCGTACGGGCGCTCAGCCAGTCGGAAAGGCCAGCCGGAGAGGCAGAATACGCAAGCCGAGGATCAGCCCAGTCGCCCTTGCGTCCTGTTGGTCCTACTACCGTAACCCTCGATCCGGTTTGATCTTTGACTAAGAATGAACTCTGTATGCTTAGATTGAGGATGAACTCCGTATGCCTTAGTGAACCCATGAAAGGAGCGTGCGGGTGCTCAGTCGACCGGAGAGGCCGATCGTAAAAGCAGAATGTGCAAGCCAGGGATCGATCTGATCCCCCCTACGTGCTGCCGATCCTGCTGCTGGTCCTGCTGCTGGTCATGCTGCTGCAATCCTCGTTCTGATCCAATCTTAGACTAGGAATGAACTCCGCATGCTTAGACATGGAATGAACTCCGTATGCCTAAGCCAACCCATGAAACGAGCGTGTGGGGGCTCAACCGACCAGAGAGGCAGAATGTGCAAGCCGAGGACTGACTCGATCCCCCCTGCGTGCTGTCAATCCTGCTACCGTAACCCTCGATCTGGTCCAATCTTAAACTGGGAATGAACTCCGTATGCCTAAGTGAACCCACGAAACGAGCATTCGGGTGCTGAGCCGATCGGAGAGGCATAATGCGCAAGCCAGGGATGAACAGGTCCCCCTCTGCGTGCTGTCAGTCCCGCTGCCACAACCCTCAGTCCAGTTGGGGCTTAGACATGGAACGAACTCCCTACGCCTAAGCCAACCCCTGAAACAGGTGTGCGGGCACTCAACCGGTCGAAGAGACAGAATACACAAGCCGGGGATCAGCCCCGTCCCCACTACGTGCTGCCAATCCTGCTACTGGTCCTGCTGCCGCAACCCTCGGTTCGGTCTGATCTTAGACTGGGAAGGAACTACATATGCTTAGACATGGAATGAACTCTGTATGCCTAAGCCAACCCACGAAATGAGTGTGCGGACGCTCAGACGGCCGGAGAGGCAGAATGCACAAGCCGAGGATCGGCCCGATCCTCTCTGCGTGCTATTGATCCTACTGCCGCAACCCTTGGTCCGGTCTGATCTTAGACTGGGAATGAACTCTGTATGCCTAAGGTAACCCACGAAATGAGCATTCGGGCGTTGAGTCAGGCAAAGAGGCCTAATGCGCAAGCCGAGGATCGACCCAGTCCCCCTCTGCGTACTACCGATCCCGCTGCCACAACCATCGGTTTGACTGGGGCTTAGACATAGAATGAACTCCCTATGCCTAAGCCAACCCACGAAACGGGCGTGCGGGTGCTCAGTCGATCGGAGAGGTAAAATGCGCAAGCCGAGGATCAGCTCAGTCCCCCCTCCGTGCTACCGATCCTGCTGTCGCAACCCTCGGTCCAGTTTGATCTTAGAGTGGGAATGAACTCTATATGCTTAGACTGGGGATCAACACTGTATGCCTAAGTCAACCCATGAAACTAGCGTGCGGGCATTCAGCTGGTCGAAAAGGCATAATGTGCAAGCTGGGGTTCAGCCCGGTCCCCCTCTGCGTGCTGTCAATCCTGCTGCCATTCCTGCTACCACAACCCTCAGTCCGGCTGGGGCTTAGACATGGAATGAACTCTGTATGCCCAAGCCAACCGACGAAACGAGCCTGCGGGCACTCAGCCAACGGAGAGGCAAAATATGGAAGCCAGGGATCAACTCGGTCCCCCCTGCGTTCTGTCGATCCTACTACTGGTCCTGCTGTCGCAACCCTCGGTCTGGTCCGATCTTAGACTGGGAATGAACTACATATGCCTAGACATGGAATGAACTCCGTATGCCTAAGCCAACCCACGAAACAAGTGTGCGGGCGCTCAGTCGATCGGAGAGGCAGAATGCGTAACTCGGGGATCGACCCGATCCCCCTCTGTGTGCTATCGATCCTACTACTGCAACCCTCAGTCCGATCAGATCTTAGACTGGGAATTAACTCCGTTTGCCTAAGTCAACCCATGAAACGAGCGTACGGGCGCTGAGTCAATCGGAGAGGCATAATGCACAAGTCGGGGATCGGCCAGGTTCCCCCCCTGCGTGTCATCGATCCCGCTGCCACGTTCCTCGGTCCAGCTAGCACTTAGACATGGAATGAACTCCCTATGCCTAAGCCAACCCACAAAATGGGCATCCGAGCGCTCAACCGACTAGAGAGGCAGAATGCGCAAGTCGGGGAAAGGCCCGGTCCCCCCTGCGTGCTGTCGATGCTACTGCCGTAACCCTCAGCCCGATCCGATATTAGACTGGGAATGAACTCCCTATGCTTTGACTGGGGATGAACTTCGTATGCCTAAGTCAACCCACGAAACGAGCGTGCGGGTGCTCAACCGGTGGAGAGGCAGAATGCGCAAGCCGGGATCAGCCCAATCCCCCCTGCTTGCTGCTGGTCCTACTGCCTCACCTTCAGTCTGGTCTGATCTTAGACTGGGAATGAACTCCGTATGCTTAGACTAGAGATGAACTCCGTATGCCTAAGTCAACCCACGAAACGAGTGTACGAGTGCTCAGCCAGCTGGGGAGGTAGAATGCGTAAGCCGGAGACCGACCCGATCCCCTATCCGTGCTGTCGATCCTGCTACCGCAACCCTCAGTCTGGTCTAATCTTAGATTAGGAATGAACTCCGTATGCCTAAGTCAACCCATGAAACGAGCGTTCGGGCGTTGAGCCGATCAGAGAGGCATAATGCACAAGCCGGGGATCAGCCCGGTCCCTCTCTCCGTGTTGCCGATCCTACTGCCATAACCCTCGATCTGGCTGGGGCTTAGACATGGAATGAACTCCCTATGACTAAGCCAACCCACGAAACGGGCGTGCGGGCGTTCAGCCAACCGGAGAGGTAGAATGCGTAAGCCAGGGATTAGCCCCGTCCCTCCTGCATGCTATCGATCCTGCTACCACACCTCTAGATCTGGTCCGATCTTAGACTGGGAATGAACTCCGTATGCCTAGACTGGGGATGAACTCTATATGCCTAAGTCAACCTATGAAACTAGCATGCGGGCATTCAGCCAGTCGGAGAGGCCAACCGAAGAGGCATAATACGTAAGTCGGGGATCAGCTCGGTCCCTCTCTACTTACTGTCGATCTCGCTGTCGGTCCGGCTATGGCTTAGACATGGAATGAACTCCGTATGCCTAAGCCAACCCAAGAAACGAGCGTACGTGTGCTTAGCTGGTCGGAGAGGAGAATGAGCAAGCCGAGGATCGACTCGATCCCTCCCTACGTGCTGTCGATCCTGTTACTGGTCCTACTATTGCAACCCTCGATTCGGTTCGATCTTAGACTGCGAATGAACTCCATATGCTTAGACATGGAATGAACTCCGTATGTCTAAGCCAACCCACAAAACGAGCGTGCAGGCACTCAGTCGGCTGGAGAGGTAGAATGCACAAGCCATGGCCCAGCTCGATCTCCCCTGCGTGCTGTCGATCCTACTGCCATAACCCTCGATTCTGTCCGATCTTACACTGAGATTGAACTCTGTATGCCTAAGTTAACCCATGAAATGAGCATGCTGGTCCTGCTGCCGCTGCCCTCGGTTCAGTCCGATCTTAGACTGAAAAGGAACTCCATATGCTTAGACATGGAATGAACTCCGTATGCCTAAACCAACCCCCAAAACGAGCGTCCGGGGGCTCAGCCGATCGAAGAGGTAGAATGCACAAGCCGTGGACCGACTCGGTCCCCCCTGCGTGTTGTCGATCCTGCTACCGTAACCCTCGGTCCAATCTGATCTTAGACTAGGAATGAACTTTGTATGCCTAAGTCAACCCACGAAATGAACATTCGAGCATTGAGCTGGCTGGAGAGGCATAATGTGCAAGCCAAGGATCGACCCGATCCCCCTCTATATGCTACCGGTCCCGCTGCCACAAACCTCAGTCCGACTGGGGCTTAGACGTGGAATGAACTCCCTATGCCTAAGCCAACCCATGAAATGGGCACGCGGGCGTTCAGCCAGTTGGAGAGGCACAATGCATAAGCTGGGCATCGACTTGATCCCAATGGCATGCTGTTGATCCTACTGCCACAACCCTCGGTTCGGTCTGATCTTAGACTGGTAATAAACTCCATATGCTTAGACTGGGGATGAACTCTGTATGCCTAAGTCAACCCATGAAACGAGCGTATGGGCGCTCAGCTGACTAGAGAGGCCGGTCAGAGAGGCATAATGCGTAAGTCGAGGATCAGCTCGGTCCCCCTCTACATGTTGTCAATCCCGCTGTCGATCCTGCTACCATAACCCTCGATCTGGTTGGGGCTTAGACATGGAATGAAGTCCGTATGCCTAACCCAACCCACAAATCCCCCTCTACGTGCTGTCGGTCCCACTGCCACAACCGTCGGTTCAGCTGGGGCTTAGACATGGAATGAACTCCCTATGCCTAAGCTAACCCATGAAATGGGCGTGCGGGCGCTCAACCGATCGGAGACGTAGAATGCACAAGCCGGGGATCAACCCGATCCCCCCTTCATGCTGTCGATCCTACTGCCGTAACCCTCGATCTGATTGATCTTAGATTAAGAATGAACTTTGCATGCTTAGACTGGGGATGAACTCTGTATGCCTAAGTCAACTCACGAAACGAGCGTGCGAACGCTCAGCCGACCAGAGAGGCAGGATGCACAAGCCGGGGATCGAACGAGTGGTAGGTGGGTTCAAGCACATCTTCATATTTTTGCCATGCCAATGCCATTTTTATGGCTTGTAAATTCATACAATGGTCCCCTACACCTTCATGTGAAGTTTTGTGGCAAGACGATCCGTTTTCTATTTTTCACGGTTTTTGAAACTTTTTACGGTTCGGGATTTTTTTTAACTTTTTTTAGAAAGAGTTTCATCCCCAATTTTGGTAGAGGTGATCCTTGTATTTTTTTTGGAATGCACAAAAAAATTCAGCTAAAAACTCGAAGTGGAGAAGATTTTGTGATCGTTTGAAAAAAGTGTCCCCATTTCAAACATTTTAATGGCTACTGGCAGCAAACCTATAAAATCTCAAATGCTCTTTAAGGGGCTGTGAGTTCTCGAGGTTTGATGAGGGATAGGGGGCCCACATAAGGGCCAAGCACCAGCACTGATCGCACATCATGTGCGCACACCCCCTGGCCCCCCCAATCGTCGGAACCCCTATTACCGTCGGTTAGGCTCTCCGACGATGGTGCCCCGGGCGAAAAAAAATTTGGCACCAGCACATGCCCAAGCCCAGTATGTGCACCATGGCTCAAACTCTTAGACTGGGAATGAACTCCATATGCTTAGACATGGAATGAACTCCGTATGCCTAAGCCAACCAACGAAACGAGTGTGCGGGCGCTCAGTCGACCGGAGAGGCAGAATGCGCAAGTCGGGGACCGGCCCGGTCCCCCTCTGCATGTTGCTGGTCCCACTGCCATAACGGTCGGTTCGGCTGGGGCTTAGACATGGAATGAAATCCCTATGCCTAAGCCAACACACAAAAATGGGCATGCGGGCGCTTAGCCGGCCGGAGAGGCAAAATGCGCAACCCGGGGATCGGCTCGGTCCCCCTTGCGTGCTATTGATCCTGCAGCCGCAACCCTCGGTCCAGTTTGATCTTAGACTGGTAATGAACTCTGTATGCTTACACTGGGGATGAACTCCATATGCCTAAGTCAACCTACGAAACGAGCGTGCGGGAGCTCAGCCAGCCGGAGAGGCAGAATGCGTTAGCTGGGGACCGACCCGGCCCCCCCTACGTGCTATCGATCCTGCGACCACAACCCTTGGTCCAGTCCTATCTTAGCTGGGAATGAACTCCGTATGCCTAAGTCAACCCACGAAATGAGCGTTCGGGCATTGAGCCCACCGGAGAGGCATAATGCACAAGTCGGGGATCGGCCCGGTCCCCCTCTGTGTGTTGTCGGTCCTGCTGCCACAACCCTCGGTCCGACTGGGGCTTAGACATGGAATGAAATCCCTATGCCTAAACCAACCCACGAAACGGGCGTACGGGCACTCAGCCAGCCGAAGAGGCAAAATGCGTAAGCCGGGGATTGGCCCAGTCCTCCCTGCATGCTGTCGATCCTACTGTCGCAACCCTCGGTCAGGTCTGATCTTAGACTGGGAATAAACTCCGTATGCTTGGACTGGGGATGACCTCCGTATGCCTAAGTCAACCCACCAAAAGAGCGTACGGGCACTTAGCAGGCCGGAGGGGCATAATGTGCAAGCCGGGTATCAGCCCGATCCCCCTCTGCGTGCTAACGATCCCGCTATCGGTCCTGCTGCCACAACCCTCGGTCCGGCTGGGGCTTAGACATGGAATGAACTCCGTATGCCTAACCCAACCCACGAAATGAGCATGCGAGCACTCAGCCGACCGAAGAGGCAGAATGCACAAGCCGACGATCAACTCGATCCCCCCTATGTGCTGCCAATCCTGCTGGTGGTCCTCCTGCCGTAACCTTCGGTCAAGTCCGATCTTAGACTGGGAATGAACTTCGTATGCCTAAGCCAACCCATGAAATGAGTGTGCGGGCACTTAACCGGTCGGAGAGACAGAATGCGCAAGCTGAGGGTCGGCCCAATCCCCTCCTGCGTGCTATCAATCCCGTTGCCGTAACCCTCAGTTCGGTTCGATCTTAGACTGGGAATGAACTCCGTATGCCTAAGCCAACCAATGAAATGAGCGTTCGGGTGCTGAGCCGACTGGAGAGGCATAATGCTCAAGCCGGGGATCAGCCCGATCCCCCTCTGTCTGCTGCCGGTCCCGCTGCTACAACCCTCAGTTTTGTTGGTGCTTAGACATGGAATGAATCCTTATGCCTAAGCCAACTCACGAAACGGGCGTACGGGCACTCAGTCGACTAGAGAGGCAGAATGCGCAAGTTGGGGATCGGTCTGGTCTGCCTTGCATGCTACCGATCCTACTGCCGCAACCCTCGGTCCGATTCGATCTTAGACTGGGAATGAACTCCGTATGCTTAGACTGGGGATGAACTCCGCATGCCTAAGTCAACCCACGAAATGAGCGTGTAGGTGCTCAACCGACCGGAGAGGCCGGTCGGAGAGGCATAATGCACAAGCTGGGTATCAGCCCGGTCCCCCTCGCGTGTCGGGGATCAGCCCGGTCCCCCTCGGTACGATCCAATCTTAGACTGGGGATGAACTCCGTATGCCTAAGTTAACCCATGAAACGAGCGTACGGGCGCTCAACCGGTTGGAGAGGTAGAATACACAAGCCGATGATCGATCGGTCCCCCCCGGCATGCTGTCGATCCTACTACTAGTCCTACTACCATAAGCCTCGATCCGGTCTGATCTTAGACTACAAGTGAACCCCATACGCTTAGACATGGAATGAACTCCGTATGCCTAAGCCAACTCATGAAAAGAGGATACGGGTGCTCAACCGGCTGGAGAGGCAGAATGCGCAAGCGGGGGACCGACCCGATCCCCCATGTGTGCTGTCGATCCTGCTGCTGCAACCCTCGGTCCAATCCGATCTTAGACTGGGAATGAACTCCGTATGCCTAAGTCAACCCATCAAACGAGCGTTTGGGCGTTGAGCCAGCCAGAGAGGCATAATACGCAAGCCAAGGATCAACCCCGTCCCCCTCTATGTGCTGCCGATCCCATTCCCACAACCCTCGGTCCGGTTGGGGCTTAGACATGGAATGAACTCCCTATGCCTAAGCTAACCCACGAAACGGGTGTGTGGGTGCTCAGCCGGTCGGAGAGGCAAAATGCGTAAGCCAGGGATCGGTCCGGTCCCCCCTGCATGCTGTCGATCCTGCTGTTGCAACCCTCAAACCAGTCTAATCTTAGACTGGGAATGAACTCCGTATGCTTAGACTGGGGATGAACTCCGATGCTTAAGTCAACCTATGAAACGAGCATGCAGGTGCTCAATCGGCCGGAAAGGCATAATGCACAAGTCGGGGTCAGCCCGATCCCTCTCTGCATGCTATCGATCTTGCTACCGGTCCTGCTGCCACAACCTTTGGCACAGCTGGGGCTTAGACATGGAATGAATATCGTATGCCTAAACCAACCACGAAATGAGCGTGCGGGTGCTCAATCGGCTGAAGAGGCAGAATGCGCAAGTCAGGGATTGGCCCGATCCGCCCCTACGTGCTGTCAATCCTGCTGCTGGTCCTACTACCGCAACCTTCGGTCCGGTCTGATCTTAGACTGGGAATGAACTCCGTATGCTTAGACATGGAATGAACTCCGTATGCCTAAGGCAACCCATGAAACAAGCGTGCGGGTGCTCAGCTGGCCGGAGAGGTAGAATGCACAAGCCGGGGATCGGACCGGTCCCCCCTGCGTGCTATCGATCTTGTTACCACAACCCTCGGTCTGGTCTGATCTTAGACTGGGAATAAGCTCCGTATGCCTAAGTCAACCCATGAAACGAGCGTGCAAGCATTGAGTTGGTCAAAAAGGCATAATGCGTAAGTCGAGGATCGGCCCGATCCCTCTCTGAGTGCTATCGGTCCTGCTACCACAACCCTCGTTTCGACTAGGGCTTAGACATGAAATGAACTCCCTATGGCTAAGTCAACCTACGAAATGGGTGTGCGGGCGCTCAGCCAGTCGGAGAGGCAGAATGCACAAGCCGGGGATAGGCCTGGGCCCCCTGCGTGCTGCTGATCCTACTGTCGCAACCCTCAGTTCGGTCTGATCTTAGACTGGGAATGAACTTCGTATGCTTAGACATGTAATGAACTCTGTATGCCTAAGCCAACCCACGAAACGATCGTGCGAGCGCACAGCCTGTCGGAGAGGCAGAATGCGCAAGCTAAGGACCGGCCTGATCCCCCTTGCGAGCTATCGATCCTGCTGTTGCAACCCTTAGTCCAGTCCAATCTTAGACTTGGAATGAACTTCGTGTGCCTAAGTCAACCCACGAAATGAACGTTCGGGCATTGAGCTGGTCAGAGAGGTATAATGCGTAAACCGGGGACCGACCCGATCCCACTCTACGTGCTGTCGGTCCCACTGCTGCAACCCTCGATCCAACTGGGGCTTAGACATGGAATGAACTCCCTATGCCTAAGCCAACCCACGAAACGGGCGTGCGGGTGCTAAGCTGGCCGGAGAGGCAAAATGCGTAAGTCGAGGATCGACCCGATCCCTCCTGCGTGCTGCCGAACCTTCTGTCGCAACCCTCTGTCTGGTCTGATCTTAGACTGGAATGAACTCCATATGCTTAGACTGGGGATGAACTCCGTATGCCTAAGTCAACCCACCAAACGAGCGTCCGGGCGCTCAGCCAGCCACAGAGGCCAGCTGAAGAGGCATAATGCACAAGTCGAGGATCAGCTTAGTGCCCCTCTGCGTGCTGTCGATCCCATTACCGGTCTTGCTGTCGTAACCCTCAGTTTGATTGGGGCTTAGACATGGAATGAACTCTGTATGCCTAAGCCAACCCACGAAATGAGCGTGCGGGCGCTCAGCCGGCCAGAGAGGCAGAATGCGTAAGCCGAGGATCGACCTGGTCCCTCCTGCGTACTGTTGATCTTGCTGCTAGTACTACTATCGTAACCCTCGGTCCAGTCTGATCTTACACTGGGGTGAACACCATATGCCTAAGTCAACCCACGAAACGAGCGTGCGGGTGCTGAGCCAGTCCGAAGAGCAAAATGGGCTAGGCGAGGATTGACCCGATCCCCCTCTGCGTGCTGCCGGTCCCGCTACCACAACCCTCGATCTGGCTAGGGCTTAGACATAGAATGAACTCCCTATGCCTAAGCCAACCCATGAAATGGGCGTGCGGGCGCTTAGCCAGCTAGAGAGACAGAATGCGTAAGCCGGGGATCGACCCGGTCCCCCATGTATGCTGTCGATCCTGCTGCCGTAACCCTTGATCCGATCTGATCTTAGATGAGGAATGAACTCCGTATGCTTAGACTGGGGATGAACTCTGTATGCCTATGCCAACCGATGCTCAGCCAACCAGAAAGGCAGGATGCGTAAGCTAGGGATCGAATGGGTGGTAGGTGGGTTCAAGCACATCTTCATATTTCGGCCATGCCAATGCCATTTTTATGGCTTGTAAATTCATACAATGGTCCCCTACGCCTTCATGTGAAGTTTCATGGCAAGACGACCTGTTTTCTATTTTTCACGATTTTTAAAACTTTTTACGGTTCGGGATTTTTAAAATTTTTTTAGAAAGAGTTTTGTCCCCAAATTTGGTAGAGGTGATCCTTATATTTTTGTTGGCATGCACAAAACAATTCAGAAAAAAAATCAAAGTGGAGAGGATTTTGTGACCATTTGAAAAAAGTGTCCCCATTTCAGACACTTTAATGGCTACTGGCAGCAAACTTATAAAATTTCAAATGCTCTTTAAGGGGGAGTGAGTTCTCAAGGTTTTATGGGGGCCAAGTACCAGTACCCATCGCACATCATGTGCGCACACCCCCCCAGCCCCCCCAATCGTCGAAACCCCTAATGCCGTCAGTTAGGCTCTCCGACGATGCTCCGACGATGGTATGCCGGGCAAACAAAATATGGCACAAGCACATGCCCAAGCCCAACATGTACACCGTGGCTCAAACTCTTGGACTGGGAATGAACTCTGTATGCTTACACATGGAATGAACTCCGTATGCCTAAGCTAACCCACTAAACAAGCATTCGGGCACTTAGTCGGTCGAAGAGGCAAAATGTGCAAGCCAGGGATCGCATTGGTCCTCCTCTGCATGCTGTCGATCCCACTACCACAACCTTCAATTCAGCTAGGGCTTAGACATGGAATGAACTCCCTATGCCTAAGCCAACCCACAAAACGGGTGTGCGGGCACTCAGCCGGCCAGAGAGGCAGAATGCGTAAGCCGGGGATCGACCCGGTCCGATCTTAGACTAGGAATGAACTCCATATGCTTAGACTAGGGATGAACTCTGTATGCCTAAGTCAACCCATAAAACGAGCGTGCGGATGCTCAGCCGACCAGAGAGGCATGATGCGCAAGCCGGGGATCGAATGGGTGGTAGGTGGGTTCAAGCACATCTTCATATTTCTGCCATGCCAATGCCATTTTTATGGCTTGTAAATTCATACAATGGTCCTCTACACCTTCATGTGAAGTTTCATGGCAAGACGACCCGTTATCTATTTTTCAAGATTTTTGAAACTTTTTGCGGTTTGGGATTTTTTAAAATTTTTTTAGAAAGAGTTTTGACCCCAAATTTGGTAAAGGTGATCCTTGTATTTTTGTTGGCATGCACAAAAAAATTCAGCTTAAAACCCGAAGTGGAGAAGATTTTGTGACCGTTTGAAAAAGGTTTCCCCATTTCAGACACTTTAATGGCTACTAGCAGCAAACCTATAAAATCTAAAATGCTCTTCAAGGGGGTGTGAGCTCTCGAGGTTTGATGAGGGATAGGGGCCAATATAAGGGCCAAGTACCAGCACCCATCGCACATCATGTGCGCACACCCCTCCGGCCCCCCCAATCGTCAGAACCCCCAATGCCGCCTGTTAGGCTCTCCAGTGATGCTCCGACGGTGGTGCCCCGTATGAAAAAAATAGGCACCAGCACATGCCCGAGCCTAGCATGTGCACTGTGGCTCAAACTCTTAGACTGGGAATGAACTTTGTATGCTTAGACATGGAATGAACCCCGTATGCCTAAGCCAACCCACGAAACAAGCGTGCAGGCGCTCAATCGGCCGGAGAGGCAGAATGCACAAGCCAGGGATCGGCCCAGTCCCCCTCTATGTGCTGTCAGTCCCGCTGCCACAACCCTCGACCTGGCTGGGGCTTAGACATGGAATGAACTCCCTATGCCTAAGCCAACCCATGAAACAGGCGTGCGGGCACTCAACCGGTCGAAGAGGCAGAATGCACAAGCCAGGGATCGACCCTGTCCCCCCTGCATGCAGCCTATCCTACTACTGCAACCCTCGGTCCAGTTCAATCTTAGACTGGGAATGAACTCTATATGCTTAGACTGGGGTTGAACTCCGTATGCCTAAGTCAACCCATGAAATGAGCGTTCGGGCAATCAGCCAGTCGGAGAGGTCGACCGGAGAGGCAGAATAGCAAGCTAGGGATCAGTCCGATCCCCCCTGCTACCGATCCTGCTGGTGGTCCTACTGCTATAACCCTCAGTCCGATCTGAGCTTAGACTGGGAATGAACTTTATATGCTTAGACATGGAATGAACTCTGTACGCCTAAGCCAAGCCACGAAACGAACGTGCAAGCGCTCAGCCGGTTGGAGAGGTAGAATTCTTAAGCTGAGGATCGGCCCGGTCCCCCATGTGTGCTACCGATCCTGCTGCTTGTCCTACTACCGCAACCTTTGGTTCAATCCAATCTTAGATTGGGAATGAACTTCATATGCTTAGACATGGAATGAACTCCGTATGCCTAAGCCAACCCACGAAACGAGCGTGCGGCTGTTCAGTCGATCGGAGAGGTAGAATACACAAGCCAAGGACTGACCCGGTCCCCCTTGCGTGCTGTCGATCTGGCTATCGCAACCCTTAATCTGATCCAATCTTAGACTGGGAATGAACTCCGTATGCCTAAGTCAACCCACGAAACGAGCGTTCAGGCTCTGAGCCGATCGAAGAGGCATAATGCGCAAGCCAGGGATCGTCCCGATGCCCCTCTATGTGCTACCGGTCCCGCTGCCACAACCCTCTGTCCAGCTGGGGCTTAGACATGGAATGAACTCCCTACGCCTAAGCAAACCCATGAAACGGGCGTGCGGGCGTTTAGTCGACCGGAGAGGTAGAATGTGCAGGTCAAGAATCGATTGGATCCCCCCTGCATGCTACCGATCCTGCTACCGCAACCCTTGGACCGGTCCGATCTTAGATTGGGAATGAACTCCGTATGCTTACACTGGGATGAACTTCATATGCCTAAGTCAACCCACGAAACGAGCGTGCGGGTGCTCAGTCGATTGGAAAGGCCGATCAGAGAGGCATGATGCGCAAGCCGAGGATTAGCCCGATCCTCCTCTACGTGCTACCGATCCCACTGTCGGTCTTACTACCACAACCCTATGTCCGACTGGGGCTTAGACATGGAATGAACTCCGTATGCCTAAGCCAACCCATGAAACGGGCGTGCGGGCACTCAGCCGGCCAGAGAGGCAGAATGTGCAAGCCAGGCATTGGCCCGATCCCCCTGCGTGCTACCGATCCTACTGCTGGTCCTATGCTACAACCCTCGGTCCGGTCTGATCTTAGAATGGGAATGAACTCCATATGCTTAGACATGGAATGAACTTCGTATGCCTAAGCCAACCCACGAAACGAGCGTACGGGCACTGAACCGATCGGAGAGGCAAAATGCGTAAGTCGGGGATCGACCCGGTCTGCCCCTACATGCTATCGATCCTACTACTGCAACCCTCAGTCTGGTCTTATCTTAGACTGAGAATGAACTCCGTATGCCTAAGTCAACCCACGAAATGAGCGTGTGGGCTCTGAGCCGACCGGAGAGGCATAATGCGCAAGCTAGAGATCGACCCAATCCCAATTTGTGTGCTGTCAGTCCTGTTACCACAACCCTCGGTCCTGCTGGGGCTTAGCCATGGAATAAACTCCCTATGCCTAAGCCAACCCACGAAATGGGCGTGCAGGCACTCAGCTGATCGGAGAGGCAGAATGCGCAAGCCGGGGATCGGCCCAGTCACCTCTGCGTGCTGTCGATCCTACTGTTGCAACCCTCAGTCCAGTCTGATCTGAGACTGGGAATAAACTCCGTATGCCTAAGTCAACCCATGAAACGAGCGTACGGACGCCCAGCCAACCAAAGAGGTAGGATGCGTAAGCTGGGGATCGAACGTGTGGTAGGTGGGTTCAAGCACATCTTCATATTTTTGCCATGCCAATGCCATTTTTATGGCTTGTAAATTCATACAATGGTCCCCTACGCCTTCATGTGAAGTTTCATGGCAAGGTGACCCATTTTCTATTTTTCACGATTTTTGAAACTTTATATGGTTTGGGATTGTTTAACGTTTTTTTAGAAAGAGTTTTATCCCCAAATTTGGTAGAGGTGATCCTTGTATTTTTGTTGGCATGCACAAAAACATTCAGCTAAAAACTCAAAGTGGAGAAGATTTTGTGACCGTTTGAAAAAACTGTCCCCATGTCAGACACTTTAATGGCTACTGGCAGCAAACCTAAAAAGTCTCAAATGCTCTTTATGGCGGTGTGAGTTCTCGAGGTTTGATGAGGGATAGGGGGCCAATATAAGGGCCAAGTACCAGCACCCATCGCACATCATGTGCGAACACCCCCTGGCCCCCCAATCACTGGAACCCCTAATGCCACCGGTTAGGCTCTCCGGCGATGCTCTGGCGATGGTGTCCCGAGCGAAAAAAATGTGGCACCAGCACATGCTCGAGCCCAGCATGTGCACCGTGGCTCAAACTCTTAGACTGGGAATGAACTCTGTATGCTTAGACATGGAATGAACTCTGTATGTCTAAGCCAACCCACGAAATGAGCGTGCGGTCGCTCAGTCAGCCGGAGAGGTAGAATGCACAAGCCAGAGATCGACCCGGTCCCCTCTATGTGCTGTCGGTCCCGCTGCCACAACCCTCGATCTGGCTGGGTCTTAGACATGGAATGAACTCCCTATGCCTAAGCCAACCCATGAAACGGGCGTGAAGGCACTCAGCCGGTCGAAGAGGCAGAATGCGGAAGCCGAGGATCAACCCAGTCCCCCCTGTCAGCTATCGATCCTGTTACCGCAACCCTCAGTCTGGTTCGATCTTAGACTGGGAATGAACTTCGTATGCTTAGATTGGGGATGAACTCCGTATGCCTAAGTCAACCCACAAAACGAGCGTGTGGGTGCTCAACCGATCGAAGAGGCTAGCTGGTGAGGTAGAATGTACAAGCCGAGGATCAACCCGATCCCCCCTACGTGCTGTCGATCTTGCTGCTGGTCCTACGACCGTAAGCCTCGGTCCGGTCGGATCATAGACTGGGAATGAACTATGTATGCTTAGACAAGGAATGAACTCTGTATGCCTAAGCCAATCCATAAAACGAGTGTGCTAGCGCTAAGCCGGTCGGAAAGGTAGAATGCGCAAGCCGGGGATCAACCCGATCCCCCCTGTGTGCTGTCGATCCTGCTGTCGCAACCTTCAGTCCGATCTAATCTTATACTGGGGATGAACTTCGTATGCCTAAGTCAACCCACTACACGAGCGTGCGGGCGCTCAATCGGTCAGAGAGGCAGAATGCACAAGCTAGGGATCGGCCTAGTCCCCCCTATGTGTTGTCGATCCTGCTACCGCAACCCTCGATCCAGTCTGATCTTAGACTAGGAATGAACTCCGTATGCTTAGACATGGAATGAACACTGTATGCCTAAGCCAACCAATGAAATGAGCGTGCGGGCGCTCAGTCGACCAGAGAGGCAGAATGCGTAGGCTAGGGACCGACCCGATCCCTCCTGCGTGCTATCGATCTTGCTGCCACAACCCTCGGTCTAGTCTGATCTTAGACTAGGAATGAACTTCGTATGCCTAAGTCAACCCACAAAACAAGCATTTGGGCACTGAGCCTGCCGGAGATGCATAATGCATAAGCCAGGGATCGGCCCAATCCCCCTCTGCGTGCTGCCAGTCCCGCTACCACAACCCTCGGTCTGGCTGGGGCTTAGACATGGAATGAACTCCCTATGCCTAAGCCAACCCACGAAACGGGCGTGCGGGCGCTCAGCCAGTCGGAGAGGCAGAATGCGTAAGTCGGGGATTGACCCGGTCCCCCCTACGAGCTATCGATACTGCTATCACAACCCTCAGTCCAATCTGATCTTAGATTGGAAATAAACTTCGTACGCTTAGATGGGGATGAACTCGTATGCCTAAGTCAACCCACGAAATAAGCGTGTGGGTGCTCAGTCGATCGGAGAGGCCGGTCGAAAAGGCATAATGTGCAAGCTGGGGATCAACTCGGTCCCCTTCTGCGTGCTGTCGAGCCCGCTACCGGTCCTGCTACCATAACCCTTGGTCTGGCTGGGGCTTAGACATGGAATGAACTCCGTATGCCTAAGCCAACCTACGAAACGAGCGTACGGGCGCTCAACCGACCGGAGAGGCAGAATGCGCAAGCTAGGGATCGACCCGATCCCCCCTACGTGCTGTCGATCTTGCTACCGCAACCTTTGATCTGGTCTGATCTTAGACTGAGAATGAACTTTGTATGCCTAAGTTAACCCACAAAACAAGCATTCGGGCACTGAGCCTGCTGGAGAGGCATAATGCGCAAGCCAAGGATCGGCCTAGTTCCCCTCTACATGCTGTCGGTCCGGTTGGGGCTTAGACATTGAATGAACTCCCTATACCGAAGCCAACCCACGAAACCGGCGTGCAGGCACTCAGCCAGCCGAAGAGGCAGAATGTGCAAGCCGGGAATTGACCCTGTCCCCCCTGTATGCTACCGATCCTGCTGCTGGTCCTACTACCGTAACCCTCGATCCGATCCGATCTTAGACTGGAAATGAAGTCCGTATGCTTAGACATGGAATGAACTCTGTATGCCTAAGCCAACCCACGAAATGAGCGTACGGGCACTCAGTCGGTCGGAGAGGCAGAATGCACAAGCCGGGGACTGACCCTATCCTTTTTGCATGCTGTCGATCCTGCTACCATAACCCTCAGTCCGGTCTGATCTTAGACTAGGAAGGAACTCCGTATGCCTAAGTCAGCCCACGAACCGAGCGTACGGGCACTGAGCCGGTCGGAGAGGCATAATGTGCAAGTCGGGGATCGATCCGATCCCCCTCTAGGTGCTGTCGATCCTGCTGCTGCTACCCTCGATCCGATCTGATCTTAGAATGGGAATGAACTCCGTATGCTTACACTGGGGATGAACTCCGTATGCCTAAGTCAACCAACGAAATGAGCGTGTGGGTGCTCAGTCGACCAGAGAGACAGGATGCGCAAGCCAAGGATCGAACGGGTGGTAGGTGGGTACCAGCACATCTTTATATTTCTGCCATGCCAATGTCATTTTTATGGCTTTTAAATTTATAAAATGGTCCCCTAAGCCTTCATGTGAAGTTTCGTGGCAAGACAATCTGTTTTCTATTTTTCATGATTTTTCAAACTTTTTCCTGTTTGGGATTTTTAAAAAATTTTTTAGAAAGAGTTTTGTCCCCAAATTTGGTAGAGGTGATCCTTGTATTATCTTTGGCATGCATAAAAAAATTTACCTAAAAACTCAAAGTGGAGAAGATTTTGTGACCGTTTGAAAAAAGTGTCCCCATTTCAGACACTGTAATGGCTACTGGTAGCAAACCTATAAAATCTCAAATGCTCTTTAAGGGGGTGTGAGTTCTCGAGGTTTGATGAGGGATAGGGGGCCAATATAAGGGCCAAGTACCAGCACCCATCGTACATCATGTGCGCACACCCCCTGTCCCCCCAATCATCGGAACCCCCAATGCCGCCGGTTAGGCTCTCCGGCGATGCTCCGACGATGGTGCCATGGGCAAAAAAAATGCGGTACCAGCACCTGCCCGAGCCCAGCATGTACATCGTGGCTCAAAATCTTAGACTGTGAATGAACTTTGTATGCTTAACATGGAATGAACTCCGTATGCCTAAGCCAACCAATGAAATGAGCGTGCGGGCGCTCAGCCAGTCGGAAAGGCAAAATGAGCAAGCCAAGGATCGGCCCGATCCCCCCTACATGCTGTCGATCCTACTGTCGTAACCCTCGGTCCGGTCTGATCTTAGACTGGGAATGAACTCCGTATGCATAAGTCAACCCACGAAACGGGCGTGCAGGCGCTGAGCCAGTCGAAGAGGCATAATGCGTAAGCCGAGGATCGGCCCGATCCCCCTCTGTGTGCTGTCGGTCTCGCTACCACAACCCTCAGTCCAGCTGGGGCTTAGACATGAAAAGAACTCCTTATGCCTAAGCTAACCCACGAAACGGGCGTGCGGGCGCTCAATCGGCCGAAGAGGCAGAATGCGCAAGCTAAGGATCGGCCCGGTCCCCCCTGCGTGCTGTCGATCCTGCTGCCGTAACCCTCGGTCTGGTCTGATCTTAGACTGGGAATGAACTCCATATGCTTAGACTGGAGATGAACTCCGTACACCTAAGTCAACCCACAAAACGAGCGTCTGAGGGCTCAACTAGCCGAAGAGGCTGGTCGAAGAGGCATAATGCGCAAGCTGGGGGTTAGCCCGATCCCCCTCTGTGTGCTGTCGATCTCGCTACCGATCCTGCTGCCACAACCCTCGGTCCGGCTGGGGCTTAGACATGGAATGAACTTTGTATGCCTAAGCCAACCCATGAAACGAGCGTGCGGGAGCTTAGTCGGCCGGAGAGGTAGAATGTGCAAGCCGAGGATCGGTTCGATCCCCCCTACGTGCTGTCGATCCTGCTGCTAGTCCTGCTACCATAACCCTCAGTCCGGTCTAATCTTAGACTGGGAATGAACTTCGTATGCTTAGACATGGAATGAACTCTGTATGCATAAGCCAACCCATGAAATGAGCGTGCGGGTGCTCAGTCGGTCGAAGAGGCAGAATGCGTAAGCCAGGGATTAGTCTGTCCCTCCTGCGTGTTGTCGATCCTGTTGCCGCAACCCTCAGCCCAGTTCGATCTTAGGCTGGGAATGAACTTCGTATGCCTAAGTCAACCCACGAAATGGTGGCAGGTCCTGATGTATGATTCCTGACTATAATAAAACTCACCCTGATTGAATGTCCCGATTGTTGCCTCGATGTGCTTTTCTTTTTCTCGACGTGAATATGCCTTCTTGTGTGTGTGCTTGAGATCGATCTCGATATATTGTGTCTTATTATGAATGCTTGGGACTAACCATTGCTTATGGTTATTTGTTCAGATATCGATCTATTGAAGGCTGACTTGGTTGGGAGCACCCATTCAAGTGCCGCACAGTCTATTGCTTGCTGAGAGAAAGCTTAGTCCGTGACACATGGTATTAGAGCACGGTTGAGAAGTGCTAGAAAAATGGATGAGATGGCCACAAGTGGTGGACCCAATCATCAACAGAGAATTGAGGAACTTGAGACCATGGTGGCCGCAATGAAAACTCATATGGCAACTAAAGATCGAGTGAGGGAGATCGAGACAACCCAACGGGAGTTGTCTGATACTCTCCACAACATGAGCGAAGAGGCTAGAGATGCCTTGAACATTCTCCAAAAGGAGTTTGAGGAGCTCAGAGCACAGGCGAGCATCCTATAAATGGCTATGGCCAGATCGGGTTTGAGCTTGATGGAAAGGGGAAAAAGGCCCAAGGTGCCGGAGCCTCGATGCTATGAGGGGGCAAGGGATGCTAAGGAACTTGAAAATTTCTTGTTTGACATGGAGCAGTACTTTCGAGCTGTACACACGGATTTAGAGGAAGATAAGGTAGCAATGGCATCGATGTACCTCGCAGGGGATGCCAAGCTGTGGTGGCATTCCAAGTTTGTCGATGACGAGTGCCCGATTAAGACTTGGACGAATCTGAAGTGAGAATTGAAAAACCAGTTTTTCCTTGAGAATGTGGAGTATATGGCTCGAAGGAGACTTCGAGAATTGGTGCAAACAGGAATGGTGCGAGAGTTTGTAAGGAGCTTTTCTACCTTGATGTTAGATATTCGAGACTTGTCCGAAAAGGACAAGATGTTCTATTTTCTTGAAGGCCTCAAGCCTTGGGCGATGACAGAACTACAAAGGCAGAAAGTGCAAGATGTGGCCATGGCCATGGCTGCAGCTGAACGTCTCCACGATTATAATGATGGCTCTTCAAAATGGAAAAATCCTCCATCAGCTGGCAGTAGCTTCAACTTTGGGAGTGGGGGAAAGATGACCAGGTTGGACTGACCCTTCAGTGGGGGATCAAATAGGAGGTCCTTTGGTCGAGATAACACCCAACCCAAGACAAGCAACGCAGGGATTTTCAAACCTAGGCAACCGCTAGCTTGCTTTTTTTGCAAGGGACCGCATCGGGTAACTGAATGCCCACACAAGAGAGCCCTTAATGCCTTAAGGACCTCATCTCAAGAGTCTATAAAAATGCCAGAGAGCATTGAAGAAGCTGAAGAGGAACCAGCCAGGATGGGTTCAATAAGGTTCCTTAATACCTTCCGCACCGAATTGAACACTATAAAGAAAGAGCAGAGTAGAGGCTTGATGTATGTGAACTTGACGATCAATGAGAAAGCCACTAAGGCTATGGTGGATATGGGTGCAACCGGCACTTTCATCATTCCAGAATAAGCAAAAAGGTGTGGTTTTCAGATTAGTAAAGACTGTGGACGAATGAAGGTGATCAACTTGCCAGCCTTTATGATCAGTGGAAGCTCCAAGAGTGTGACAACCCGATTGGGGCCATGGAAAGGGAAGGTAGACTTTACAGTTTCCCCCATGGATGACTTTGATGTTGTTCTTATATTGGACTTCATGATGTTGGCTCAGGTCATCCTTATCCCTGCCGCTAGCTGCTTGTTGTTCTTAGGGGAAAACCTATGTGTAGTGCCAGCCAACATCTTACGAAAGAGTGGGAAAAAAATGATTTCAGCTTTGCAGTTCAAAAAAGGGGTAAAGAGAGGGGAACCTTTCTTTGTGGCTGTGTCGATCTACAAAAAAAGGTCAAAAGTAGAACCAATACCTGATGGTGTGGGAAAAATGTTGGAAGAATTCGAAGAGGTGATGCTAGAGATGTTGCCTAAGGTTCTACCCCCTCGACGAGCAGTGGACCAGGAAATTGAGCTCCTCCCAGGAGCGAAACCCCCTGCTAGAGCTCCTTACTGCATGGCCCCGCCAGAGTTGGCCGAACTAAGAAAACAGTTAGATGAGTTGCTACAAGTTAGGTTCATCAGACCATCAAAAGCTCCTTTCGGAGCACCAGTGTTATTTCAGAAGAAGCATGATGGAAGTTTATGATTATGTGTTGACTATAGGGCCCTGAATAAAGTCACCGTAAGAAACAAATATCCCATCCCCTTTATAGCAGACTTGTTTGATCAATTGAGCCAGGCCAAGTACTTCTCCAAATTGGACCTGAGATCTGGCTACCATCAGGTTAGAATCGTTGAGGGAGATGAGCCAAAGACCACTTTTGTGACACGGTATGGTGCATTTGAATTTCTTGTTATGCCCTTTGGACTGACCAATGCTCCTGCCACATTTTGTACATTGATGAATCAGGTATTCCATGACTACCTAGACAAATTTGTAGTCATCTATTTAGACGATATAGTGGTATATAGCTCCACCTTGGAAGAACATCAAGAACACCTGCGCCAGGTACTTCAAAGATTACAGGACCACTAGTTATACGTAAAAAAGGAGAAGTGTGCATTTGCTCAGACCCAAATCCATTTTCTCGATCACATTGTCGAACGTGGCCACGTTCGAATGGACATGGAAAAGGTTAGGGCCATCAAGGAGTGGACAACACCGAAGAACGTTAGTGAGCTCCGCTCATTTTTGGGACTAGCCAACTATTATAGAAGGTTTATGGAAGGGTACTCTCGCAAGACCACGGCCCTCATGGAGCTATTGAAAAAGAAGCATAAATGGTGTTGGACAAGTGAGTGCCAAGAGCCTTTTGAAGGATTGAAAGATGCTATTATGAAGGATCCCATCTTAGCTCTCCCTGATATTGAAAAGCCTTTCAAAGTTCAGACGGATGCATCTGATTTTGCTATTGGAGGAGTGCTTTTGCAACAACATCAACCGGTAGCATTTGAAAGTAGGAAGCTAAGTGAAGTTGAAAGGAAATATACGACCCAAGAAAAAGAACTCCTGGCGGTGGTTCATTGCTTGAGGGCTTGGTGACATTACTTGTTAGGTTCACACTTTGTCGTGAAGATAGACAATGCGACCGTTAGCCATTTTCTCACCCAACCAAGGCTTACGACAAAACAAGCTAGGTGGCAGGAATTTTTAGTGGAGTTTGACTTTTGTTTTGAGCACACCGTTGGAAAGACCAATCAAGTGGCCGATGCATTGAGTAGGTGAGTAGATTTAGTGGCCCTTAGAAGAATTGCCCCAATGGCGACTAGTAGAGCCACTACAGACATTCACAAGTTGATTGGAGATCACTTAGGGAAGGACCTGCAAGCTTTTGCCATCCTGAAGCTAGTGGAAGAAGGGAAGTCCAAGTACTTTTGGCAAGAAAATGGGATCATATGAACCAAGGGGCCTCGAGTGTTTGTGCCAAGAGTAGAAGGTTTGAGATAGATGCTGATGAGGGAATGTCATGACACACCATGGGCGGGACACCCGGGCTGGCAACGTACTTTGGCGTTATTGAAACAGGGATACTATTGGCCTCACATACGACAAGATGTGATGGACTATATGAAGACTTGCCTCATTTACCAACAAGACAAGGTTGAAAGAAGAAAACCTGCAGGCATGCTTGAACCACTACCAGTACCCGCCAAACCATGGGAAAGCATCTCCCTCGATTTAATTTTGAGCCTACCCAAGGTTGGTGACCTTGGAGCTATTTTGCTGGTGATTGACCAGTTCTCTAAGTACACCACATTCATTCCCACTCACAAGTATTGCATAGCGGAAGACACAGCTCGACTATTGTTCAAACATGTGGTCAAATACCGGGGCCTCCTTCAAAACATTGTTAGTGATCAAGATCCGAGATTCATGGGGTCTTTCTGGAGAGAACTTTTCAAGATATTGGGGTCCCAACTCAACATCTCCTCAAGCTATCACCCTCAAACCGATGGTCAAACGGAATGGTTCAATGAATTATTAGAGGAATACTTGAGGCACTTTGTTCAAGCCAATCAGAAAGACTGGCCTTTATTATTGGACATGGCTCAACTCTGTTTTAATTCCAACAAAAGCTCTTCCACCAATAAGAGCCCATTTGAGGTGGTCACTAGATAATTACCAAGGCTACCCCATACTTCCTTAGAACAATATGGAGGAAAGAATCTGAGAACTTTCAATCTCAGCAAGGAGTGGAAACAAAACACAGAGATTGCACAAGCTTACCTGGAGAAAGCATCAAAGCGGATGAAGAAATGGGTAGACAAGGGTCTAGGGCTCAACAATTTCAAGTTGGTGATTTGGTTCTTGTTTGTCTAGTTCCTGAACAAACTAGGTTCTTGAGAAAGAGAGATTATAGACTGGTGCACAAATATGAAGGTCCAATAATCCAAGGTGGGGAATGCTTCTTACAAAATCAACCCACCAAAGTGGATGAAGGTGCACCCAATATTTCATGTGAGCAACCTGAAACCTTTCCATGTAGATCCTACAGATGCTAGCCAAAGGAAGCTAACCAAAGCTGCCATCACCATGAAGCCGCCCTCAGAGCGTCGAGTTGAAGAGATCTTAGTTGACAGGGAAACCAAGATATCTCGAAGACTAGTTCGGGAGTACTTAGTGAAGTGGAAGGGATTAGGACTAGAACAAACTAGCTGTGAGAGAGAACACGACCTCCAGAGATTTTAAAGGAAGATCAAAGAATTTCAAGCCAGCAAGTCGACGAGGACGTCGATAGAATAGGTGAGGGAAGATGTCATGAGCCAACCTTGTATAGGGCCATGATCAGGACTTAGGTTGCCATAAGCCACCCATGTATAGGGCCATGGCTGGGTAGATCCCTTATGCTAGGAAAAGTGTCCCCATTTCAAACATTATAATGGTTACTGGTAGCATAGCTCTAAAATCTCTAAGGCTCTTTAGGGGGGTGAGCCGACAGTTAGTGTTGGGCTGTCTCACCGGTTGCTATGCGAGCCTAGGCCACCCACCAAAGGCTGCCCCCTAGCCCTGGTGATGGTGGGAGGTGCCGATGTATAATTCTTGACTATAATAAAACTCACCCCGATTGAATGTCCTAATTGTTACCTCGATGTGTTTTTCTTTTTCTCGATGTGAATATGCCTTCTTGTGTGTGTGCTTGAGATCGATCTCGATATATTGTGTCTTATTGTGAATGCTTGGGACTAACCATGGCTTATGATTATTTGTTCAGATATCGATCTAATGAAGGCTGACTTGGTTGAGAGCACCGATTCAAGTGCCGCACGGTCTATTGCTTGCTGAGAGAAAGCTTAGTCCGTGACACCAGGGATCGATCAGGTCCCTCTTTGCGTGCTGCCGATCCTGTTACCACAACCCTCAATCCGGCTGGGGTTTAGACATGGAATGAACTCCCTATGCCTAAGCCAACCCATAAAACGAGCGTGCGGGTGCTCAGCCGGCCGGAGAGATAGAATGCGTAAGTCGGGGATCGGCCTGGTCCCCCCTACGTGCTGCCGATCCTACTGTCGCAACCCTCGGTCCGGTTCGATCTTAGACAAGGAATGAACTCCGTATGCTTAGACTGGGGATGAACTCTGTATGCCTAAGTCAACCCACGAAACGAGCGTGCGGGCGCTTGCCGACCGAAGAGGCCAGTCGGAGAGGCATAATGCGTAAGCCGGGGATTAGCTTGGTTCCCCTCCATGTGCTGCCGATCCCACTGTCGATCCTGCTGCCACAACCTTCGGTCCAGCTAGGGCTTAGACATGGAATGAACTCCGTATGCCTAAGCCAACCCACAAAATGAACGTGTGGGCGCTCAGCCAGTCGGAAAGGCAGAATACACAAGCCTGGGATCGGTCCGGTCCCCCCTGCGTGTTGTCGATCCTGCTGCTGGTCCTACCACCTCAACCCTCGATTCGGTCTGATCTCTGATTAGGAATGAACTCTATATGCTTAGACATGGAATAAACTCCGTATGCCTAAGCAAAACCACAAAACGAGCACGCAGGCGCTCAGCCGATTGGAGAGGCAGAACGCACAAGCTGGAGATCGGCCCGATCCTCCCCTGTGTGCTGTCGATCCAATTACCGCAACCCTCGGTCCGGTCTGATCTTAGACTGGGAATGAACTTCGTATGCCTAATTCAACCCATGAAACGAGCCTGTGGGCACTGAGCCAACCGGAAAGCCATAATGCGCAAGTCGGGGTTCGACCCGGTCCCCATTTGCGTGCTGTCGGTCCCCCTGCCACAACCCTCGGTTCAGCTGGGGCTTAGACATGGAATGAACTCCCTACGCCTAAGCCAACACACGAAACGGGCGTACGGGCGCTCAGCCGATAGGAGAGGTAGAATGTGTAAGCCGGGGATTGGCCCGATCCCCCCTACGTGCTGCCAATCCTACTGCTGCAACCCTCCGTCCGAGCCAATCTTAGACTGGGAATTAACTCGGTATACTTAGACTGGGATGAACTTCGTATGCCTAAGTCAACCCACGAAACGAGCATGTGGGCGCTCAGCCGGTCAAAAAAGTCGATCGGAGAGGCATAATGCACAAGCTGGGGATCCTTTTATTTGGTAGAGGTGATCCTTGTATTTTTGTTGTCATGCAGAAAAACATTCAGCTAAAAACTCGAAGTGGAGAAGATTTTGTGATCGTTTGAAAAAAGTGTCCCTATTTCAGACACTTTAGTGGCTACTGGCAGCAAATCGATAAAATCTCAAATGCTCTTAAAGGGGGTGTGAGTTCTCGAGGTTTGATGAGGGATAAGGGGCTAATATAAGGGCCAAGTACCAGCACCCATCGCACATCATGTGCGCACACCCCCCGCCCCCCCAATCGTCAGAACCCCCAATGCCACCGATTAGGCTCTCCGACGATGGTGCCCCAGGCAAAAAAAATGCGGCACCAGCACATGCCCAAGCCCAACATGTGCATCATGGCTCCAAATCTTAGACTGGAATGAACTCCATATGCTTAGACATTGAATGAACTCCGTATGCCTAAGCCAACCCACGAAACGAGCGTGCGGGCGCTCAACCGATCGGAGAGGCAGAATGCGTAAGTCGGGGATCAGCCCGATCCACCCTTGTGTGCTGTCGATCCTGCTGTGCAACCCTTAGTCTGATCCGATCTTAGGTTGGGAATGAACTTCGTATGCATAAGTCAACCCACGAAATGAGCGTGCTAGCATTGAGCCGGTCGAAGAGGCATAATGCACAAGCCGAGGATCAGCTCGATCCCCCTCTGCATGCTGCCGATCCCGCTACCATAACCCTCAGTCTGGTCGAGGCTTAGGCATGGAATGAACTCGCTATGCCTAAGCCAACCCATGAAACGGGCGTGCGGGCACTCAACTGGCCGGAGAGGCAGAATGCGTAAGTCGGGGATCGGCCTGGTCCCTCCTACGTGCTGCCGATCCTGCTGTCGCAACCTTTGATCCGATCTGATCTTAGATTGGGAATGAACTACGTACGCTTAGACTGCGGATTAACTCCGTATCCCTAGGTTAACACATGAAACGAGCGTGCGGGCGCTCAGCCAATCGGAGAGGCCAACCAGAGAGGCATAGTGCGTAAGCTGGGGATCAGCTCGGTCCCCCTCTACGTGCTGCCGGTCCTGCTGCCACAACCCTCAGTCCGATTGGGGCTTAGACATGGAATGAACTCTGTATGCCTAAGCTAACCCACAAAACGAGTGTGCGGGTGCTCAACCGTCCGGAGAGGTAGAATATGCAAGCTGGGGATCGGTCCAGTCCCCCCCTTCGTGCTACCGATCTTGCTGCTGGTCCTGCTGCTGCAACCCTCGATCCGGTCTAATATTAGACTGGGAATGAACTCCGTATGTCTAAGTCAACCTACGAATTGAGCGTGCGGGTGCTCAGCTGATCGGAGAGGCAGAATGCGTTAGCGAGGATCGACCCGATCCCCCCCTGTGTGCTATTGATCCTGCTGCTGCAACCCACGGTCTGGTCCAATCTTAGACTGGGAATGAACTCCGTCTGCCTAAGTCAACCTACGAAACGAGTGTGCAAATGCTGACTCGGTCAGAGAGGCAAAATGCGTAAGTCGAGGATAAGCCCGGTCTCTCTTGCATGCTACCGATCCTGCTATCGTAACCCTCGGGCTGGTCAGATCTTAGATTGGGAATGAACTCCATATGCTTAGACTGGGGATTAACTTCGTATGCCTAAGTCAACCAATGAAATGAGCGTGCGGATGCTCAGCCGACTAGAAAGGCAGGATGCGCAAGCCAGGGATCGAACGGGTGGTAGGTGGGATCAAGCACATCTTCATATTTCTACCATGCCAATGCCATTTTTATGCTCTGTAAATTCATACAATGGTCCCCTAAGCCTTCATGTGAAGTTTCGTGACAAGACAACCCATTTTCTATTTTTCACTTTTTTTGAAACTTTTTGTGGTTCGGGATTTTTTCAAAATTTTTTTAGAAAGTGTTTTGTCCACAAATTTGGTAGAGGTGATCCTTGTATTTTTCTTGGCAAGCATAAAAAAATTCAGTTAAAAACTCAAAGTGGAGAAGATTTTGTGATCGTTTCAAAAAAGTGTCCCCCTTTCAGACACTTTAATGGCTACTGGCAACAAACCTATAAAATCGCAAATACTCTTTAAGGGGGTGTGAGTTCTCGAGGTTTGATGAGGGATAGGGGGCCAATAAAAGGGCCAAGTACCAACACCCATCGCACATCATGCGTGCACACCCCCTGGCCTCTCCAATCGTCGGAACCCCCAATACCGCCAGTTAGGCTCTCCAGCGATGCTTTGACAATGCCCCGGCAATGGTGCCCTGGGTGAATAAAATGCAGCAGAAGCACATGCCCGAGCCCAGCATGTGCACCATGGTCCCCCTCTATGTGCTACCGGTCTCGCTGCCATAACCCTCGGTCCGGCTGGGGCTTAGACATGGAATGAACTCCCTATGCCTAAGCTAACCCACGAAACGGGTGTGCGGGCGCTCAGCCGACCGGAGAGGCAGAATGCTCAAGCCGAGGATCGACCCGATCCCCTTGCATGCCGCTGATCCTGCTGCCGTAACCCTCGGTCCGATCCAATCTTAGACTGGGAATGAACTCCGTATGCTTAGACTGGGGATGAACTTCGTATGCCTAAGTCAACCCATGAAACAAGCGTGCAGGTGCTCAACCGATCGAAGAGGCATAATGCGCAAGCCGAGGATTAGCCCGATCCCCCTTTATGTGCTGTCGACCCCGCTGCAGATCCTGCTGCCACAACCCTCAGTCCGATCAGGGCTTAGATATGGAATGAACTCCGTATGCCTAAGCCAACCCAAGAAACGAATGTACGGGCGCTCAACCGACTGGAGAGGTAGAATGCGCAAGTCGGGGATCGGTCTGGTCCCCCTTGCGTGCTGTAGATCCTGCTACCGTAACCTTTAATCCCATCTGATCTTAGACTGGTAATGAACTTCGTATGCATAAGTCAACCAATGAAACGAGCTTCGGGCGCTGAGCCGGCCGAAGAGGCATAATACGCAAGTCGGGGATCGGCCTAGTCTGCCTCTGTGTACTACCAATCTCGCTGCCACAACCCTCGATTTGGCTGGGGCTTAAAAATGGAATGAACTCCCTATGGATAAGCCAATGCAAGAAATGGGTGTACGGGCAGTCAGCCAGCTGAAGGGGCAGAATGCACAAGCCAGGGATCGGCCCAATCCCCCCTGCGTGCTGTCGATCCTACTGACGCAACCCTCGGTCTGGTCCGATCTTAGACTGGGAATGATCTTCATATGCTTAGACTAGGGATGAACTTCGTATGCCTAAGTCAACCCTCGAAACGAGCGTGCGAGCGCTCAATCGGTCGGAGAGGCCGACTGGAGAGGCATAATGCGCAAGTCAAGGATCAGCCCGATCCCCCTCTGCGTGCTATCGATCCAGCTGCCGGTCCTGCTGCCACAACCCTCAATCCGGCTGGGGCTTAGACATTGAATGAACTCCGTATGCCTAAGCCAACCCACGAATCGAGCACGCGAGTGCTCAGCTGGCCGGAGAGGCAGAATACGCAATCCGGGGATCAACTCGGTCCCCCACTACGTGCTGTCTATCCTACTGCCACAACCCTCGGTCTGGTTCGATCTTAGACTGGGAATGAACTCTTTATGCATAAGTCAACCCACGAAATGAGCGTACGGCGCTGAGCCGACCGAAGAGGCATAAAGCGCAAGTAAGGGATCGGCCCATTCCCCCACTGCGTGCTGTAGGTGCCGCTGCCACAACCTTTGGTCTGGCTGGGGCTTAGACATGGAATGAACTCCCTATGCCTAAGCCAACCCATGAAACGGGCGTGCGGGCGCTCAGTCGGTGGGAGAGGCAGAATACGCAAGCTAGGGATATGCCCAGTCCCCTTTGCGTGCTGCCGATCTTGTTGCCGTAACCCTCGGTCCGGTCCGATCTTAGACTAAGAATGAACTTCGTATGCTTAGACTAGGGATGAACTCCGTATGCCAAAGTCAACCCATGAAACGAGCATGCGGGCGCTCAGCTGGCCGGAGAGGCATAATGCGTAAGCCAGGGATTAGCCTGGTCCCCCTCTGCGTGTTGCCGATCCCGCTGCCGGTCCTGCTACCACAACCCTCGGTCCGGCTGGGGCTTAGACATGGAATGAACTTCGTATGCCTAAGCCAACCCATGAAACGAGCGTGCGGGCACTCAGCTGGTCGGAGAGGCAGAATGCGCAAGCTGAGGATCGGCCCGGTCCCCCCTGCGTGCTACTGCAACCCTCTGTCTGGTCCCTGCTTAGATTGGGAATTAACTTTGTATGCATAAGTCAACCCACGAATGAGCGTGCGGTCATTGAGCCGGCTGAAGAGGCATAATGCACAAGCCAGAGATCGGCCCGATCCCCCTCTATGTGCTGCTGGTCCCGCTGCCACAACCTTCAGTCCGGCTAGGGCTTAAACATGGAATGAACTCCCTATGCCTAAGCCAACCCATGAAACGGGCGTGCGGGTGCTCAGTCTACCGGAGAGGCAGATTACGCAAGCCGGGGGCCTGCCCGGTCCCCTTGCTTGCTGCCGATCCTGTTGACGCAACCCTTGGTCCAATTCGATCATAGACTGGGAATGAACTCTATATGCTTAGACTGGGGATGAACTCCGTATGCCTAAGTCAACCCATGAAACGAGCGTGTTGGCGCTCAGCTTGTCGGAGAGGCATAATGCATAAGTCGGGGATCAGCACGGTCCCCCTCTACGTGCTGCCAATCCCGCTATCGGTCCTGCTACCATAACCTTCGGTCTGGCTGGGGCTTAGACATGGAATGAACTCCATATGCACAAAAAAATTCAGCTAAAAACTCGAAGTGGAGAAGATTTTGTGACTATTTGAAAAAAGTGTTCCCATTTTAGACACTTTAATGGCTACTGGCAGCGAACCTATAAAATGTCAAATGCTCTTTAAGGGGGTGTGAGTTCTCGAGGTTTGATGAGGGATAGGGGGCCAATATAATGGCCAAGTGTCACACCCTGGACAGGTGCACCAGGCACATCAGGCGCACCAACAGGCGAGCCAGAGGTTGAGGCCCGTAGACCAGGCGTGCTGGCGGGTATCTACGCGTAAAGCCTAGCAAACGAGTTCAGAATGCCCGCCTAACTTGTAGGCCAGCCTGTGAGACCAAGGCCTGGCATACAAGCTGCCTGCACCACATTCAGAAGGGCCCAAGGTGCTGGACACGCAAGGGAAGCTTCTGGAAACAGGCAGGATCAACAACAGCATCCTGGCAGATTTCGTTGACCCTGAAAATCAGGAGTTAGCATCCTGATTGATTGTAATCTATATAATCCCATGATTTTAGCCTTTATTCTAGGGATATTGCCATTAAGTGTAAGCTGGAGCCTCAACTATAAATAGAGGGCTACTCCTCCCTCATTTGTACACCATCAAACACTTCTGTTTGAGTGAATACAAGAGCATTTCCAGAATTTTACCTTCTTATCCTCTTTCTTTTTAACTTGTGTAATCAGCCCTTCCTGTTGTTCTAGTGCCCGTACGCTTGTGTTTTAGGCTGACTTAGGCATAAAGGAGGAGATTCCAAGCCTAAGGCCGCACGGTTTCTGAGTCTAAGGTTGGAGCCCATGACAGTTGGTATCAGAGCAAGTTCGATTCTCCGTGTTTTTGTTGTGCAGGTTAGAGGAGATGGCATCCCAAAGTGACACTGCTATCCAACAACCAGAGGCCCATGAGCATGGGCGTGGAAAAGGGAGGAAAGCTAGTTTTAGAGATATCTGGTCTACCATGGACGGTAGGCTGGCTAAGGTGGAGGTGACCATGGGCGACATGGGGGAGAAGCTTGAGGGGGTAGAGACTCACATTGCATTGCTAGACTCCATGGGGGAGGAAATCCAAAGTGAGCTGTAAGCTGCTCTCAACAAAAGCTTGGATGTGTTCACCCAAAAGAATCAGACCTTGGAGGCTGAAGTGTTGACCTTGCACGATGGCATGGAGGCCATGCGCCAGGGATGGAGGAGCTTACCAGTGAGCTCGTTGCTTGCAAGACTGCCATTGGGAATGGCATGTTTGCTGGAGTGTCCAAGTCCAAATTGGATGTCCCCAAGCCTAAGGAGTTCAAGGGGACTAGGGCAGCCAAGGAAGTAGATAACTACCTTTGGGGTATGGAGCAGTACTTCCAGGCCATGGGCATGCAAGATGAGGTAATAAAGGTAAGCACTGCTGCTATGTATCTCACTGATGTAGCCTTATTGTGGTAGAGGCACAGGTGTGATGATGTCAGATGTGGGAGTGCCAAGATTGGAACCTGGGTAGAGTTTCAAAAGGAGTTCAGAGAATAATTTTACTCAAAGTATGCTGATGATAAGGCGTGTGCAAAGTTGCGCAGGTTGAGCCAGCAAGGGGACATAAGGGAGTATGTCCAAAAATTCTCTGAACTGATGCTACAGATCTCGGATCTAGGTGAGAAGGACACCTTATTTGCTTTCATGGATGGGCTGAAGCCGTGGGTGAAGCATGAGCTACAAAAAAGAGGAGTTCATGACTTGGCTAAAGCCATGACTATTGTCGAGGCCTTGATAGAGTTCAAGCCTCTAAACAAGTTCGAGTCTACCAAGCCGAAGGGTAAGGGCAGGGACGATAGGGATCGAAAGAAGCAATCTAAGGGGAAGGATTGTGATCGGGAGTCCAAGGATGGAGATCGAGACCGTTCAACCAAGGATGGCGAAAGGAAGCCACCAGCAGGCAAGTGGAAAGCAAAAGGGGATCGAGAGCCACTAGCATGCTACCTATGTGGAGAGAGCCACATAGCGCGTAATTACCTGCAGAAGGGCAAGCTGGCTGTTGTAAACAAGGAATCTGACGAGGAGCCAGAGTCAGGGGTAGCAAAGCTTGGGTCGTTGGTGCTCAATGCTGTCCAGAGTAAAGGAAGCCGTAAGCCAAAAGGCTTGATGTTTGCGGATCTGATGGTTGCGGGTCAGAAGGTGAGTGCACTGGTGGACACAGGTGCCTCACATCTTTTTATTTCAGGTGATAGAGCCCGGAAGCTCGGACTAAAGGTGCAGAAAAGGACTAGTACCATCAAAACGATGAACTCCAAGGAAGTTTCAGCCATTAGAGTAGCGCGAGGAGTGGAGTTACAGCTTGGAGACTGGAAAAGCAAGGAGACCATTGAGGTAATACCCCTTGATGACTATGAGTTTGTGATTGGGTTGGATTTCCTTGTTCGGATTAATGCCCTTCTTATGCCTTTTACTGATTGTGTTTGCATCTTGGATACACGGTGCCAATGCCTAGTGCCATTAAAGAGAGGGTCTGGAGTTGGGTCGCGGGTGGTGTCAGCCATCCAATTTGCCAAGGCAGTAAGCAGATAAGAAGACACCTTCTTGGCAGCCCTGAAATATGATGAGCCAAGGGAGAAAGAGACCGAGTCACCCTTAGAGGTGCTAAAGGTGCTGAAGACCTTTAGTGATGTGTGCCCACAAAGCTACCTAGCAAGCTACCACCTAAGAGGGAGGTGGACCACAAGATCTAGCTGGTGTCTGAGGCCAAGCCACCAGCTAGAGCCCCTTATTGAATGTCTCCACCAGAGTTGGAGGAGTTAAGGAAGCAGCTCAAAGAGTTAGTTGATGTTGGCTTCATCAGGCCATCGAAGGCACCCTATGGTGCACCGGTTCTATTTTAGCGCAAGCATGATGGGTCGTTGTGACTGTGCATAGACTACTGGGCTTTGAACAAGCTGACCATCAGGAACAAGTACCCCATCCCACTCATTACGGACTTGTTCGATCAACTTGGGAGCGCAAGGTGGTTCACCAAGTTGAATTTGAGGCCAGGCTACTATCAAGTCAAGATCACAGAGAGAGATAAGCCAAAGACAGCATGTGTCACTCGGTATGGTTCGTATGAGTTCTTGGTGATGCCTTTCGAACTCACGAATGCCCTAGCAACATTTTGCACCCTTATGAACAAGGTACTTAGTCATTCCTTGATCGGTTTGTTGTGGTTTATTTGGATGACGTTGTGATCTACAGCCAGACTTTGAGAGAGCATGTAGACCACTTTAGATAGGTATTCGAGGTGTTGCAGGTGCACAAGCTGTTTGTTAAGAGGGAGAAGTGCTCATTCGCCCAGCAGGAGATCCTATTCCTTGGCCACATAGTGGGAGGTGGTAGGACACGCATGGATGAAGGCAAGATACACGCCATCCTGGAGTGGCAACCGCCAGCCAAGGTTACTGAGTTGAGATCATTCCTTGGGCTGGTCAACTACTACAGGCACTTCATCAAAGGTCACTCAACAATAGCCACGCCATTGACTGACTTGCTCAACAAAAAGGAAAGCATGGGAGTGGAACGCAGGGTGTCAGAAAACCTTTGACAGGTTGAAGTAGGCTGTGAATGAGGAGCTAGTCTTGGCCTTGCCAGACCATGCCAAGCTGTATGAGGTGCATATGGATGCATCAGACTTTACCATAGGGGGCGTGTTGATGTAGGAGGGATGTCCAGTAACGTTCGAGAGCAGGAAGCTGAACAAGACTGAGCGCAAGTACATAGTCCAAGAGAAGGAGATGACTGCAGTGGTGTACTGCTTGTGCACTTGGCACCATTACCTGTTGGGGTCGAGGTTTGTGGTTAGGGCGGACAATGTGGCAACCAGCTACTTTCAGATGTAGAAGACGCTGTCCCCCAAGCAGGCGAGATGGTAAGATTTTCTTACGAAATTTGATTTCTAGATGGAGTACAAGCCAGGGTGGGTGAACCTAGTGGCAGACGCCCTGAGCAGGAAGGCTAACCTTGCTGCCATTAGCCAACCAAAGGGGTCACTGGTGCCGTGCATCAAGGAGGGACTTGCGCATGATCCTATAGACTGTTTGGGCCGTAGCACAGGAAGCTTGGCGAGGAAGTTTTACAAGAATGCCATGATTCAAGGTGGGCTAGACACCTCGGAGTGAGCCGTACCTTGGCCTTGATCGAGGATCGGTACTACTGGCCACACATGAGGGATGATGTGGAGGCCTATGTGAAGACTTGTCTTGTGTGCCAACAGCACAAGGTGGAGCTCAAGAAACCAGGCAGTCTCTTGGAGCCATTGCCAGTGCCAGAGTGACCATGGGAGAGTGTTTCTCTAGACTTTATAATCAGTCTACCCAAAGTAAAAAGGTTTGGAAGCATCTTGGTAGTGGTGGACAGGTTTTCCAAGTATGGAATCTTCATTCCAGCAACCAAAGAGTGCCCAGTCGAAGAGGCAGCTCGATTGTTCCTGAAAAGCATGGTTAAGTACTGGAGAGTGCCGAGGACCATTGTTAGTGATTGGGACAGGAATTTAATGGGCAGGTTCTGGACTGAGTTGTTCAAGCTGTTGGGGTCAGACTTGAACTTTTCCACCAACATGCATCCACAGACCGATTGGTAGACAGAACCAGTGAATGGACTATTGGAGGTCTACCTCAAGCACTATGTGAGTGCCACACAAAGGGACTGGCCAAAGCTGCTAGATATTGCGTAGTTTTCCTACAACTTACAAAGGAGCGAGGCAACGAACCAGAGCCCATTTGAGGTTGTGACAAGGCAACAACCACTAACACCCGGTTCGATTGCTACAGGTTATACAGGGCCAAATCCAGCAGCATACAAGTTTGCCAAGGCATGGTAGGAGCAAATTGACTTGGCCAGAGTTTGTCTACACAAGGCGACCAAGAGGTCGAAGAAGTGGGCAGACCAGAATAGGCGGGACTTGCAGTTCCAAGTTGGAGACTTGGTGTTGGTGAAGCTGTATCCCATTGTGTGCGATAGGGGGCTGCACAAAGGCCTAGTCCGGAGGTATGAGGAACCTTTCCGAGTAGTCAAGAGGGTAGGCAAGGTTGCCTACAAGCTGGATATGCCACCCAAGCTGAGGGTACACCCAATGTTCCATGTGAGCATGCTCAAGCTATTCCATAAGGATAAGGGAGATCTAGGACAGGCAGAGTCAAAGCGTGTGCCATTGGGAGCAAGGGCCTCATATGAAAAGGAGGTCCACAGCATCATAGCTGATCGAGAGGTGAGACGGAAGAACTATCAGCCAAGACAAGAGTACTCGGTGCACTGGAAGGAACTTTCAGACAGTGAGGTGAGTTGGGAACCAATAAATGACTTATGGCAGTTCGGGGACCAGATCAGGTTGTACCATGCAGAAGACGCAATGAGGGCATTGTGCAATCTGGTGGGGGAGAATTTCATGCCCTGGGCAGGCACGCCAGGCGCATCAGGCGCACCAGCAGGTGAGCTAGAGGTTGAGTCCCGCAGACTAGGTGTGCTGGCAGGTATCTACGTGCAAAGCCTAGCAAACGAGTTTAGAACGCTCGCCCAACTTACAGGCCAGCCTGTGAGACCAAGGCCTGGTAAACAAGATGCTCGCACCACATTCAGAGGGGCCCAAGGTGCCGGACACACAAGGGAAGCTTCTGGAAGCAGGTAGGATCAGCAGCAGCTTCCTAGCAGATTTGGTTGACCTTGAAAATTAGGAGTTAGCATCTTGATTGATTGTAATTTGTATAATCCCATGATTTTAGCCTTTATTCTAGGGATATTGCCATTAAGTGTAAGCTGGAGCCTCAACTATAAATAGAGCGTTGCTCCTCCCTCATTTGTACACCATCAAACACTTCTGTTTCAGTGAATACAAGAGCATTTCTAGAATTCTGCCTTCCTATCCCGTTTCTCTTTAACTTGCGTAATCAGCCCTTTCTATTGATCTAGTGCCCGTACGCTTGTGTTTTAGGCTGACTTAGGCATAAAGGAGGAGATTCCAAGCCTAAGGCCGCACGGTTTCTGAGTCTAAGGTCGGAGCCTGTGACACAAGTACCAGCACCCATCGCACATCATGTGCGCACACCCCCCGACCCCCCCAATCACCGGAACCCCCAATGCCACCGATTAGGCTCTTTGGCGATGCTCCGACGATGGTGCCCTGAGCGAAAAAAAAGTGACACCAGCACATGCCCGAGCCCAGCATGTGCACTGTGGCTCAAAATCTTAGACTGGGAATGAACTCCGTATGCTTAGACATGGAATGAACTCCGTATGCCTAAGCCAACCCATGAAACGAACGTGTGGGTGCTCAGCCAGCCAGAGAGGCATAACGAGCAAGCTAGGGATCAGCCCAGTCCCCCTCTACGTGTTGTCGATCCCACTGTCGGTCCTACTGCCACAACCCTCAGTCCGGTTAGGGCTTAGACATGGAATGAACTCCGTATGCCTAAGCCAACCCACAAAACGACCGTGCGGGCGCTCAGCCGATCGGAGAGGCAGAATGCGAAAGCCGAGGATCGGCTCGGTCCCCTCTACGTGCTGTCAATCCTGCTGTCGCAACCCTCAGTCTGGTCTGATCTTAGACTGGGAATGAACTTTGTATGCTTAGACATGGAATGAACTCTGTATGCCTAAGCCAACCCACGAAATGAGCGTGCGATCGTTCAGTCAGTCAGAGAGGCAGAATACGCAAGTCAGGGATCGACCTGGTCCCCCCTGCGTGCTGGAGATCTTGCTACAGCAACCCTCAGTCCGATCCGATCTTAGACTGGGAATGAAGTCTATATGCTTAGACTGGGATAAACTTCGTATGCCTAAGTCAACCCACGAATCGAACGTACGGGCGCTCAGTCGATCGGAGAGGCCAGTGAAAGAGGCAAAATGCACAAGCCGACAATGGTGCCCTGGGTGAAAAAAATGTGGCACCAGCACATGCCCAAGCCCAGCATGTGCACCATGGCTCAAAATCTTAGACTGGGAATGAGCTCCGTATGCTTAGACATGGAATGAACTCCGTATGCCTAAGCCAACCCACGAAACGAGCGTGCAAGCGTTCAGCTGGCCCAAAAGGCAGAATGCGCAAGCCAGGGATGGGCCCGATCCCTCCTACGTGTTGTCCTATCCTACTATCGTAACCTTCGATCTGGTTCGATCTTAGACTAGGAATGAACTCCGTATGCCTAAGTCAACCCATTGAACGAGCGTGCGGGAGCTGAGCCGACCGAAGAGGCATAATGAGCAAACCGGGGATCGACCCGACCCTCCCCTGCATGCTGCCGGTCCTGCTACCACTACCCTCGGTCCGGCTAGGCCTTAGACATGGAATGAACTCCTTATGGCTAAGCCAACAAATGAAACGGGCGCGCGGGTGCTCAACCGACTGGAGAGGCAGAATGCGCAAGTCGAGGATCGACCCGATCCCCCTTGCATGCTGCCGATCCTACTGCCGTAACCCTCAGTCCAGTTTGATCTTAGACTGGGAATGAACACCGTATGCTTAGACTAGGGATGAACTCTGTATGCCTAAGTCAACCCACGAAACGAGCGTGCAGGCGTTCAGCCTACCAGAGAGGCAGGATGCGCAAGCTGGAGATCGAACAGGTGGTAGGTTCGTTCAAGCACATCTTCATATTTCTGCCATCTCAATGCCATTTTTATGGCGTGTAAATTCATACAATGGTCCTCTAAGCCTTCACGTGAAGCTTCACGGCAAGACGACCCGTTTTCTATTTTTCATGATTTTTGAAACTTTTTACGGTTCGGGATTTTTTAAAATTTTTTTAGAAAGATTTTTCTGCCAAATTTTGGTAGACATGATCCTTGTATTTTTGTTGGCATGCATAAAAAACTTCAGCTAAAAACACGAAGTGGAGAAGATTTTGTAACCGTTTGAAAAAAGTGTCCCCATTTCGGACACTTTAATGGCTACTGGCAGGAAACCTATAAAATCTCAAATGCTTTTTAAGGGGGTGTGAGTTTTCAAGGTTTGATGAGGGATAGGGGGCCAATATAAGGGCCAAGTACCAGCACCCATCGCACATCATGTGCGCACACCCCTCGGCCCCCCAATCACCAGAACCCCCAATGCCGCCGGTTAGGCTCTCCGACGGAGCTTCGACGATGGTGCCCTGGGCGAAAAAAATGCGGCACCAGCACATGGCCGAGCCCAGCATGTGCACCGTGGCTCAAAATCTTACACTGGGAATGAACTCCATATGGTTAGACATGGAATGAACTCCGTATGCCTAAGCCAACCCACGAAACGAGCGTGCGGGAGCTCAACCAGCTGGAGAGGCATAATGCGCAAGCCGGGGATCAGCCCGATCCCCCTCTGCATGCTGCCAGTCCCGCTGCCACAACTTTTGGTCTGATTGGGGCTTAGACATGGAATGAACTCCCTATGCCTAAGCCAACCCACGAAACAGGCGTGTGGGCGCTCAGTCGGTCGGAGAGGCAGAATGTGCAAGCTGGGGATCAGCTCGGTCCCCCCTACGTGATGTCGATCCTATTGTCGCAACCCTCAGTTCGGTCTGATCTTAGACTGGGAATGAACTCCATATGCTTAGACAGGGGATGAACTCCATATGTCTAAGTCAACCCGTGAAATGAGCGTGCGGGCACTTAGTCAGCTGGAGAGGCCGGTTGGAAAGGCATAATGCGTAAGCCGGGCATCAGCTCGGTCCCCCACTACGTGCTACCGATCCCACTGCCGATCTTACTGTCACAACCCTCGGTCCAGCTGGGGCTTAGACATTTAATGAACTCCGTATGCCTAAGCCAACCCATGAAATAAAGGTACAGGTGCTCAACCGGTCGGAAAGGCAGAATGCGCAAGCCAGGGATCGACCTGCTCCCCCCTGCGTGCTATTGATCCTACAGTCACAACCCTCAGTCCAGTTCGATCTTGGAATGGGAATGAACTCTGTATGCCTAAGTCAACCCATGAAATGAGCATGCAGGCGCTGAGCCAGACGAAGAGCCATAATGCGCAAGCCGGGGATCGACCCGATCCCCCTCTGCGTGCTGCGGATCCCATTGCCACAACCCTTTGTTCGGCTGGGGCATAGACATGGAATGAACCCCCTATGCCTAAGCCAACCCACGAAACGGGCGTGCGGGTGCTTAGCCGACCGGAGAGGCAGAATGTGCAAGCCGGGGATCAGCCTAGTCCCCTCTGCGTGCTGTCGATCCTGCTACCGCAACCCTCGGTCCGGTCCGATCTTAGACTGCGAATGAACTCCGTATGCTTAGACTGGGGATGAACTCTGTATGCCTAAGTCAACCCACAAAACGAGCGTGCAGGTGCTTAGTCGACCAGAGAGGCAGGATGTGCAAGTCGGGGATCGAACGGGTGGTAGGTGGGTTCAAGCACATCTTCATATTTCTGCCATGCCAATGAAATTTTTATGGCTTGTAAATTCATGCAATGGTCCCCCAAGCCTTGATGTGAAGTTTCGTGGCAAGATGACCCGTTTTCTATTTTTAATGATTTTTCAAACTTTTTACTGTTCAGGATTTTTTAAAATTTTTTTAGAAAGCGTTTTGTCCCCAAATTTGGTAGAGGTGATTCTTCTATTTTTTTTAGCATGCCCAAAAAACTTCAGCTAAAAACTCAAAGTGGGCAAGATTTTGTGATCGTTTGAAAAAAGTGTCCCCATTTTAGACACTTTAATGGCTATTGGCAGCAAACCTATAAAATCTCAAATGCTTTTTAAGGGGGTGTGAGTTTTCGAGGTTTGATGAGGGATAGGGGGCCAATATAAGGGCCAAGTAAAAGCACCCATTGCACATCATCTGCGCACACCCCCCGGCCCCTTCAATCCCTGGAACCCCCAATGCCGTCGGTTAGGCTCTCCGACGATGGTGCCCTGGGCGAAAAAAATGTGGCAACAGTACATTCCCCGAGCCCAGCATGTGCACCATGGCTCAAAATCTTAGACTGGGAATGAACTTCATATGCTTAGACATGGAATGAACTCCGTATGCCTAAGCCAACCCATAAAACGAGCGTGCGGGCGCTTAGCTGGCCAGAGAGGTAAAATGTGCAAGCCAAGGATCGGCCCGATCCCTTCTGCGTGCTGTCGATCCTACTGTCATAACCCTCGGTCCAGTCCGATCTTAGATTGGGAATGAACTCCGTATGCATAAGTTAACCCACAAAACGAGCGTATGGGCGCTGAGCCGATCGAAGAGGCATAATGCACAAGCTGGGGATCGGCTCGGTCCCCTTTGCGTACTACCGGTCTTGCTGCCACAACCCTCGGTCTGATTGGGGCTTAGACATGGAATGAACTCCTTATGCCTAAGCCAACCCATGAAACAGACGTGCGAGCACTCAACCGATCAGAGAGGCAGATTACGGAAGCTGGGGATCGACCCGATCCCCCCTGCGTGCTGCCGATCCTGCTGACGCAACCCTCGGTATGCCTAAGTCAACCCACAAAATGAGCATACGGATGCTTAGCCGACCAGAGAGGCAGGATGCGTAATCTGGGGACTAGCTCGGTCTCCCTCTACGTGCTGTAGATCCTACTACCGTAACCCTCGGTCCGATCTGATCTTAGACTGGGAATGAACTTTGTACGCCTAAGTCAACCTACAAAATGAGCGTTCGAGGGCTGAGCCGATCGGAGAGGCATAATGTACAAGCTGGGGATCGACCCGATCCCCCTCTCCGTGCTGTCGGTCCCGCTGCGACAACCCTCAGTCCAGCTGGGGCTTAGACATGGAATGAACTCTTTATGCCTAAGCCAACCCACGAAACGACCGTGCGGGTGCTCAGCTGGCTGGAGAGACAGAATGCACAAGCCAAGGATCAGCCCGGTCCCCCCTGTGTGCTATCGATCCTGCTGCTGCAACCCTCAGTCCGGTCTGATCTTAGATTGGGAATGAACTCCGTATGCTTAGAATGGGGATGAGCTCCGTATGCCTAAGTCAACCCACGAAACAAGCATGCGGGTGCTCAGCCGGTCGGAGAGGCCGACCGGAGAGGCATAATGTGCAAGCCAGGGATCAGCCCGGCCACCCTCTGCATGCTGCCAATCCTGCTGTCGGTGCTGCTGCCAGAACCCTCGGTCTGGCTGGGGCTTAGACATGGAATGAACTCCGTATGCCTAATCCAACCCATGAAACAAGCGTGCGGGTGCTTAGTCGGTTGGAGAGGTGGAATGCGCAAGTCGGGGATCAGCCCAGTCCCCCCTGCGTGCTGTCGATCCTACTGCCACAACCCTCAGTTCGATTCGATCTTAGACTGGGAATGAACTCCATATGCTTAGACTGAAGATGAACTTCATATGCCTAAGTCAACCCACGAAATGAGCGTGCGAGAGCTTAGTCGGTCAGAGATGTCGATCGGAGAGATAGAATGCATAAGCCAAGGATCGACCCGATCCCTCTTGCATGTTGTCGATCCTACTGCTGGTCCTACTGTCGTAACCCTAGGTCCGGCCTGATCTTAGACTGGGAATGAACTCCATATGCTTAGACATGGAATGAACTCCGTATGCTGAAGCCAGCCCATGAAACGAGCGTACGGGCACTCAGTCGATTGGACAGGTAGAATGCATAAACCGGGGACCAGCCCGATCCCTCCTACGTGCTGTCAATCCTACTGCCGTAACCCTCGATCCAGTCCAATCTTAGACTAGGAATGAACTCTGTATGCCTAAGTCAACACATGAAACGAGCGTTCAATCGCTGAACAGGCCAAAGAGGCATAATGCACAAGCCAGGGATCAGCTCGGTCCCCTCTGCATGCTGTTGGTCCTGCTGCCACAACCCTCGGTCCAGCTGGGGCTTAGACATGGAATGAACTCCCTATGCCTAAGCCAACCCATGAAACGGGCGTGCGGGCACTCAGCTGATCGGAGAGGCAAAATACATAAGCTTGGGATCGACCCGATCCCCTCTGGGTGCTACTGATCCTACTGTCGCAACCCTCAGTCTGATTCGATCTTAGACTGGGAATGAACTCTGTATGCTTAGACTGGGGGTGAACTCTGTATGCCTAAGTCAGCCCACGAAATGAGCGTGTGGGTGCTCAGCTAGTTGGAGAGGCCGATCGGAAAGGCATAATGCACAAGCCAGGGATCAGCCCAATCCCCCTCTGCGTGCTGCCGATCCTGCTGCCGGTCCTGCTACCACAACCCTCGGACCAACTGGGGCTTAGACAAGGAATGAACTCGGTATGCCTCAGCCAACCCACGAAACGAGCGTACGTATGCCCGATCCCCCCTATGTGCTATTGATCCTGCTGCTGCAACCCTCGGTCCAGTCTGATCTTAGACTGGGAATGAACTCCGTATGCTTAGACATGGAATGAACTTTGTATGCGTAAGCTAACCCATGAAACGAACGTGTGGGCACTCAGCCTATCGAAGAGGTAGAATGCGTAAGCCGGGGACCGACCCGGTCCCCCCCACATGCTGTCGATCCTGCTATCGCAACCCTCGGTCCGGTCTGATCTTAGACTGGGAATGAACTCCGTATGCCTAAGTCAACCCAGGAAACGAGCGCACGGGTGCTGAGCCAGCCGGAGAGGCATAATACGAAAGCAAGGGATTGGCCCGGTCCCCCTCTACATTTTACAGGTCCCGCTGCCACAACCCTCAGTCCGACGGGGGCTTAGACATGGAATGAACTCCCTATGCCTAAGCCAACCCATGAAATGGGCGTGCGGGCACTCAGCAGGCCAGAGAGGCAGAATGTGCTAGTCGGGGATCGACCCGGTCCTCCCTGCGCGCTGCCAATCCTGCTGTCGTAACCCTCAGTCCGGTCTGATCTTAGACTGGGAATGAACTCCGTATGCTTAGACTGGGGATGAACTCTGTATGCCTAAGTCAACGAACGAAACGAGCGTGCGAACGCTCAGTCGACCAGAGAGGCAGGATGCGCAAGCTGACCGAACGGGTGGTAGGTGGGTTCAAGCACATCTTCATATTTCTACCATGCCAATGCCATTTTTATGGCTTGTAAATTCATACAATGGTCCCTTAAGCCTTCATGTGAAGTTTCGTGGCATGACGACCCGTTTTCTATTTTTCATGATTTTTGAAACTTCTTACGGTTTGGGATTTTTAAAATTTTTTTAGAAAGAGTTTTGTCCCCAAATTTGGTAGAGCTGATCCTTGTATTTTTTTTGGCATGGACAAAAAAATTCACCTAAAAACTCAAAGTGGAGAAGATTTTGTGATCGTTTGAAAAAATTGTCCCCATTTCAGACACTTTAATGGCTACTGGCAGCAAACCTATAAAATCTCAAATGCTCTTTAAGGGGGTATGAGTTCTCGGGGTTTGATGAAGGATAGGGGGCCAACATAAGGGCCAAGTACCAGCACCCATCACACATCATGTGCGCACACCCCCCAGCCCTCCAATCGTCGGAACCCTCAATGCCACCGATTAGGCTCTCCGATGATGTTCCGACGATGGTGCCCTGGGTGAAAAAAATGCGGCACCAGTACATGCTCGAGCCTAGCATGTGCACTGTGGCTCAAAATCTTAGACTGGAAATGAGCTCCGTATTCTTAGACAAGTAATGAACTCCGTAAGCCTAAGCCAATGCACGAAACGAGCATGCGGCCGCTCAGCCGATCGAAGAGGCAAAATGCGCAAGTCGGGGATCGACCTGGTCCCTCTCTGCATGCTACCAGTCCTGCTGCCATAACCCTCGGTCCGACTGGGGCTTAGACATGGAATGAACTCCCTATGCCTAAGCCAACCCACGAAATGGGTGTGCGGGCATTCAGTCGGTCGGAGAGGTAGAATGTGCAAGCCAGGGATAGGCCTGGTTCCCCCAGCGTGCTACCGATCCTGCTACCACAACCCTCGATCTGGTCTGATCTTAGACTGGGAATGAACTCCGTGCTTAGACTAGGGATGAACTCCGTATGCCTAAGTCAACTCACGAAATGAGCGTACGGGCGCTCAACTGACCAGATAGGCCAGTCGAAGAGGTAGAATGCACAAGCCGGGGATCAACCTTGTCCCCCCTGCATGCTGCCGATCCTGCTGTTGGTCTTGCTACCGCAAACCTCGGTCCAGTCCGATCTTAGACTAGGAATGAACTCCGTATGCTTAGACATGGAATGAACTCCGTATGCCTAAGCCAACCCATGAAACGAGCGTGCGGGCGCTCAGCCGGTCGGAGAGGCATAATGCACAAGTCGAGGATCGACCCAGTCCCCCCTGCGTGCTATCGATCCTGCTACCATAACCTCGGTCTGGTCTGATCTTAGACTGGGAATGAATTCTGTATGCCTAAGTCAACCCCCGAAATGAGCGTTCGGGCACTGAGCCGGCCAGAGAGGCATAATGCGCAAGCCGGGGATAGGCTCGATCCTCCTCTGCGTGCGGCCAGTCCCGCTACCACAACCCTCAGTTTGGCTGTGGCTTAGACATGGAATGAACTCCTTATGCCTAAGCCAACCCACGAAATGGGCGTGCGGGTGCTCAGCCGGCCAGAGAGGCAGAATGCGCAAGTCAGGGATCGACCCGATCCCCATTACATGCTATCGATCCTGCTGTCGCAACCCTCGGTCCTGTCCGATCTTAGACTGGGAATGAACTTTGTATGCCTAGACTGGGGATGAACTTCGTATGCCTAAGTCAACCCATGAAACGGGCGTGGGGACACTCAGCCGTCTAGAGAGACAAGATGCGCAAGCCGAGGATCGAATGGGTGGTAGGTTGGTTCAAGGACATCTTCATATTTCTACCATTCCAATGCCATTTTTATGGCTTGTAAATTCATACAATGGTCCCCTACGCCTTCATGTGAAGTTTTGAGGCAAGACGACCCGTTTTCTATTTTTCACAATTTTTCAAACTTTTTACGGTTGGGGATTTTTTTAAATTTTTTTAGAAAGAATTTTGTCCCCAAATTTGGTAGAGGTGATTATTGTATTTTTTTTGGCATGCATAAAAAAATTCAGCTAAAAACTCGTAGTGGAGAAGATTTTATGACCGTTTGAAAAAAGTGTCCCCATTTCAGACACTTTAATGGCTACTGGCAGCAAACCTATAAAATCTCAAATGCACTTTAAGGGGGTGTGAGTTCTCAAGGTTTGATGAGGGATAGGGGGCCAATATAAGGGCCAAGTACCAGCACCCATCGCACATCATGTGCGCACACCCCTCCGGCCCCCCAATCGCCGAACCCCCAATGCCACCGATTAGGCTCTCCGACGATGCCCTGATGATGGTGCCCGAGCCCAGCATGTGCACCGTGGTTCAAACTCTTAGACTTGGAATGAACTCCGTATGCTTAGAAATGGAATGAACTCCGTATGCCTAAGCCAACCCACGAAACGAGCGGGCGGGCACTCAGACGGTCGGAGAGGAAGAATGTGTAAGCCAGGGATCTACCCGATCCCCCCTGCGTGCTGCCGATCCTACTGCCACAACCCTCAGGCCAGTTAGATCTTAGATTGGGAATGAACTCCATATGCTTAGACTGAGGATGAACTCTGTATGCCTAAACCAACCCACGAAACGAGTGTGCGGGCGCTCAGCCAGCCGGAGAGGTCGACCAAAGAGGCAGAATGCATAAGCCAGGGATTGGCCCGGTCCCCCCTTACGTGCTACCGATCCTGCTACTGGTGCTGCTACTTCAACCCTAGGTCCGGTTCAATCTTAAGACTGGGAATGAACGCCGTATGCTTAGACACGGAATGAACTCCGTATGCCTAAGCCAACCCATGAAATGAGTGTGCGGGTGCTCAACAGTCGGAGAGGCAAAATGCGCAAGCTGGGGACCGGCCCGGTCCCTCCCTGCGTGCTATCAATCCTGTTGTCGTAACCCTCGATTCGGTCTAATCTTAGACTGGGAATGAACTCCGATGCCTAAGTCAACCCACGAAACGAGCGTTCGGGCACTGAGCCGATCGGAGAGGCATAATGCGCAGGCCAAAGATCGGCCCAGTCCCCCTCTATGTGCTACCGGTCCCGCTGCCACAACCATCGGTCTAGCTGGGGCTTAAACATGGAATGAACTCTCTATGCCTAAGCCATCCCATGAAACGGGTGTGTGGGCATTCAGCCGGTCGGAGAGGTAGAATGTGCAAGCCGGGAATCGGCCCGGTCCCCTTACATGCTACTGATTCTGCTGCCGCAACCCTCCATCTGATCTGATCTTAGACTGGGAATGAACTCTGTATGCTTAGACTGGGGAAGAACTCTGTATGCCTAAGTCAACCCATGAAACGAGCGTGCGGGTGCTCAGCCGACCGGAGAGGCCGGCTCGAGAGGCATAATGCGCAAGTTGGGGATCAGCCCGGTCCCCTTCTACGTGCTGCCGATCCCACTACCGGTCCTGCTACCACAACCCTCGGTCCGGCTGGGGCTTAGACATGGAATGAACTCCGTATGCCTAAGCCAACCCATGAAACGAGCGTGCGGGCGCTCAGCCGGTCGGAGAGGTAGAATACGCAAGCCAGGGATCGGCCCGGTCCCCTCCTACGTGCTGTCGATCCTGCGTGCTATCGATCCTGCTGCTGGTCCTGCTATTGCAACCGTCGATCCAGTCTGATCTTAGACTGGGAATGAACTCTGTATGCCTAAGCCAACCCATGAAATGAGCATGCGGGCACTCAGCTGGTCGGAAAGGTAGAATGCGTAAGTCGGGGACCGGCCTGGTCCCTCCTACGTGCTGTCGATCCTGCTATCGCAACCCTCGGTCTGATCCACTCTTAGACTGGGAATGAACTCCGTAAGCCTAAGTTAACCCACACAACGAGTGTCCGTGCACTGAGCCTACCGGAAAGGCATAATGCGTAAACCGGGGATCAGCCCGATCCCCCTCTGCGTGCTGTCGGTCCCGCTGCCACAACCCTTGGTCCGACTGGGGCTTAGACATGGAATGAACTCCGTATGCCTAAGCCAGCCCATGAAATGGGCGTGTGGGCAGGCCAGAAAGGCAGAATGTGCAAGCCAGGGATCGGCCCGATCCCTCATGCGTGCTATCGATCCTGCGCTGAAACCCTCGGTCCGGTCCAATCTTAGACTGGGAATGAACTCCTTACGCTTAGACAGGGCATGAACTCCGTATGCCTAAGTCAACCCATGGAACGAGCATGCAAGAGCTCAACCGGCCGGAGAGGCCGATTAGAGAGGTAGAATGCGCAAGCCAAGGATCAGTCCGTTCCCCCCTATGTGCTGTCGATCCTACTGATGGTCCTACTACCGTGACCCTCGATCCGATCTGATCTTAGACTGGGAATGAACTCCGTATGCTTAGACATGGAATGAACTCTGTATGCCTAAGCCAACCCACAAAATGAGCGTGCGGGGTCTGGGTGCTATCGATCCTGCTACTGTAACCCTCGGTCCAATCCGATCTTAGACTGGGAATGAACTCCGTATGCCTAAGACAACCCATGAAACGTGCGTTCGGGCGCTGAGTCGATTGGAGAGGCATAATGCACAAGCTGGGGATCGACCCGGTCCCCCTCTCCGTGCTGTCGGTCCTGCTGCCACAGCCCTCGGTTCGGTTAGGGCTTAGACAGGGAATGAACTCCCTATGCCTAAGCCAAGCCACGAAACAGGCATGCGGGTGCTCAGCCGGCCGAAGAGGCAGAATGCGCAAGCGGGGATCAGCTCGATCCCCCTGTGTGCTGCCGATCCTATTGCTACAACCTTCGGTCCGATCTAATTTTAGACTGGGAATGAACTCCGTATGCTTAGACTGGGGATGAACTTCGTATGCCTAAGTCAACCCATGAAACGAACGTGCGGGCGCTCAGCCAGCCGGAGAGGCATAATGCGCAAGCCGAGGATCGGCTCGATCCCCCTTGCATCCTGTCGATCCAGTTATTGGTCCTACTGTCGTAACCCTCGGTCCGGCCTGATCTTAGACTGGGAATGAACTTCGTATGCCTAAGTCAACCCACGAGATGAGCGTGCGGGCACTCAACTGACCGAAAAGGTAGGTCGGGGAGGCATAATGCACAAGCCAGGGATCAGCCCGATCCCCCTCTGCGTGCTGTTGATCCCGCTGCCGATCCTGCTGCCACAACCCTCGGTCTGGTTGGGGCTTAGACATGGAATGAACTCCGTATGCCTAAGCCAACCCACGAAATGAGCGTGCGGTGCTCAGCCGATCGAAGAGGCAGACTGCGCAAGTCGAGGATCGACCTGGTCCCCCTTACGTGCTACCGATCCTACTGCTGGTCCTGCTATCGCAACCCTCGGTCTGGTCTGATCTTAGATTGGGAATGAACTCTGTATGCTTAGACATGGAATGAACTCCGTATGCCTAAGCCAACCCATGAAACGAGAGTGCGAGCACTCAACCGGTCGGAGAGGCAAAATGCGCAAGCTGAGAATCGACTCGATCCCCTCCTACGTGCTATCGATCCTACTGCTGCAACCCTTTGTCTGGTCCGATCTTAGACTGGAAATGAACTCCGTATGCCTATGTCAACCCACGAAATGAGCGTGTTGGCATTGAGCCAACCGGAGAGGCATAATGTGCAAGCCGAGGATCAACGCGATCCCCCTCTGCGTGCTGTCAGTCTCATTGCCACAACCCTCGGTCTGGCTGGGGCTTAGACATGGAATGAACTCCCTATGCCTAAGCCAACCCACGAAACGGGCGTGCGGGCGCTCAGTCGACCGAAGAGGCAGAATGCGCAAGCTGAGGATCGGTTCGGTCCCCTCTGCGTGCTATCGATCCTGCTGCTGTAACCCTCGGTTTGGTCTGATCTTAGACTGGGAATGAATTTTGTACGCTTAGACTGGGGATGAACTCCGTATGCCTAAGTCAACCCATGAAACGAGCGTGCGGATGCACAACTGACCAGAGAGGCAGGATGCGCAAGCCGGGAATCGAACGAGTGGTAGGTGGGTTTAAGCACATCTTCATATTTCTGCCATGCCAATGCCATTTTTATGGCTTGTATATTCAAACAATGGTCCCCTACAACTTCATGTGAAGTTTCATGGCAAGACAACCCGTTTTCTATTTTTCACGATTTTTTAAACTTTTTGAGGTTTGGGATTTTTTAAAATTATTTTAGAAAGAGTTTTGTCCCCAAATTTGGTAGAGGTTATCCTCGTATTTTTGTTGGCATGCACAAAAGAATTCAGCTAAAAATTCGAAGTGGAGAAGATTTTGTGACCGTTTGAAGAAAGTGTCCCCATTTCAGACACTTTAATGGCTACTGGCAGCAAACCTATAAAATCTCAAATGCTCTTTAAGGGGGTGTGAGTTCTCGAGGTTTGATGAGGGATAGGGGGCCAATTTAAGGGTCAAATACCAGCACCCATTACACATCATGTGCGCACACCCCCCCGGGCCCCCAAATCGCCAGAACCCCCAATGCTGTCGGTTAGGCTCTCCGGTGATGCTCTGGCGATGGTGCCCCGAGTGAAAAAAATGTGGCACCAGCACATGCCTGAACCCAGCATGTGCACCGTGGCTCAAACACCTAGACTGGGAATGAACTCCGTATGCATAGACATGGAATAAACTTCGTATGCCTAAGCCAACCCATGAAACGAGCGTGCGGGTGCTCAACCGATCGGAGAGGTAGAATACGCAAGCCGAGGATTAGCCCGGTCCCCCTCTGCATGCTTTCGATATCGCTGCCACAACCCTCGGTCCAGCTGGGGCATAGACATGGAATGAACTCCCTATGCCTATGCCTAAGTCAACCCATAAAAAGAGCATATGGGCGCTGGGCCGATCAGAGAGGCATAGTGCGTAAGCCGAGGATCGACCTGATCCCCCTCTGTGTGCTATCGGTCTCGCTGCCACAACCCTCGGTCCGACTGGGGCTTAGACATGGAATGAACTTCCTATGCCTAAGCCAACCCACGAAACAGGCGTGCGGGCCCTCTGCCAGTTGGAAAGGCAGAATGCACAAGCTGGGGATCGACCCAGTCCCTTCTGCGTTCTCCAACGATGCTCCAGCGATGGTGCCCTAAGCAAAAAAAATGCGGCACCAGCACATGCCCGAGCCCAGCATGTGCACCGTGGCTCAAACTCTTAGACTGGGAATGAACTCCGTATGCTTAGACATGGAATGAACTCCGTATGCCTAAGCCAACCCACGAAAAGAGCATGTGGGCGCTCAGCCAGCCGGAGAGGCAGAATGTGCAAGCCGGGGACGGGCCCGATCCCCCCTGCGTGCTACCGATCCTGCTGCCACATCCCTCGGTCCAGTTTGATCTTAGGCTGGGAATGAACTCCATATGCTTAGACTGGGGATGAACTCCGTATGCCTAAGTCAACCCACGAAATGAACGTGTGGGCGCTCAGTCGATCGGAGAGGTAAGCCGAAGAGGTAGAATACGCAAGCAGGGGATCGGCCTAGTCCACCCTGCGTGCTGCCGATCCTGCTGCTGGTCTTGCTACCGTAACCCTCGGTCCGATCCGATCTTAGACTGGGAATGAACTCCGTATGCTTAGACATGGAATGAACTCCGTATGCTTAGACATGGAATGAACTCCCTATGCCTAAGCCAACCCACGAAACGAGCGTGCAGGCACTCAGCCGACCGGAGAGGTAGAATGCACAAGCCAAGGTCCAGCCCGATCCCCTCCTGCGTGCTATCAATCCTGCTGCCGCAACACTCGGTCCGGTCCAATCTTAGACTGGGAATGAACTCTGTATGCCTAAGTCAACCCATGAAACCAGCATTCGGGCACTGAGCCGATCGGAGAGGCATAATACGCAAGCCGAGGATTGGCCTGGTCCCCCTCTGCATGATGTCGGTCCCGCTGCCACAACCCTCGATCCAGCTGGGGCTTAGACATGGAATGAACTCCCTATGCTTAAGCTAACCCATGAAACGGGTGTGTGGGCGCTCAGCCGGTCGGAGATGATGGCCGGAGAGGCATAATGTGCAAGCTGGGGATCAGCTCGATCCCCCTCTGCGGACTGTCAATCCTGTTGCTGGTCCTGCTGCCACAACCCTCGGTTCAACTAGGGCTTAGACATGGAATGAACTCTATATGCCTAAGCCAACACATGAAACGAGTGTACGGGCGCTCAGCCGACCGGAGAGGCAGAATGCGCAAGCCGGGGATCGGCTCGATCCCCCTTACGTGCTGTTGATCCTGCTGCCGCCACCCTCATTCCAATCCGATCTTAGACTGGGAATGAACTTTGTATGCTTAGACTGGGGATGAACTCTGTATGCTTAAGTCAACCCACGAAACGAAAGTGCGGACGCTCAGCCGACCAGAGAGACAGGATGCGCAAGCCGAGGATCGAACGGGTGGTAGGTGGTTTCAAGCACATCTTCATATTTCTGCCATGCCAACGCCATTTTTATGGCTTGTAAATTCATACAATGGTCCCCTACGCCTTCATATGAAGTTTCATGGCAAGACAACCCGTTTTCTATTTTTCACGATTTTGGAAACTTTTACGGTTCAGGATTTTTTAAAATTTTTTTAGAAAGAGTTTTGTAACCAAATTTGGTAGAGGTGATCCTTGTATTTTTTTTGGCATGCATAAAAACATTCAGCTAAAAAATCAAAGTGGAGAAGAATTGGTGACCGTTTGAAAAAAGTGTCCGCATTTCAGACACTTTAATGGCTACTGGCAGCAAACCTATAAAATCTCAAATGCTCTTTAAGAGGGTGTGAGTTCTCGAGGTTTGATGAGGGATAGGGGCCAATATAAGGGCTAAGTACCAACACCCATCACACATCATGGGCGCACACCCCCCCGGACCCCCAATCGTCTGAACCCCCATTGCCGCCGATTAGGCTCTCCGACAATGCTCCAACGATGGTGCCCCGGGTGAAAAACATGCAGCCCCAACACATGCCCGAGCCCAGCATGTGCACCATGGCTGAAAATCTTAGATTGGAAATGAACTCTGTATGCTTAGGCATGGAATGAACTCCATATGCCTAAGCCAACCCACGCAATGAGCATGCGGGCGCTCAGCCAGTCGGAGAGGCAGAACGTGTAAGCCAGGGATCGGCTCGGTCCCCCCTGCATGTTGTGGATCCTGTTGCCACAACCCTTGGTCCGGTCTGATCTTAGACTATGAATGAACTCCGTATGCATAAGTCAACCCGCGAAATGAGCGTGCGGCACTGAGCCGGCCAAAGAGGCATAACGCGTAAGTCGAGGATCAACCCGATCCCCCTCTGCGTGCTGTCGGTCCTACTGCCACAACCCTCGGTCTGACTGGGGCTTAGACATGGAATGAACTCCCTATGCCTAAGCCAACCCACGAAACAGGCGTGCGGGTGCTCAGATGATCGGAGAGGCAGAATGCACAAGTCGGGGATCGACTCAGTCCCCCTTACATCCTACCGATCCTGCTGTCGGAGTCCTCTGTCCAGTTTGATCTTAGACTGGGAATGAACTCCGTATGCTTAGACTAGGGATGAACTCTGTATGCCTAAGTCAACCCATGAAACGAGCGTGTGGGTGATTAGTCGGCCGAAGATGCTGATCGGAGTAGCATAATACGTAAACTGAGGATCAGCCCGATCCCCCTCTACGTGATGCCGATCCCACTGCTGGTCCTCCTACCACAACCCTCAGTCCAGCTGGGGCTTAGACATGGAATGAACTCCGTATGGCTAAGCCAACCCACGAAATGAGTAGGGGCGCTCAGTCGGTCGGAGAGCCTAAATGCGTAAGTCGAGGATCGACCCGATCACCCCTACGTGCTGACGATCCTGCTACTGGCCCTATTGTCGTAACCCTTGGTCCGATCCGATCTTAGACTGGGAATGAACTCCGTATGCTTAAGTCAACCCACAAAACGAGCGTGCTGGCACTGAGCTGGCCAAAGAGGCATAATGTGCAAGCCAGGGATCGACTCGGTTTCCTTCTGCGTGCTATCGGTCCCACTGCCACAACCCTTGGTCCGGCTGGGGCTTAGACATGGAATGAACTCCCTATGCCTAAGCCAACCCATGAAACGGGAGTGCGGGCAGCTCAGTCGATCAGAGAGGTAGAATGCGCAAGACGGGGATCGGCCTGGTCCCCCCTGCGTGCTATCGATCCTGCTGCTGGTCCTGGTGCCGTAACCCTCGATCCGGTTCAATCTTAGACTGGGAATGAACTCCAAATGCTTAGACATGGAATAAACTCCGTATGCCTAAGCCAACCCATGAAATGAGCGTGCGGGCGCTCAGCCGGCCTGAGAGGCAGAATGCATAAGTCGGGGATTGACCCGGTATCCCCTACGTGTTGTTGATCCTGTTGCTGTAACCCTCAGTCTGGTCTAATCTTAGACTGGGAATGAACTCCGTATGCCTAAGCCAACCCACGAAAGGAGCGTGTGGGCGCTCAGCTGGCTGGAGAGGCTTAATGCGCAAGCCAAGGATCAGCCCGATCCCCCTTTGTGTGCTGCTGATCCCGTTGTCAGTCCTACTACCAGAACCCTCGGTCCGACTGGGGCTTAGACATGGAATGAACTCCGTATGCCAAAGCCAACCAACGAAATGAGCATGCTGGCGCTCAGCCGCCCGGAGAGGTAGAATGCATAAGCCGGGGATCGACCCGGCCTCCCCTACATGCTGTTGATCTTGCTGTCACAACCTCTGGTATGGTTCGATCATAGACTGGGAATGAACTCCGTATGCCTAAGTCAACCCATAAAACGAGCATACAGGCATTGAACCGGCCAGAAAGGCATAATGCGCAAGCCGGGGATTGGTCCGATCCCCCTCTGCGTGCTGCCGGTCTCGCTGCCATAACCCTCAGTCCGACTGGGGCTTAAACATGGAATGAAATCCCTATGCCTAAGCCAACCCACCAAACGGGCGTGCGGGCGCTCAGCCGACCTGAGAGGTAGAATGCACAAGCTAGGGATTGTCCCAATCCCTCCTGTGTGCTGCTGATCCTACTGTCACAACCCTCGGTCTGGTTTGATCGTAGACTGGGAATGAACTCCGTATGCCTAAGTCAACCCAAAAAATGAGCATGCGGGCACTGAGCCGGCCAGAGAGGCATAATGTGCAAGCTGGGGATCGGCCCGATCCCCCTCTGCGTGCTGCCGGTCTCGCTGCCACAACCTTCAATCTAGCTGGGACTTAGACATGGAATGAACTCCCTATGCCTAAGCCAACCCACGAAACGAGCGTGCGGGCGCTCAGCCGACCAGAGAGGCAGGATGCGAAAGCCGGGGATCGAACGGATGGTAGGTGGGTTCAAGCACATCTTGATATTTTTGCAATGCCATTGCCACTTTTATGGCATGTAAATTCATACATTGGTCCCCTAAGCCTTAATGTGAAGTTTCATGGCAAGACGACCCATTTCTATTTTTCATGATTTTTCAAACTTTTTGCGGTTCGGATTTTTTAAATCTTTTTTACAAAGAGTTTTGTCCCTAAATTTGGTAGAGGTCATCCCTATATTTTTGTTGGCATGCACAAAAAAATTCAGCTAAAAACTCGAAGTAGAGACGATTTTGTGACCATTTGAAAAAAGTGTCCCCATTATAGACACTTTAATGGCTACTGGCAGCAAACCTATAAAATCTAAACTACTCTTTAAAGGGGTGTGAGTTCTCGAGGTTTGATGAGGGATAGGGGCCCAATATAAGGGCTATGTACCAGCACCCATCGCACATCATGTGCGTATACCCCCCGGCCCCCCTAATCACCGGAACCCCAAATGCCGCCAGTTAGGCTCTCCGATGATGCTCCGACGATGGTGCCCCGGGTGAAAAAAATACGGCAGCAGCACATGCTCGAGCCTAGCATGTGCACCATGGCTCAAAATTTTAGACTGGGAATGAACTCCGTATGCTTAAACATAGAATGAATTCCGTATGCCTAAGCCAACCCATGAAACGAGCGTGCGGGTGCTCAGCCGGTCGGAGAGGCAGAATGCACAAGTCGGGGATCAGCCCGGTCCCCCCTACGTGCTATCGATCTTGCTTTCACAACCCTCGGTCCGGTCTGATATTAGACTGGGAATGAACTCCGTATGCATAAGTCAACCCACGAAACGCGTTTGTGGGTCCTGAGCCGGCCGAAGAGGCATAATGTCCAAGTCAGGGATCGACCCAGTCCCCCTCTGCGTGCTACCGGTCCCGCTGCCACAACCCTCTGTCTGGCTAGGGCTTAGACACAGAATGAACACCCTATGCCTAAGCCAACCCACGGAATGGGCGTGCGGGCGCTCAACCGACCGGAGAGGTAGAATGTGCAAGCCCGGGATCGGCCTGATCCCCCCTGCATGCTACCGCTCTTGCTGGTCGTCCTGCTGCCACAACCCTCGATCTGGTCTGATCTTAGACTAGGAATGAACTTCGTATGCTTAGACATAGAATGAACACCATATGCCTAAGCAAACCCACGAAACGAACGTGCGAGCACTCAATAGATCGGAGAGGCAGAATGCGCAAGCTGAGGATCGGCTCGATCCCCCCTGCATGCTGTCGATCCTGCTACTGGTCCTACAGCTGAAACCCTCGGTCCGATCTGATCTTAGACTGGGAATGAACTCCGTATGCTTAGACACGGAATGAACTCCGTATGCCTAAGGCAACCCATGAAACTAGCGTGCGGGTGTTCAGTCGGTCAGAGAGGTAGAATGCGCAAGCAGGGGATCAGCCTGATCCCCCCTGCGTGCTATCGATCCTGCTACCGTAACCCTCAGTCTGATCCGATCTTAGACTGGGAATGAACTCCATATGCCTAAGTCAACTCATGAAATGAGAGTGCGGGTGCTGAGTCAGCTGGAGAGGCATAATGCGCAAGCCGGGGATCGGCTCGGTCCCTCTCTGCATGCTGTCGGTCCCACTGACACAACCCTCAGTCTGACTGGGGTTTAGTCATGGAATGAACTCCCTATGGCAGAATGTGCAAGCCGAGGATCGGCCTAGTCCCCCTTGCATACTGTCGATCCTACTGTCGCCACCCTCGGTTCGATCTGATCTTAGACTGGGAATGAACTCCGTATGCTTAGACTGGGGATGAACTCCGAATGCCTAAGTCAACCCATGAAACGAGCGTACGGGCGCTTAGCCGGTCAGAGAGGCCGATCAGAGAGGCAGAAAGTGCAAGTCGGGGATCAGCCCGGTCCCCCCTGTGTGCTGTCGATCCTGCTGCTAGTCCTGCTGCCGTAACCCTCGATCTGGTCCAATCTTAGATTGGGAATGAACTTCATATGCTTAGACATGGAATGAACTCCATATGCCTAAGCCAACCCACAAAACGAGCGTACGGGCGCTCAGCCGATCGGAGAGGCAGAATGCGTAAGTCGGGTATCTGCCCGATCCCCCCTGCGTGCTGTCGATCCTGCTAGTGCAACCCTCAGTCCGGTCCAATCCTAGACGGGGGTTGAACTTTGTATGCCTAAGTCAACTCACGAAACGAGCGTGCGGGCGCTCAACCGACTAGAGAGGCAGGATGTGCAAGCCGGGGATCGAACGGGTGGTAGGTGGGTTCAAGCACATCTTCATATTTTTGCTATGCCAATGCCATTTTTATGGCTTGTAAATTCATATAATGGTCCCCTAAGCCTTCATGTGAAGTTTCGTGGCAAGACGATCCATTTTCTATTTTTCACGATTTTTAAAACTTTTTACGGTTCAGGATTTTTTTAAATTTTTTTAGAAAGAGTTTTATCGCCAAATTTGGTATAGGTCATCCTTGTATTTTTGTTGGCATGCACAAAAAAATTTAGCTAAAAACTCGAAGTGGAGAAGATTTTGTGACCATTTGAAAAAAGTGTCCTCATTTCAGACACTTTAATGGCTACTTGTAGCAAACCTATAAACTCTCAAATGCTCTTTAAGGGGGTGTCAGTTCTTGAGGTTTGATGAGGGATAGGGGCCCAATATAAAGGCCAAGTTTCAAGCCCTGGGTGGGTGCGCCAGGCACATCAGGCGCACCAACAGGCAAGCCAGAGGCTGAGGCCCGCAGACTAGGCGTGCTGACGGGTATGTGCACGCAAAGCCTAGTGTGCTGTCGATCCTACTACTGCAACCCTCGGTCTGATCCAATCTTAGACTGGGAATGAACTTCGTATGCTTAGATTGGGGATGAACTTCGTATGCCTAAGTCAACCTATAGAACGAGCATGCGGGCGCTCAGTCGACCGGAGAGGTCGGCCATAGAGGCATAATGCGCAAGCTGGGGATCAGCCCAGTCCCCCTCTGCATGCTGTCGATCCCGCTACCGGTCCTGCTACTACAACCCTCAGTCTTGCTGGGGCTTAGACATGGAATGAACTCCGTATGCCTAAGCCAACCCATGAAACGAGCATGCGGGCGCTCAGCCAATCGAAGAGGCAGAATGTGCAAGCTAAGGATCGACCCGGTCCCCCCTGTGTGCTATCGATCCTACTGCTGGTCCTGCTATCGCGACCCTCAATCCGGTCTGATCTTAGACTGGGAATGAACTCCTATTCTTAGACATGGAATGAACTCCGTATGCCTAAGCCAACCCATGAAACGAGTGTGCGGGCACTCAATCGGCTGGAGAGGCAGAATGCACAAGCCGGGATCGACCTGATCCCCCCTATGTGTTGTCGATCCTACTGTCGCAACCCTCGGTCTGGTCTGATCTTAGACTAGAAATGAACTCCGTATGCCTAAGTCAACCCATGAAACGAGCATACTGGCACTGAGTCGATCGAAGAGGCATAATGTGCAAACCGGGGATCGACTCGGTCCCCCTCTGCGTGCTGCCGGTCCCACTGCCATGACCTTCTGTCCAGCTGGGGTTTAGACTTGGAATGAACTCCCTATGCCTAAGCCAACCCATGAAATGGGTGTGCGAGCGCTCAGTCGGTCGGAGAGGCAGAATGCGCAAGCTGGGGTTTAGCCCGGTCCCCCTTGCGTGCTGTCGATCCTACTGCCGCAACCCTCGGTCTGGTCCGATCTTAGACTGGGAATGAACTCTGTATGCTTAGACTAGGGATGAACTCCTTAAGCCTAAGTCATCCCACAAAATGAGTGTGCGGGAGCTCAACCTACCAGAGAGGCAGGATGTGCAAACCGAGGATCGAACGGGTGGTAGGTGGGTTCAAGCACATATTCATATTTCTGCCATGCCAATGCCATTTTTATGGCTTGTAAATTCATACAATGGTCCCCTAAGCCTTCATGTGAAGTTTCATGGCAAGACGACCCATTTTCTATTTTTCATGATTTTTGAAACATTTTGTGGTTCAGGATTTTCTAAAACTTTTTTAGAAAGATTTTTGTCCCCAAATTTGGTATAGGTGATCCTTTTGTTTTTGTTGGCATGCACAAAAAAATTCAGCTAAAAACTCAAAGTGGAGAAGATTTTGTGACCGTTTGAAAAAAGTGTCCCCATTTCAGACACTTTAATGGCTACTGGCAGCAAACCTAGAAAATCTCAAATGCTCTTTAAGGGGTGTGAGTTCTCGAGGTTTGATGAGGGATAGGGGGCCAATATAAGGGCCAAGTGTCATGCCTGGGCGGGCAAGCTAGGCACATCAAGCGCACCAGCAGGCGAGCCAGAGGTTGAGGCCCGCAGACCAAGTGTGCTGCCGGGTATCTGCACGCAAAGCATAGCAAACGAGTTCAGAACGCCCGCCCAACTTGTAGGCCAGCTCGTGAGACCAAGGCCTAGCATACAAGCTGCCCGCACCACATCCAGAAGGGCCCAAGGTGTTGGACATGCAAGGGAAGCTTCTGGAAGCCGGCAGGATTAGCAGCAGCATCCTGGCATATTTGGTTGACCCTGAAAATTAGGAGTTAGCATCCTGATTGATTGTAATTTGTATAATCCCATGATTTTAGCCTTTATTCTAGGAATATTGCCATTAAGTGTAAGCTGGAGCCTCAACTACAAATAGAGGGCTGCTCCTCTCTCATTTGTACACCATCAAACACTTCTGTTTCAGTGAATACAAGAGCATTTCCAGAATTCTGCCTTCTTATCCTGTTTCTCTTTAACTTGCGTAATCAGCCCTTCCTATTGTTCTAGTGCCCGTACGCTTGTGTTTTAGGCTGACTTAGGCATAAAGGAGGAGATTCCAAGCCTAAGGCCGCACGGTTTCTGAGTCTAAGGTCGGAGCCCGTGATAGTTGGTATCAGAGCAAGTTTGATTCTGCATGTTTGTGTTATGCAGGCTAGAGGAGATGGCATCCCAAAGTGACGCTGCTAACCAACAACTAGAGGCCCAGGAGCATGGGCGTGGAAGAGGGAGGAAAGCCAGTTGTAGAGATATCTGGTCTACCATGGACGGTAGGCTAGCCAAGGTGGAGGTGACCATAGGCGACATGGGGGAGAAGCTTGAAGGGGTAGAGACTCACATTGCATCGCTAGACTCCATAGGGGAGGAGATCCAAAGTGAGCTACAAGCTGCTCTCAACAAAGGCTTGGATGTGTTCACCCAAAAGAATCAGACCTTGGAGGCTGAGGTGCTGACCTTGTGCGATGGCATGGAGGCCATGTGCCAGCAGATGGAGGAGCTTACCAATGAGCTCGTTGCTTGCAAGACTGCCATTGGGAATGGCATGTTTGCTGGAGTGTCCAAGTCCAGATTGGATGTCCCCAAGCCTAAGGAGTTCAAAGAGACTAGGGCGGCCAATGAAGTAGATAACTACCTTTGGGGTTTGGAGCAGTATTTCCAGGCCATGGGCAAGCAAGACGAGGCGATAAAGGTAAGCACCGCTGCTATGTATCTTACTGATGTAGCCTTATTGTGGTAGAGGCACAAGTGTGATGATGTCAAGCGTGGGAGCACCAAGATTGGAACCTGGGTAGAGTTCTAAAAAGAGTTCAGAGAATAATTTTACCCGGAGTATGCCGATGATGAGGCATGGGCAAAGTTGCGCAGGCTGAGCCAGCAAAGGGACATAAGGGAGTATGTCCAGAAATTCTCTAAACTGATGCTACAGATCTCAGATCTAGGTGAAAAGGGCACCTTATTTGCTTTCATGGATGGGCTGAAGCTGTGGGTGAAGCAAGAGCTACAAGGGAGAGGAGTTCATGACTTGGCTAAAGCCATGACTATTATCGAGGCCTTGATAGAGTTCAAGCCTCTGAACAAGTTCGAGTCTACCAAGCCCAAGGGTAAGGGCAGGGACAATAGGGACCGAAAGAAGTAGTCCAAGGGGAAGGACCATGACCAGGAGTCCAAGGATGGAGACCGAGACCGTTCAACCAAGGATGGCGAGAGGAAGCCACCAGTAGGCAAGTGGAAAGCAAAGAGGGATCGAGAGCCACTAGCATGCTACCTATGTGGAGGGAGCCACATAGCACGCAATTGCCCACAAAAAGGCACGCTGGCTACTGTAGACAAGGAGTCTGATGAGGAGCCAGAGTTAGGGGCAGCAAAGCTTGGGTCGTTGGTGCTCAATGCTGTCCAGAGTAAGAGGAGCCACAAGCCAAAGGGCTTGATGTTTGTGGATCTGATGGTTACAGGTCAGAAGGTGAGTGCACTGGTGGACACAGGTGCCTCACATCTTTTTATTTCAGGTGATAGAGCCCGAAAGCTCGGACTAAAGGTACAGAAAGGGACTGGTACCATCAAAATGGTGAACTCTAATGAAGTTCCAGCCATTGGAGTAGCGCGGGGAGTGGAGTTACAGCTTGGAGACTAAAAAGGCAAGGAGACCATTGAGGTAATACCCCTTGACGACTATGAGTTTGTGATTGGGTTGGATTTCCTTGTTCGGATTAACACCCTCCTTGTGCCTTTTGCCGATTCTGTTTGCATCTTGGATGCACAGTGCCAATGCCTAGTGCAATTAAGGAGAGGGTCTGGAGTTAGGCCGTGGGTGGTGTCAGCCATCCAATTTGCCAAGGCGATAAGCAGACAAGAAGACACCTTCTTAGCAGCCCTGAAATATGATGAGCCAAGGGAAAAGGAGACCGAGTCACCCTTGGAGGTTCTAAAGGTACTGAAGACCTTTAGTGATGTGATGCTCGCAAAGCTACCACCTAAGAGGGAGGTGGACCACAAGATCGAGCTGGTGTCCGAGGCCAAGCCACCAGCTAGAGGCCCTTACCGAATGTCTCCACCAGAGTTGGAGGAGTTGAGGAAGCAGCTCAAAGAGTTAGTTGATGCTGGCTTTATCAGGCCATCGAAGGCACCCTATGGTGCACCGGTTCTATTTCAGCGCAAGCATGATGGGTCGTTACGGCTGTGCATAGACTACCGAGCTTTGAACAAGCTAACCATCAAGAACAAGTACCCCATCCCACTCATTGCCGACTTGTTCGATCAACTTAGGAGCGCAAGGTGGTTCACCAAGCTGGATTTGAGGTCAGGCTACTATCAAGTCAGGATCGCGGAGGGAGATGAGCCAAAGACAGCATGTGTCACTCGGTATGGTTCATATGAGTTCTTGGTTATGCCTTTTGGACTCACGAACGCCCCAGTAACATTCTGCACCCATATAAACAAGGTGCTTCAATCATTCCTTGATCAGTTTGTTATGGTTTATTTGGATGACATTGTGATCTACAGCTAGACTTTGGGAGAGCATGCAGACCACTTGAGACAGGTGTTCGAGGTGTTACGGGCGCATAAGCTGTTTGTCAAGAGGGAGAAGTGCTCATTCGCCCAGCAGGAGATCCCGTTCCTTGGCCACATAGCGGGAGGTGGCAGGATACGCATGGATGAAGGCAAGATACACGTCATCCTGGAGTGGCAACCGCCAGCCAAGGTCATTGAGTTAAGATCATTCCTTGGGCTGGTCAACTACTATAGGCGCTTCATCAAAGGTCACTCAGCAATAGCCACGCCATTGACTGACTTGCTCAAGAAAGGGAAAGCATGGGAGTGGAGCGTAGGGTGCCAGGAAGCCTTTGACAGGTTGAAGCGGGCTATGATCGAGGAGCCAGTCTAGGCCTTGCCAGACCATGCCAAGCCGTATGAGGTGCATAAGGATGCATCAGACTTTGCCATAGGGGGCGTGTTGATGCAGGGGGGACGTCCAGTCGCCTTCAAGAGCAGGAAACTGAACGAGACTAAGCGCAAATACACGGCCCAAGAGAAGGAGATGACTACAGTGGTGCACTGCTTGCGCACTTGGCACCATTACTTATTGGGGTCGAGGTTCATGGTTAGGACGGACAATGTGGCGACCAGCTACTTCCAGACGTAGAAGAAGTTGTCCCCCCAGCAGGTGAGATGGCAAGATTTTCTTACGAAATTTGATTTCCAGATGGAGTACAAACCGGGGTAGGCGAACCTTGTGGCTAACACCGGGAGCAAGAAGGCTAACCTTGCTGCCATTGGCCAACCAGAGGGGTCACTGGTGCCACACATCAAAGAGGGACTTACGCATGATCCTACAGCCAAGGCTTTGATGGAGTACGCCTAGCAAGGTAAGACTAGACAGTTTTGGTTACAGGATGGCTTGCTGTACACCAGGGGCGGTAGACTGTTTGTGCCACAGCACGGGAAGCTCCGTAAGGAAGTTTTACAAGAATGCCATGATTCAAGGTGGGTTGGACACCTCGAAGTGAGCTGTACCTTGGCACTAATCGAGGATTGATACTACTGGCCGCACATGAGGGATGATGTTGAGGCCTATGTAAAGACTTGTCTTGTGTGCCAACAGGACAAGGTGGAGCTCAAGAAACTAGGCGATCTCTTGAAGCCATTGCCAGTGCCAGAGTGACCATGGGAGAGTGTTTCTCTGGACTTTATAGTTGGTCTACCCAAAGCAAAAGGGTTTGGAAGCATTGTGGTAGTGGTGGATAGGTTTTCCAAGTATGGAATCTTCATTCCAGCAACCAAGGAGTGCCCAGCCGAGGAGGTAGCTCGATTGTTCCTGAAGAACAAGGTTAAGTACTGGGGAGTGCCGAGAACCATTGTTAGTGATCGGGATGTGCGTTTCACGGGCAGGTTTTGGACTGAGTTGTTCAAGCTGTTCGGGTCAGACTTGAACTTTTCCACTAGCATGCGTCTGCAGACCGATGGGCAGACAGAACGAGTGAATGGACTATTGGAGGTCTACCTTAGGCACTATGTGAGTGCCACACAAAGGGACTGGCCAAAGCTGCTAGATATTGCACAGTTTTCCTACAACTTGCAAAGAAGCGAGGCAACGAACTAGAGCCCATTTGAGGTTGTGACAGGGTAACAACCACTAACACCCGGTTTGATTGCTGCAGGTTATACAGGGTCGAATCCAGTAGCATACAAGTTTGCCAAGGCATGGCAGGAGCAAATGACTTGGCCAGAGTTTGTCTACACAAGGCGGCCAAGAGGTCAAAAAAGTGGGTAGACCAGAATAGGCGGGACATGCAGTTCCAGGTTGGAGACTTGGTGTTAGTGAAGCTGCATCCAATTGTGTGCCATAAGGGGCTGCACAAAGGCCTAGTCCAGAGGTATGAAAGACCTTTTCGAGTAGTGAAGAGGGTAGGCAAGGTTGCCTACAAGCTGGATATGCCACCCAAGTTGAGGGTACACCCGATGTTCCATGTGAGCATGCTCAAGCCGTTCCATGAGGATGGGGGAGATCCAGGACGGGCAGAGTCAAAGCGTGCGCCATTGGGAGCAAGGGCCTTATATGAGAAGAAGGTCCACAGCATCATAGCTGATCGAGAGGTGAGACAAAAGAACTATCAGCCAAGATAAGAGCACTAGGTGCGCTGGAAGGGACTTCTAGACAGTGAGGTGAGCTGGGAACCAACAGATGACTTATGGCAGTTCGAGGACCAGATCAGGTAGTACCATGTAGAAGACGCAACAAGGGCATTGCAGAATCAAGTGGGGGAGAATGTCACGCCCTGGGCGGGTACGCCAGGCAATCAGGTGCACCAGTAGGTGAGTCAGAGGTTGAGGCCTGTAGACCAGGCGTGCTGGCAGGTATCTACGCATAAAGCCTAGTAAACGAGTTCAAAATGCCCGCCCAACTTGCAGGCCAGCCCATGAGACCAAGGCCTGGCATACAAGCTGCCCACACCACATCCAGAAGGGCCTAAGGTGCTGGACACGCAAGGGAAGCTTCTGGAAGCAGGCAGGATCTACAGCAGCATCCTGGCATATTGGGTTGACCCTGAAAATCAGGAGTTAGCATCCTGATTGATTGTAATTTGTATAATCCCATGATTTTAACCTTTATTCTAGGGATATTGCCATTAAGTGTAAGCTAGAGCCTCAACTATAAATAGAGGGCTGCTCTTCCCTCATTTGTACACCATCAAACACTTTCATTTCAATGAATACAAGAGCATTTCCAAAATTTTACTTTCTTATCCTGTTTCTCTTTAACTTGCATAATCAGCCCTTCCTGTTGTTCTAGTGCCCGTACGCTTGTGTTTTAGGCTGACTTAGACATAAAAGAAGAGATTCCAAGCCTAAGGCCACATGATTTCTGAGTCTAAGGTCGGAGCTCGTGACACAAATACCAACACCCATCGCACATCATGTGCGCACACCCCCTCAGCCCCCCAATCGTCGAAACCCCCAATGCCATCGGTTAGGCTCTTCGGTGATGCTCCGACGATGGTGCCTCGGGTAAAAAAAATACGGCCCCAACACATGCCCGAGCCTAGTATGTGCACCGTGGCTCAAAATCTTAGACTGGGAATGAACTCCGTATGCTTAGACATCAAATGAACTCCATATGCCTAAGCCAACCCATGAAACGAGCGTGCGGGTGCTCAGCTGGCCGGAGAGGTAGAATGAGTAAGTCAGGGATTGGCCCAGTCCCCCCTACGTGCTATCGATCCTGCTATTGTAACCCTCGATCCAATCTGATCTTAGACTGGGAATGAACTCCGTATGCATAAGTCAACCCACGGAATGAGCGTACGGGCGTTGAGCCGACCGAAGAGGTAGAATGTGCAAGCCGGGGATTGGCCCGATCCCCCTTTCTGTGTTACCGATCCCACTGCCATAACCCTGGGTCCGGCTTGGGCTTAGACATGGAATGAACTCCCTATGCCTAAGCCAACCCACAAAACGGGTGTGTGGGCGCTAAACCAGCCGAAAAGGCAGAATGTGCAAGTCGGGGATCGACTTGGTCCTCCCTGCTTGCTGTCGATCCTGCGGCTGTAACCCTCAGTCCGGTCCGATCTTAGACTGGGAATGAACTTCGTATGCTTAGACTGGGGATGAACTCCATTTGTCTAAGTCAAGCCATGAAACGAGCATGCCGGTGCTCAGCCAGTCGGAGAAGCCAATCAAAGAGGCATAATGTGTAAGCCGGGGATCAGGTGCTGCCGATCCTGCTGCCATAACCCTCGGTCTGGCTGGGGCTTAGACATCAAATGAACTCCATATGCCTAAGCCAACCGATGAAATGAGCGAGTGGGTACTCAGCTGGCTGGAGAGGTAGGATGCGCAGCCGGGGATCGGCTCGATCCCCCCTACGTGCTGCCGATCCTACTATTGGTCCTGCTACCGCAACCCTCAGTCCCGATCTGATCTTAGACTGGGAATGAACTCCATATGCTTAGACATGGAATGAACTCTGTATGCCCCAGCCAACCCATGAAATGAGCGTACGGGCGCTCAGCTGACCGGAGAGGCAGAATGCGTAAGCCAAAGACCGGCCCGATCCCCCCATGCGTGCTGTCAATCCTGCTGCCAAAACCCTCGAACCAGTCTGATCTTAGACTGGGACTGAACTCCGTATGCCTAAGTCAACCCACGAAACGAGTGTTCGGGCGTTGAGCCGATCGGAGAGGCATAATGCGCAAGCCGGGGATCAGCCCGATCCCCCTCTGTGTGCTGCCAATCCCGTTGCTACAACCCTCGGTCCGACTGGGGCTTAGACATGGAATGAACTCCTTATGGCTAAGCCTACCCATGAAACGGACGTGCGAGCGCTCAGTCGATTGGAGAGGCAGAATGCGCAAGCTGGGGATTCGCCCGATCCCTCTTACGTGCCACTGATCCTACTACCGTAACTTTCGATCCGATCCGATCTTAGACTGGGAATGAACTCTGTATGCTTAGACTGGGGATGAACTTCGTATGCCTAAGTCAACCCACGAAACGAGCGTCCAGGTGCTCAGTCAGCCAGAGAGGTTGGCTGAAGAGGCATAATGTACAAGCCGAGGATCAGCCCAGTCCCCCTCTGTGTGCTGTCGATCCTGCTACCGGTCCTGTTGCCACAACCCTTGTTCTGGTAAAGGCTTAGACATGGAATGAACTCCATATGCCTAAGCCAACCCATGAAACGAGCATCCGGGTGAGAGGTCGGTCGAAGAGGCAAAATGCACAAACCTGAGATCGACCCGGTCCCCCCTACGTGCTGTTGATCCTACTGCTGGTCCTACTACCGTAACCCTCGGTCTGGTTCGATCTTAGACTAGGAATGAACTCTGTATGCTTAGACATGGAATGAACTCCGTATGCCTAAGCCAAACCACAAAACGAGCGTGTGGGCGCTCAGCCGATCGGAGAGGCAGAATGCACAAGCCGGGGACTGACCTGATCCCCCCCTATGTGCTGTCGATCTTGCCACCACAACCCTCGATTCAGTTCAATCTGAGACTGGGAATGAACTCCATATGCCTAAGTCAACCCACGAAACAAGCATTCGGGTGTTAAGTCGACCGGAGAGGCAAAATGCGCAAGCTGGGGATCGGCCCGGTCCCCCTCTGCATGCTGTCGGTCCCGCTATCGTAATGCTCGATTCGGTCTGATCTAAGACTGGGCATGAACTCCATATGCTTAGACTGGGGATGAACTTCGTATGCTTAAGTCAACCCAAGAAACAAGCGTGCGGGAGCTCAGCCAGTCGGAGAGGCATAATGCGTAAGCCAAGGATCTGCCCGATCCCCCTCTGCGTGTTGTCGATCTCGCTGCCGGTCCTGCTGCCACAACACTCGGTCTGACTGGGGCTTAGACATGGAATGAACTTCGTATGCCTAAGTTAACCCACGAAATGAGCGTGCGTGCACTTAGTAGGCCGAAGAGGCAAAATGCGCAAGTCGTGGATCGGCCCGATCACCCCCTGTGCTTAGTCCGATCCGATCTTAGAATGGGAATGAACTCCATATGCTTAGACATGGAATGAACTCCATATGCCTAAGCCAACCCACGAAACGAGCGTGTGGGTGCTCAATCGATCAGAGAGGCAGAATGCACAAGCCAGGGACTGGCTCGGTCCCACCTACGTGCTGTCGATCCTGCTGCTGTAACCCTCGGTCCAGTCTGATATTAGACTGGGAATGAACTCCGTATGCTTAAGTCAACCCACGAAATGAGTGTACAGGCACTGAGCCGGCCGGAGAGGTGTAATGCACAAACCGAGGATCAGCCCAGTCCCTCTCTACGTGCTGCCGGTCCCACTACCACGACCCTCGATCTGATTGGGGCTTAGACATGGAACGTACTCCCTATGCCTAAGCCAACCCACAAAACGGGCGTGCGGGTGCTCAGCCAGCCGGAAAGGCAGAATGTGCAAGCCGAGGATCGACCCGGTCCTGCCTACGTGCTACTGATCCTGCTGCCACAACCCTCGGTCCGATCCGATCTTAGACTGGGAATGAACTCTATATGCTTAGATTGGGGATGAACTCCATATGCCTAAGTCAACCCATGAAACGAGCGTACGGGTGCTCAACCGACCGGAGAGGCCGACCGAAGAGGCAGAATGCACAAGCTGGGGATCGACCCGGTCCCCCTTGCGTGCTGTCGATCCTGTTGCTGGTGCTGTTACCGCAACCCTCGATCCAGTCTGATCTTAGACTGGGAATGATCTTTATATGCTTAGTAATGGAATGAACTATGTATGCCTAAGCCAACCCACGAAATGAACGTACGGGCATTCAGCCGATCGAAAAGGTAGAATACGCAAGTCAGGGATCAGCTCGGTCCTCTCTACGTGCTACCGATCCTACTGCCGCAACCCTCAGTCCGGTCTGATCTTAAATTGGGAATGAACTCTGTATGCATAAGTCAACCCACGAAATGAGCGTGCGAGCGTTGAGCCAATCGAAGAGGCATAATGCACAAGCCAGGGATCGACTTGATCCCCCTCTGTGTGCTGCCGGTCCCGTTGCCACAACCCTCGGTCTGGCTGGGGCTTAGACATGGAATAAACTGCCTATGCCTAAGCCAACCGATGAAACGGGCATACGGGCACTCAGTCAACCGGAGAGACAGAATGCGTAAGCCGGGGATTAGCCCGGTCCCCCCTGCATACTACCGATCCTACTACCACAACCTTCGATCTGATCCGATCTTAGACTGGGGATGAACTCCGTATGCTTAGACTGGGGATGAACTCCATATGCTTAGACTGGGGATGAACTCTGTATGCCTAAGTCAACCCATGAAACGAACGTGCAGGCACTCAGCAGGCTGGAGAGGTCGATCGAAGAGGCATAATGCGCAAGCCAGGGATCAGCCCGATCGCCCTCTGCGTGCTGCCGATCCCGCTGCCGATCTTGCTGCCACAACCCTCGATACGGCTGGGGCTTTGACATGGAATGAACTCCGTATGCCTAAGCCAACCCATGAAACGAGCGTGCGGGTGCCCAGTCGGTCGAAGAGGCAGAATGTGCAAGCCAGGGATCGGCTCGATCCCCCCTGCGTGCTATCGATCCTACTACCGTAACCCTCGGTCTGGTCTGATCTTAGACTGGGAATGAACTCCGTATGCCTAAGTCAACCCACGAAATGAGCGTTTAGGCATTGAGCCAACCAGAGAGGCATAATGTGCAAGTCGGGGATCGACCCGATCTCCCTCTGTGTGCTGTCGGTCCCACTGCCACAGCCCTCGGTCTAACTGGGGCTTAGACATGGAATGAACTCCCTATGCCTAAGCCAACCCAAGAAATGGGTGTGCGGGCACTCAGCCCGATCGAAAAAGCAGAATGTGCAAGTTAAGGATCGACTCGGTCCCCCCTACGTGCTGTCGATCCTGCTTTTGCAACCCTCAGTTCAGTCCAATCTTAGACTGGGAATGAAGTCCATATGCTTAGACTGGGGATGAACTCTGTATGCCTAAGTCAACCCATGAAACGAGTGTACGGGCGCTCAGCCGACCAGAGAGGTAGGATGCGTAAGCTGGGGATCGAACGGATGGTAGGTGGGTTCAAGCACATCTTCATATTTCTACCGAATGCCATTTTTATGGCTTGTAAATTCATACAATGTTCCCCTAAGCCTTCATGTGAAGTTTCATGGCAAGACGACCCGTTTTCTATTTTTCATGATTTTCAAAACTTTTTACGGTTTGGGATTTTTTAAAATGTTTTTAGAAAACGTTTTGTCCCCAAATTTGGTAGAGGTGATCCTTGTATTTTTGTTGGCATGCATAAAAAAATTCAGCTAAAAACTCGAAGTGGAGAAGATTTTGTGACTATTTGAAAAAAGTGTCCTCATTTCAGACACTTTAATGGCTACTGGCCGTAAACCTATAAAATTTCAAATGCTTTTTAAGGGGGTGTGAGTTCTCAAGGTTTGATGAGAGATAGGGGGCCAATATAAGGGCCAAGCACCAGCACCCATTGCACATCATGTGCGCACCCCCCGGCCCCCCTAATCGCTGGAACCCCCAATGCAGTCGGTTAGGCTTTCCGACGATGCTCCGGTGATGGTGCCCCGGGCAAAAAAAATGTGGCACCAGCACATGCTCGAGCCTAGCATGTGCACTGTCACTCAAAATCTTAGACTAGGAATGAACTCCGTATGCCTAAGCCAACCCACGAAATGAGCGTGCGGGTGCTCAATCGGCTAGAAAGGCAGAATGCGCTAGCAAGGGATCAGCCTGGTCCCCCCATACGTGCTGTCGATCCTACTGTCGCAACCCTCAGTCCAATCCGATCATAGACTAGGAATGAACTCCGTATGCATAAGTCAACCGACGAAACGAACGTACGGGTGCTCTGGAGAGGCATAATGCGCAAGCCGGGGATCGGCCTGGTCCCCCTCTGTGTGCTGCCGATCCCACTACCACAACCCTCAGTCCGGCTGGGGCTTAGACATGGAATGAACTCCCTATGCCTAAGCCAACCCACGAAATGGGCGTGCGGGCGCTCGGCCGATCGAAGAGGCACAATGCACAAGCTGGGGATTGGCTCGGTCCCCCCTGCGTGCTGTCGATCCTGCTGCCGCAACCCTCAGTCCGATCTGATCTTAGACTGTGAATGAACTCCGTATGCTTAGACTGGGGATAAACTCCGTATGACTAAGTCAACCCATGAAATGAGCGTGTGGGTGCTCAACCGGTCGGAAAGGCATAATGCACAAGCCAGGGATCAACCCGGTCCCCCTCTACGTGCTGCCGATCCTGCTACCGATCCTGCTGTCGCAACCCTCGATCAGATTGGGGCTTAGACATTGAATGAACTCTATATGCCTAAGCCAATCCATGAAAGTACGGGCGCTCAGCAGGCCAGAGAGGCAGAATGAACAAGCCAGGGATCGGTTCGGTCCCCCTTTGCATGCTGTCGATCCTGCTGTCGTAACCCTCAATCCAGTTCGATCTTAGACTGGGAATGAACTCCGTATGCTTCGATATGGAATGAACTTCGTATGCCTAAGCCAACCCATGAAACGAGTAAGCATCCAGGCGCTCAGCCGACCAGAGATGCAGAATGCACAAGCCGTGGATCGTCTCGATCCCTCTTGCGTGCTGTCGATCCTGCTGTTGCAACCCTTGATCCGATCCAATCTTAGACTGGTAATGAACTCTGTATGCCTAAGTCAACCCACGAAATGATTGTGCGGGCGCTGAGTCGGTCGGAGAGGCAGGATGCATAAGCCGGGGATCGGCCCGATCCGATCTTAGATTAGGAATGAACTCCGTATGTATAAGTCAACCCATGAAACGAGCGTGCGGGTGTTGGGCCGATCGAAGAGGCATAATGTGCAAGTCGAGGATCAGCCCGATCCCTCTCTACGTGTTACCAGTCCTGCTGCCACAACCCTCAGTCTGGCTGGGGCTTAGACATGGAATGAACTCCCTATACCTAAGCCAACCCATGTAACGGGCGTCCGGACGCTCAGCCGGCCGGAGAGGCAGAATGCGCAAGCCAGAGATGGCTCGGTCCCCACTGCGTGCTGTCGATCCTGCTGCCGCAACCCTCGGTCTGGTCCGATCTTAGACTAGGAATGAACTCCGTATGCTTAGACTGGGCATGAACTCTGTATGCCTAAGTCAACCCACGAAACGAGAGTGTGGACGTTCAACCGACCGGAGAGGCTGGCCGAAGAGGCATAATGCGCAAGTCGGGGATTAGCCCGATCCCCCTCTGCGTGCTGTTGATCCCTCTGCCGGTCTTGCTACCACAACCCTCGGTCCGGCTGGGGCTTAGACATGAAATGAACTCCGTATGCCTAAGCCAACCCACGAAATGAGCGTGCGGGTGCTCAGCCGACTGGAAAGGCAAAATGTGCAAGCCGAGGATCAGTCCAGTCCCCCCTACGTGCTGTCGGTCCTGCTACTGGTCCTGCTGTCGCAACCCTTTGTCCAGTCCGATTTTAGACTGGGAATGAACTCCGTATGTTTAGACATGGAATGAACTCCGTATGCCTAAGCCAACCCACGAAACGAGCATACGATCGTTTAGCCGACCGGAGAGGCAGAATGTGCAAGTCGAGGATCGACCTAGTCCCCCTTGCTTGTTGTCAATCCTGCTGCCGCAACCCTCAGTCCGATGTGATCTTAGACTAGGAATGAACTCCGTATGCCTAAGTCAACCCACGAAATGAGTGTGTAGGAGCTGAGTCGGCTGGAGAGGCATAATGCACAAGCCAGGTGTCATGAACCAACCTTGTTTAGGGCCATGATCGGGACTTAGGTTGCCATAAGCCACCCATGTATAGGGCCATGGTCGGGTAGATCCCTTGTGCTAGGAAAAGTGTCCCCATTTCAAACATTGTAATGGTTACTAGTAGCATAGCTCTAAAATTCTAAGGCTCTTTAGGGGGTGAGCAGGCAGTGTAGTGTTAGGCTATCTCACCGGTTGCTATGCGAGCCTAGGCCACCTACCAAGGGCTGCCCCCTGGCCCTGATGATGGTGGGAGGTCCCGATGTATGATTCTTGACTATAATAAAACTCACCCCGATTGAATGTCCCGATTGTTGCCTCGATGTGTTTTTCTTTTTCTTGATATGAATATGCCTTATTGTGTGTGTGCTTGAGATCGATCTCGATATATTGTGTCTTATTGTGAATGCTTGGGACTAACCATGGCTTATGGTTTTTTGTTCAGATATTGATCTATTGAAGGCTAACTTGGTTGGGAGCGCCCATTCAAGTGCCGCACGGTCTATTGCTTGTTAAGAGAAAGCTTAGTCTGTGACACGTGGTATCAGAGCACGGTTGAGAAGTGCTAGAAAAATGGATGAGATGGCCACAAGTGGTGGACCCAATCATCAACAGAGAATTGAGGAACTTGAGGTCACGGTGGCTATAATGAAAACTCATATGACGACTAAAGACCGAGTGAGGGAGATCGAGACAACCCAGCGGGAGTTATCCGATACTCTCCACAACATGAGCGAAGAGGCTAGAGATGCCTTGAACATTCTCCAAAAGGAGTTTGAGGAGCTCAGAGCATAGGTGAGCATCCTACAAATGGCTGTGGTCAGATCGGGTTCAAGCTCGATGGAAAGGGGAAAAAGGCCCAAGGTGCCGGAGCCTCGATGCTATGAGGGGCCAAGGGATGCTAAGAAACTTGAAAATTTCTTGTTTGACATGGAGTAGTACTTCTGAGCTATACTCACTGATTCAGAGGAAGACAAGGTAGCAATGGCATCGATGTACCTCATAGGGGATGCCAAACTGTGGTGGCATTCCAAGTTTGTCGATAATGAGTGCCCGATTAAAACTTGGATGGATCTGAAGCGAGAATTGAAAAACCAATTTTTTCCTGAGAATGTGGAGTATGTGGCTCAAAAGAGACTTCAAGAATTGGTCCAAACAGGAATGGTGTGAGAGTTTGTAAGGAGCTTTTCTACCCTGATGTTGGATATTCGAGACATGTCTGAAAAGGACAAGATGTTCTATTTTCTTGAGGGCCTCAAGCCTTGGGCGAGGACAGAACTACAAAGGCAGAAAGTGCAAGATGTGGCCATAGCCATGGCTGCAGCTGAACGTCTCCACAATTACAATGATGGCTCTTCAAAACGAAAAAATCTTCTATCAGTTGGCAGTAGCTTCAACTTTGGGAGTAAGGGAAAGATAACCAGGTTGGATCGGCCCTTCAGTGGGGGATCAGATAGGAGGTCCTTTAGTGGAGATAGTACCCAACCCAAGACAAGCAACTCAGGGATTTTCAAGCCTAGGCAACCGCTAGCTTACTTTCTTTGCAAGGGGCCACATCGGGTGGCTGAATGCCCATACAGGGGAGCCCTTAATGCCTTAAAGACCTCGTCTCAAGAGTCTGTAAAAGCGCCAGAGAGCGTCAAAGAAACTGAAGAGGAGCCAGCCAGGATGGGTTTAATAAGGTTCCTCAATGCCCTCCGCACCCAACTGAACACTATAAAGAAAGAGCAGAGTAGAGGCTTGATGTATGTGAACTTGACGATCAATGAGAAAGCCACTAAGGCTATGGTGGATACGGGTGCAACTGACACTTTCATCACACCAGAAGAAGCAAAAAGGTGTGGTCTTCAGATTAGTAAAGACTGTGGACAAATGAAGGCGGTCAACTCGCCAGCCTTTACGATTAGTGGAAGCTCCAAGAGTATGACAACCCAATTAGGGCCATAGGAAGGGAAGGTACCATGGATGACTTTGATGTTGTTCTCAGATTGGACTTCATGATGTTGGCTCAGGTCATCCCTATCCCCGTCGCTAGCTGCTTGTTGTTCTTAGGGGAAAACCCATGTGTGGTGCCAACCAACATCTTACCAAAAAGTGGGAAGAAAATGATTTCAGCTTTACAGTTCAAGAAAGGGGTAAAGAGAGGGGAACCCTCCTTTGTGGCTGTGCCAATCTATAAAGAAGGGTCAAAAGTAGAACCAATACCTGATGGTGTGAGAAAAATGTTGGAAGAATTCGAAGAGGTGATGCCAGAAATGTTGCCTAAGGTTTTACCCCCTCGACGAGCAATGGACCATGAAATTAAGCTCCTCTCAGGAGCGAAACCCCCTGCTAGAGCTCTTTACTACATGGCCCCGCCAGAGTTGGCTGAACTAAGAAAATAGTTAGATGAGCTGCTACAAGTCGAGTTCATCAGACCATCAAAGGCTCCTTTCATAGCGCCAGTGCTATTTCAGAAGAAGCATGATGGAAGTTTACGATTATGTGTTGACTACAGGGCCCTGAACAAAGTCACCGTAAGAAACAAATATCCCATCCCCCTTATAGCAGACTTGTTTGATCAATTGAGCCAAGCCAAGTACTTCTCCAAATTGGACCTGAGATCTGGCTACCATCAGGTCAGAATTGTTGAGGGAGATGAGCCAAAAACCACTTGTGTGACACGGTATGATGCATTTGAATTTCTTGTTATGCCCTTTGGACTGACCAATGCTCCTGCCACATTTTGTACATTGATGAATCAGGTATTCCATGACTACCTAGACAAATTTATAGTCATTTATTTAGATGATATAGTGGTATATAGCTCCACCTTGGAAGAACATCAAGAACACCTACGCTAGGTACTTCAAAGATTACAGGACCACCAGTTATACGTAAAAAGGGAGAAGTGTACATTTACTCAGACCCAAATCCATTTTCTCGATCACATTGTCGAACGTGGCCACATTCGAATGGACATGGAAAAAGTTAGGGCCATCAAGGAGTGGACAACACCGAAGAACATTAGTGAGCTCCGCTCATTTTTAGGACTAGCCAATTATTATAGAAGGTTTGTGGAAGGGTACTCTCGCAAGACCGCGGCCCTCACGGAGCTATTGAAGAAGGAGCATAAATGGTGTTGGACGAGTGAGTGCCAAGAGGCCTTCAAAGGATTGAAAGATGCTATTATGAAGGATCCCATCTTAGCTCTCCCTGATATTGAAAAGCCTTTCGAAGTTCAGACGGATGCATCTAATTTTGCTATTGGAGAAGTGCTTTTGCAACAACATCAACTGGTAGTGTTTGAAAGTAGGAAGCTAAGTGAAGCTGAAAGGAAATATACGACCCAAGAAAAAGAACTCCTAGTGGTGGTTCACTGCTTGAGGGCTTGGCGACACTACTTGTTGGGTTCACACTTTGTTATGAAGACAGACAATGTGGTCGTTAGCCATTTTCTCACCCAACCAAGGCTTATGCTAAAACAAGCTAGGTGGCAGGAATTTTTAGCAGAGTTTGACTTTTGTTTTGAGCACACCGCTGGAAAGACCAATCAAGTGGCCGATGCATTGAACAGGCGAGTAGATTTAGCAGCCCTTAGAAGAATTGCCCCAATGGTGGCTAGCAGAGCCACTATAGACATTCACAAGTTGGTTGGAGATCACTTAGGGAAGGACCCGCAAGCTTGTGCCATCCTGAAGTTAGTGGAAGAAGGGAAGTCCAAGTACTTCTAGCAAGAAAATGGGATCTTATGGACTAAGGGGCCTCGAGTGTTTGTGCCAAGAGTAGAAGGTTTGAGATAGATATTGATGAGGGAATGTCATGACACACCATAGGCGGGACACCGGGTTGGTTATGCACTTTGGCATTATTAAAACAAAGATACTATTGGCCTCACATGCGACAAGATGTGATGGACTATATGAAGACTTGCCTCATTTGCCAACAAGACAAGGTTGAAAGGAGAAAACCTGCAGGCATGCTTGAACCACTACAAGTACCAAACCATGGGAAAGCCTCTTCCTCGATTTAATTTCAAGCCTACCCAAGGTTGGTGACCTTGGAGCTATTTTGGTGGTGATTGACCGGTTCTCTAAGTACACCACATTCATTCTCGCTCACAAGTATTGCACAGCGAAAGACACAGCTCGACTATTGTTCAAACATATGGTCAAATACTGGGGCCTCCCTCAAAACATTGTCAGCGATCGAGATCCAAGATTCACGAGGTCCTTCTGGAGAGAACTTTTCAAGATATTGGGGTCCCAACTCAACATCTCCTTAAGCTATCACCCTCAAACCGATGGTCAAATGAAACGATTCAATGGATTATTAGAGGAATACTTGAGGCACTTTGTTCAAGCCAATCAGAAAGACTGGCCTTCATTATTGGACATGGCTCAACTTTGCTTTAATTTCGATAAAAGCTCTTTCACCAATAAGAGCCCATTTGAGGTGGTCACCAGACAATTACCAAGGCTACCCCACACTTCCTTGGAACAATATGGAGGAAAGAATCCGAGAGCCTTCAATCTCAGCAAGGAGTGGAAACAAAATACAGAGATTGAAAAAGCCTACCTAGAAAAAGCATCAAAGTGGATGAAAAAATGGGCAGACAAGGGTTGTAGGGCTCAACAATTTCAAGTTGGTGATTTGGTTCTTGTCTGACTAGTTCCTAAACAAACCAGGTTCTTGAGAAAGAGAGATCATAGACTGGTGCACAAATATGAAGGTCTAGTAAGGGTCCTTCCCAAGGTGAGGAATGCTTCTTACAAAATTGACCCACCAAAGTGGATGAAGGTGCACCCAGTATTTCATGTGAGCAACCTAAAACCTTTCCATGCAGATCTTACAGATGCTAGCCAAAGGGAGCCAACCAGAGCCACCATCACCATGAAGCCACCCTCAGAGCATCGAGTCGAAGAGATCTTAGCTAATAGGGAAACCAAGATATCTCGAAGACTAGTTGGGGAGTACTTAGTGAAGTGGGAGGGATTAGGACTAGAAGAAACCAGCTGGGAGAGAGAACACGACCTCCAGAGATTTTAAAGGAAGATCAAAGAATTTCAAGCCAGCAAGTCGACGAGGACGTTGATAGAATAGGTGGGGAGGATGTCATGAGCCAACCTTGTATAGGGCCATGACTGTGACTTAGGTTGCCATAACCCACCCATGTATAGGGCCATGGCTGGGTAGATCCCTTGTGCTAGGAAAAGTGTCCCCATTTCAAACATTATGGATACTGGTAGCATAGCTCTAAAATCTCTAAGGCTCTTTAGGGGGTGAGCCGGCAGCGTAGTGTTGGGCTGTCTCACCGGTTGCTATGTGAGCCTAGGCCACCCACCAAGGGCTGCCCCCTGGCCCTGGTGATGGTGGGAGGTCCTGATGTATGATTCCTGACTATAATAAAACTCACCCCGATTGAATGTCCCGATTATTGCCTCGATGTGTTTTTCTTTTTCTCAATGCGAATATGTCTTTTTGTGTGTGTGCTTGAGATCGATCTCGATATATTGTGTCTTATTGTGAATGCTTGGGACTAACCATGGCTTATGGTTATTTGTTCAGATATCGATCTATCGAAGGCCGACTTGGTTGGGAGCGCCCATTCAAGTGCTGCACGATCTATTGCTTGCTGAGAGAAAGCTTAGTCAGTGACACCGGGGACCAGCCCGATCCCCCTTTGTGTGCTGTCAGTCTTGCTACCACAATCCTTGATCTAGCTGGGGCTTAGACATGGAATGACCTCCCTATGCCTAAGCCAACCCACGAAACGGGTGTGCGGGCGCTCAGCCGGTCGGAGAGACATAATGCGTAAGTCGGGGATCGACCCGGTCCCCCCTGCGTGCTGTCGATCCTACTGTCGCAACCCTCGGTCTGGTCCAATCTTAGATTGGGAATGAACTTTGTATGCTTAGACTGGGGATGAACTCCGTATGCCAAAGTCAACCCATGAAACGAGCGTTCGGACGCTCAGCCAGCCGAAGAGGCAGAATGCGCAAGCCGGGGATCGAATGGGTGGTAGGTGGGTTCAAGCACATCTTCATATTTCTGCCATGCCAATGCCTTTTTTATGGCTTGGAAATTCATACAATGGTCCCCTAAGCCTTCATGTGAAGTTTCGTGGCAAGACGACTCGTTTTTTATTTTTCATAATTTTTGAAACTTTTTACGGTTCGAGATTTTTTAAAATTTTTTTAGAAAGAGTTTTGTCCCCAAATTTAGAGGTGATCCTTGTATTTTTGCTGGCATGCACAACAAAATTCAGCTAAAAACTCTAAGTGGAGAAGATTTTGTGACCCTTTCAAAAAAGTGTCCCCATTTCAGACACTTTAATGGCTACTGGCAGCAAACCTATAAAATCTCAAATGCTCTTTAAGGGAATGTGAGTTCTCGAGGTTTGATGAGGGATAGGGGGCCACTATAAGGGCCAAGTACCAGCACCCATCGCACATCATGTGCGCACAGCCCCCCGGCCCCCCCAATCATCGAAAACCGCAATGTCGTCGGTTAGGCTCTCCTGTGATGCTCCGACAATGCTCCGGCGATTGTGCCCCGGGAGAAAAAAATGCACCACCAGCACATGCCCTAGCCCAGCATGTGCACCGTGGCTCAAAATCTTAGACTGGGAATGAACTTCGTATGCTTAGACAGGGAATGAACTCCCTATGCCTAAGCCAAACCATGGAACGAGCGTGCGGGCGCTCAGATGGCTGGAGAGGCAGACTGCGCAAGCCGGGGATCGGCCCAGTCCCTTCCTGTGTGCTGTCAATCCTGCTGCAGCAACCCTCGGTCTGGTCTGATCTTAGACTGGGAATGAACTCCGTATGCATAAGTCAACCCATGGAACGAGCGTGCGAGCAGTGAGCCTGCCGAAGAGGCATAATGCATAAGTCGAGGATCAGCCCGGTCCCCCTCAGCATGCTGCCAGTTCTGCTGCCACAACCCTCAGTCCAGTTGGGGCTTAGACATGGAATGAACTCCCTACGCCTAAGCCAACCCACGAAATGGGCGTGTGGGCACTTAGCCGACCGGAGAGGCAAAATACGCAAGTCGGGGATCAGCCCAGTCCCTCCTGCATGCTGTCAATCCTACTACCGTAACCCTCGATCCAGTCTGATCTTAGACTGGGAATGAACTTTGTATGCTTAGACTGGGGATGAACTCCGTATGCCTAAGTCAAGCCACGAAACGAGCGTGCGGGTGTTCAACCGACCGAAGAGGCATAATACATAAGCCAGGGATCAGTTTGGTCCCCCTCTACGTGCTGCCGACCCCGCTGTCGATTTTGCTGCCACAAACCTTAGTCTGGCTAGGGCTTAGACATGGAATGAACTCTGTATACCTAAGCCAACCCACGAAACGAGCGTGTGGGCGCTCAATCGGCCTAAGAGGCAGAATGCGCAAGCCGAGGATCGACTTGATCCCCCCCTGTGTGCTATCGATCCTGCTGCTGGTCCTGCTGCCGCAACCCTCGGTCCAGTCTGATCTTAGATTGGGAATGAACTCTGTATGCTTAGATATCGAATGAACTTCGTATGCCTAAGCCAACCCATGAAACGAGCGTACAGGCACTCAGCTAGTCGGAGAGGCAGAATACGCAAGCCGGAGATCGACCCAGTCCACCCCAGCATGCTGTCAATCCTGTTGCCGCAACCCTCAGTCTGGTCCGATCTTAGACTGGGAATAAGCTTCGTCTTTTAACCCACAAAACGAGCATGCGGGTGTTGAGCCGGCCGGAGAGGCATAATGCGTAAGCCGAAGATCAGCCCGATCCCCCTCTGTGTGCTGCCGGTCCGGCTGGCATAACCCTCGGTCCAGCTGGGGCTTAGACAAGGAATGAACTCCCTATGCCTAAGCCAACCCACGAAACGGGTGTGCGAGCACTTAGCCGGCCGAAGAGGTAGAATGAGCAAGCCGGAGATCGGCCCGGTCCCCCTTGCGTGCTGCCGATCCTACTACCGTAATTCTTGGTCTGATTTGATCATAGACTAGGAATGAACTCTGTATGCTTAGACTGGGGATGAACTCCGTATGCCTAATTCAACCCACAAAACGAGCGTGCGGGCGCTCAGCTGACCAAAGAGGCAGGATGTGCAAGTCGGCGATCGAATGGGTGGTAGGTGGGTTCAAGCTCATCTTCATATTTTTGACGTGCCAATGCCATTTTTATGGCTTGTAAATTCAGATAATGGTCCCCTAAGCCTTCATATGATGTTTCATGGCAAGACGACCCGTTTTCTATTTTTCATGATTTTTGAAACTTTTTACGGTTCGAGATTGTTTAAATTTTTTTTTGGAAAGATTTTTGTCCCCAAATTTGCTAGAGGTGATCCTTGTATTTTTTTTGGTATGCAAAAAAAAATTCAGGTAAAAACTTGAAGTGGAGAAGATTTTGTGACCATTTGAAAAAAGTGTCCCCACTTCAGACACTTTAATGGCTACTGGCAACAAACCTATAAAATCTCAAATTCTCTTTAAGGAGGTGTGAGTTCTCGAGGTTTGATGAGGGATAGGGGGCCAAAATAAGGGCCAAGTACCAGCACCCATCGCATATCATGTGCGCACATACCCCCGGCCCCCCCAATCGTCGGAACCCCCAATGCCGTCGGTTAGGCTCTCCGGTGATGCTCCGACGATGCTCCGACGATGGTGCCCAGGGTGAAAAAAAAACGGCACCAGCAAATGCTCGAGCCTAGCATGTGCACCGTGGCTCAAAATCTTAGATTGGGAATAAACTCCGTACGCTTAGACATGGAATGAACACCGTAAGCCTAAGCCAACCCACGAAACGAGCATACGGGTGCTCAGCCGGTCAGAGAGGCAGAATGCACAAGCCGAGGATCAGCCCGGTCCCCCCTACATGCTGTCGATCCTACTACCGCAACCCTCGATCCGGTTTGATCTTAGACTAGGAATGAACTTCGTATGCATAAGTCAACCCACGAAACAAGCGTGCGGGCGTTGAGCCGATCGAAGAGGCATAATGCGCAAGCCAGGGATCGACCCGATCCCCTTCTATGTGCTATCGGTCCCACTGCCACAACCCTCGATCCAACTGGGGCTTATACATGGACTGAACTCCCTATGCCTAAGCCAACCCATGAAATGGGCGTGCGGGCGCTTAGCCGGCTGAAGAGGCAGAATGCGCAAGCTGAGGATCGGCCTGATCCTTCCTGTGTGCTACCGATCCTGTTGCCACAACCCACCGGTCCGGTCTGATCTTAGACTGAGAATGACCTTCGCACGCTTAGATTGGGGATGAACTCCGTATACCTAAGTCAACCCACGAAACGAGCGTGCGGGCACCCAGCCGACCGGAGAGGCAGAATGCATAAGCCGGGGATCGACCCGATCCCTCCTGCGTGCTGTCGATCCTGTTGCTGGTCCTGCTACCGCAACCCTCGGTCTGATCTTAGACTAGGAATGAACTCCGTATGCCTAAGTCAACCCATGAAACGAGCGTACGGGCACTAAGCCGGTCGGAGAGGCATAATACGTAAGTCGGGGATTGATTCTAGCCCCCTCTGCGTGCTGTCGGTCCCGCTGCCAGAACCCTTGGTCCAGCTGGGGCTTAGACATGGAATGAACTCCCTATGGCTAAGCCAACCCATGAAATGGATGTGCGGGCGCTCAGTCAGCCGGAGAGGTAGAATGCACAAGCCGAGGATCGGCCCGATCCCCCCTGCGTGCTGTCGATCCTGCTGCTGCAACCCTCGGTCCGTTTCGATCTTAAACTGGGAATGAACTCTGTATGCTTAGGCTGGGGATGAACTCCATATGCCTAAGTCAACCCATGAAACGTGCGTGCGGGTGCTCAACTGGTTGGAGAGGCAGAATGCGCAAGCCGGGGATCGGTCCGATCCCCCTTGCGTGTTGTCAATCCTGCTACTGGTCTTGCTACCGCAACCTTCGGTCCAGTTCGATCTTTGACTGGGAATGAACTCCGCACGCTTAAACATGGAATGAACTTTGTGTGCCTGAGCCAACCTATGAAACAAATGTGCAGGTGCTCAGCCGATCAGAGAGGCAGAATGCATAAGCCGGGGACCAGCCCTGTCCCCCCTACGTGCTGTAGATTCTGTTGCCACAACACTCAGTCCGGTCTGATCTTAGACTGGGAATGAACTTCGTATGAGTAAGTTAACCCACGAAACGAGCGTGCGAGTGCTGAGCCGGCCGAAGAGACGTAATGCACAAGCCTAGGATCGACCCGATCCCCCTCTGCGTGCTGTCGATCCCGCTACCACAACCGTCGGTCTGGCTGGGGCTTAGACATGGAATCAACTCCGTATGCCTCAGCCAACCCATAAAATAGGTGTGCGTGTGCTCAACCGGTCGGAGAGGCAGAATGCGCAAGCCGGGGATCGACTCGGTCCCCCCTGCGTGCTGTCGATCCTGCTGTCGCAACCCTCGGTCTGATCCGATCTTAGACTGGGAATGAACTCCGTATGCTTAGACATGGAATGAACTCCGTATGCCTAAGCCAACCCACGAAACGAGCGTGCGGGCGCTCAGCAGGTCAAAGAGGCCGAATGCGCAAGCTAGGGATCAGTCTGGTCCCCCCTATATGCTGTCGATCTTGCTGCCACAACCCTCGGTTCGGTCTGATCTTAGACTGGGAATGAACTCCGTATGCATAAGTTAACCCACAAAATGAATGTGCGGGCGCTGAGTCGGTCGAAGAGGCACAATGCGCAAGTCGGGGATTAGCCCGGTCCCCCTCTACATGCTGCCGGTCCCACTACCACAACCCTCAATCTGGCTAGGGCTTAGACATGGAATGAACTCCCTATGCCTAAGCCAACCCATGAAACGGGCGTGCGGGCGCTCAGCAGACTGGAAAGGTAGAATGCGTAAGCCGGGGATCGACTCGGTTCGCCCTCCGTGCTGCCGATCCTGCTGTCGCAACCCTCGGTCCAGTCTGATCTTAGACTGGGAATGAACTCTGTATGCTTAGACTGAGGATGAACTCCGTATGGCTAAGTCAACCCACGGAGCAAGTGTGCGGGCGCTAAGCTATCCGAAAAGGCATAATGCGCACGTCAAGGATCGGCTCGGTCCCCCTCTATATGCTGCCGGTCTCGCTGCCACAACCCTCGGTCCGGCTGGGGCTTAGACATGGAATGAACTCCCTATGCCTAAGCCAACCCATGAAACTGGCGTGCGGGCGCTAATCCGACCGGAGAGGCAGAATGCGCAAGCCAGAGATCGGTCCGGTCCCCCCTGCATGCTGTCGATCTTGCTGCTGTAACCATCGGTCTGGTTTGATCTTAGACTGGGAATGAACTCCGTATGCTTAGACTGGGGATGAACTCTGTATGCCTAAGTCAACCCATGAAACGAGCGTGCGGGTGCCCAGTCGGTCGGAGAGGCCAACCGGAAAGGAATAATGCACAAGTCGGGGATCAGCCCGATCCCCCTCTGTATGTTGTCGATCTCGCTGCCAGTCTTGCTGCCATAACCCTTGGTCCCGCTGGGTCTTAGACATGGAATAAACTTCGTATGCCTAAGCCAACCCACGAAACGGGCATGCGAGCACTCAGTCAGCTGGAGAGGCAGAATGCGCAAGTCGGGGATCAACCTGGTCCCCCCTGTATGCTCTGGATCCTACTGGCCAACCCTCGATTTGGTCTGATCTTAGACTGGGAATGAACTCCGTATGCATAAGTCCACACACAAAACGAGCGTGTGGGCGTTGAGCCGGCTTAAGAGGCAGAATGCGCAAGCCGGGGATCAACCTGGTCCCCCCTGTATGCTCTCGATCCTACTGCCCAACCCTCGATTTGATCCGATGTTAGACTGGGAATGAACTTCGTATGCATAAGTCCACACACAAAACGAGCATCCGGGCGTTGAGCCGATCGAAGAGGCATAATGCGCAAGCCGGGGATTGGCCCGGTCCCATTTTGCATGCTGCCAGTCCCGCTGCCTTAACCCTCGATCCGACTGGGGCTTAGACATAGAATGAACTCCCTATGACTAAGCCAACCCACGAAACGGGCATGCAGGTGCTCAGTCGACCGAAGAGGCAGAATGTGTAAGTCGGGGATCGGCTCGGTCCGCCCTCCATGCTGTCGATCCTACGGTCGCAACCCTCGATCCAGTCTGATCTTAGACTGGGAATGAACTCCGCATGCTTAGACTGGGGATGAACTCCGTATGCCTAAGTCAACCCATGAAACAAGCGTACGGGCGTTGAGCCGACCGAAGAGGCAAAATACGTAAGCCGAGGATCGACCCGGTCCTTCTCTACATGCTGCCAGTCCCACTACCACAACCCTCGGTCCGACTAGGGCTTAGACATGGAATGAACTCCCTATGCGTAAGCTAACCCATGAAACGGGCATGCGAGCACTCAGCCGGCCGGAGAAGCAGAATGTGTAAGCCGAGGATTGGCCCGATCCCCCCTGCATGCTACCAATCCTGCTGTCGTAACCCTCAGTCTGGTTCGATCTTAGACAGGGAATAAACTCCGTATGCTTAGACTAGGGATGAACTCCGTATGCCTAAGTCAACCCATGAAACGAGCGTACGGGCGCTCAGTCGGTCGGAGAGGTCGGTCGGAGAGGCACAATGCGCAAGCCAGGGATCAGCCCGATCTTACTTCCAGTCTTGCTGCCATAACCCTCAGTCCGACTGGGTCTTACACATGGAATGAACTCCCTATGCCTAAGCCAATCGACGAAGCAGGCATGCGGGCGCTCAGCCGACCGAAGAGGCAGAATGCGCAAGCGGGGGATCAGCTCGGTCCCCCCTACGTGCTGTCAATCCTGCTGCTGGTCCTGCTACCACAACCATCGATCTGGTTTGATCTTAAATTGGGAATGAACTCTGTATGCTTAAACTTGGAATGAACTCCGTGTGCCTAAGCCAACCCAAGAAACGAGCATGCGGGCGCTCAGCCGATCGAAAAGGTAGAATGCGTAAGCCGAGGATTGACTCGGTCCCCCTTGCGTGCTGTCAATCCTGCTGCCGTAACCTTCGGTCTGGTGTGATCTTATACTGGGAATGAAGTCCGTATGCCTAAGTCAAACCATGAAACGAGCGTGCGGGCGCTGAGCCGACCGGAGAGGCGTAATGCACAAGCCAGGGATCGACCCGATCCCTCTCTGCGTGATGTAGATCTCGCTGTCACAACCCTTGGTCAGCTGGGGCTTAGACATGAAATGAACTCCGTATGCCTAAGCCAACCCATGAAACAGGCGTGTTGGCGCTCAGTCGACCGGAGAGGCAGAATGCCCAAGCTGGGGATCGGCCTGGTCCCCCTTACGTGCTGCCTATCCTGCTGCCGCAACCCTTGGTCTAATTTGATCTTAGACTGGGAATGAACTCCGTAAGCTTAGACTGGGGATGAACTTCGTATGCCAAAGTCAACCCACGAAACGAGTGTGCGGGCGCATATATAAGGGGCCAATATAAGGGATAAGGGCGCATATCCTGAGTTCTCGAGGTTTGATAAGGGATAAGTGTCCAATATAAGGGCCAAGTACCAGCACCGATCGCACATCATATACGCACAACCCCCTGGCCCCCCCAATCGTTGGATCCCCCAATGCCGTCGATTACACTCTCCGATGATGCTCCGACGATGGTGCCCCAAACGAAAAAAATGCGACACCAACACATGCCCGAGCACAGCATGTGCACCGTGGCACAAAATCTTAGACTGAGAATGAACTCCGTATGCTTAGACATGGAATGAACTTCGTATGCCTAAGCCAACCCATGAAACGAGCGTACGGGCATTTAGTCGGCCGGAGAAGCAGAATGCGCAAGCTGAGGATTGGCCCGATCCCCGCTGTATGCTGTCGATCCTACTACCGCACCCTCGGTCCGATCCTATCTTAGACTGGGAATGAACTCCGTATGCATAAGTCAACCCACAAAATGAGTGTACGGGCGCTGAGCCGACCGAAGAGGCATAATACGCAAGCCGGGGATCAGCCCGGTCCCCTTCTACGTTCTGTTGGTCCCGCTACCACAACCCTCGATCCGGTTGGGGCTTAGACATGGAATGAGCTCCCTATGCCTAAGCCAACCCATGAAACGGACGTGTGGGTGCTCAGCCGATCGGAGAGGCAGAATGCGCAACCCTCGGTCTAGTCTGATCTTAGACTGGGAATGAACTCCATATGCTTAAATCGGGGATGAACTCCGTATGCCTAAGTCAACCCATGAAATTAGCGTGCGGGCGCTGAGCCGGCCGAAGAGGCATAATGCGTAAGTTGAGGATCAGCTCGGTCCCCCTCTGCATGCTACCGATCCCGCTTCCACAACCCTTGGTCCGGTTGGGGCTTAGACATGGAATGAACTCCTATGCCTAAGCCAACACTTGAAACGGGTGTGCGGGCGCTCAGCCAGCCGGAGCGGCAGAATGCCCAAGCTGGGGATCGACTTGGTCCCCCCTGCGTGCTGTCGATACTGCTATCGCAACCCTCAGTCCGGTCTGATTTTAGACTGGGAATGAACTCCGTATGCATAAGTCAACCCATGAAACAAGCATGCAGGCGCTGAACCGGCCGAAGAGGCATAATGCGCAAGTCGGGGATCAGCCCGGTCCCACTCTGCATGCTGTCGGTCCCGTACCACTACCCTAGATCCAGCTGGGGCTTAGACATGGAATGAACTCCCTATGCCTAAGCCAACCCACAAAACGGGTGTGTGGGTGCTCAGTCGGTCGGAGAGGCAGAATGTGCTAGTCGGGGATCAGCCCGATCCCCCCTACGTGCTGTCGATCCTGCTGTCGTAACCCTCAATCTGGTTCGATCTTAGATTGGGAATCAACTTCGTATGCTTAGACTAGGGATGAAATTCGTATGCCTAAGTCAACCCATGAAATGAGCGTGCGGGAGCTCAGTCGACCGGAGAGGTCGGTCGGAGAGCCATAATGCACAAGCCGGGGATCAGCCCAATCCCCCTCTGTGTGCTACCCATCCCACTGCCAGTCCTGCTGCCACAACCCTCGGTCCAGCTTGGTCTTAGACATGGAATGAACTCCCTATGCCTAAGCCAACCCATGAAACGGGCGTGCGGGTGCTCAGTCAGCTGAAGCGGTAGAATACGCAAGTCGGGGATCGGTCCGGTCGCCCCTACTGCTGTCGATCCTGCTGCTGGTCCTGTTGTTGGTCCTGCTGTCGCAACCCTCGGTCTGGTCCGATCTTAGACTGGGAATGAACTCTGTATGCTTAGACATGGAATGAACTCCGTATGCCTAAGCCAACCCACGAAACGAGCGAACGGGCGCTCAGCCGACTGGAGAGCCAGAATGCGCAAGTCAGGGATCGACCCGGTCCCCCTCTGCGTGCTGTCAGTCTCGCTGCCCCAACCTTCGGTCTGGCTGGGGCTTAGACATGGAATGAACTCCCTATGCCTAAGCCAACCCATGCAACGGGCGTGCAGGCGCTCAACCAGCCGAAGAGGTAGAATGCGCAAGCTGGGGATCGGCCCGATCCCCCTCTACGTGCTGCCGATCCTATGTCGCAACCCTCGATCCAGTTTGATCTTAGACTGGGAATGAACTTCGTATGCTTAGACTGGGGATGAACTCTGTATGCCTAAGTTAACCCACAAAACGATCGTGCGGGCGCTCAGCCGACCAGAGAGGCAAGATGCACAAGTCGGGGATCAAACGGGTGGTAGGTGGGTTCAAGCACATCTTCATATTTCTGCCATACCAATGCCATTTTTATGGCTTCTAAATTCATACAATGGTCCCCTAAGCCTTCATCTGAAGTTTCGTGGCAAGACGACCCATTTTTTATTTTTCACGATTTTTGAATCTTTTTGCGGTTTGAGATTTTTTTAAATTTTTTTAGAAAGATTTTTGTCCCCAAATTTGGTAGAGGTGATCCTTGTATTTGTTTTGGCATGCACAAAAAAATTCAGCTAAAAACTCAAAGTGCAGAAGATTTTGTGAAGGTTTGAAAAAAGTGTCCTCAAATGCTCTTTAAGGGGGTGTGTGTTCTCGAGGTTTGAAGAGGGATAGGGGGCCAATATAAGGGCCAAGTACCAGCACCCATCACACATCATGTACGCACACCCCCCAGCCCCCTAATCACCAAAACCCCCAATGCCGACGGTTAGGCTCTCCGGCAATGCTCCGGCGATGGTGCCCCAGGCGAAAAAAATGCGACACCAGCACATGCCCGAGCCCAGCATGTGCACCGTGGCTCAAAATCTTAGACTGGAATGAACTCCGTATGCTTAGACATGGAATGAACTCCGTATGCCTAAACCAACCCACAAAATGAGCATGCGGCGCTCAGTCGGTCGGAGAGGCAGAATGCGCAAGCCGAGGATCGACCCGATCCCCTCTGCGTGCTATCGATCCTGCTGTCGCAGCCCTCGGTTTGATCCGATCTTAGACTACGAATGAACTCTGTATGCATAAGTCAACCCATGAAATGAGCGTACGGGCACTAAGCCGGCCGAAGAGGCATAATGCACAAGCCAGGGATCGACCTGATCCCCCTCTGCGTGCTGTCGGTCCCACTGCCACAACCCTCGGTCCGGCTGGGGCTTAGAAATGGAATGAACTCCCTATGCCTAAGTCAACCCACGAAATGGGCATGCGGGTGCTCAGCCGACTGGAGAGACAGAATGCGTAAGCCGGGGACCGGTCCGGTCCCCCTGCATGCTGTAGATCCTGCTGCCGCAACCTTCAGTCTGATCCGATCTTAGACTGGGAATGAACTTCGTATGCTTAAGCTGGGGATGAACTCCGTATGCCTAAGTTAACCCACGAAATGAGCGCGTGGGCACTCAGCTGGCCGGAGAGGCCAACCAGAGAGGCATAATGCACAAGCCGGGGATCAACCCGGTCCCCCTTTACATGCTGCCGATCTCGCTGCTGATCCCGCTACCACAACCCTCAGTCTGGCTTGGGCTTAGAGATAGAATGAACTCTGTATGCCTAAGCCAACCCATGAAATGAGTGTGTGGGCAGTCAACCGGCCGGAGAGGTGGAATACGCAAGTTGAGGATCGGCCCGATCCCCCCTACGAGCTATTGATCCTGCTATCGCAACCCTCGATCCGATCGGATCTTAGACTGGGAATGAACTCCATATGCCTAAGTCAACCCATGAAATGAGCGTGCGGGCACTAAGTCAGCCGGAGAGGCATAATGCGCAAGCTGGGGATCGGCCCGGTCCCCCTCTGCATGCTGTCGGTCCCACTGCCACAGCCCTCGATCCGACTGGGGCTTAGGCATGGAATAAACTCCCTATGCCTAAGCCAACCCACGAAATGAGCGTACGGGTGCTCAGCCGACCGGAGAGGCAGAATGCGCAAGCCGGGGATTGGCTCAGTCCCCTCTGCATGCTGTCGATCCTGCTATTGCAACCTTCGGTCTGGTCTGATCTTCGACTGGGAATGAACTCTGTATTCTTAGACTGGGGATGAACTTCGTATGCCTAAGTCAATCCACGAAATGAGCGTGCGGGCGCTCAACCGACCAGAGAGGCAGGATGCGCAAGCCGAGGATCGAACGGGTGGTAGGTGGGTTCAAGTACATCTTCATATTTCTGCCATGCCAATGCCATTTTTATGGCTTGTAAATTCAAACAATGGTCCCCTAAGCCTTCATGTGATGTTTCGTGGCAAGACGACCCGTTTTCTATTTTTCACGATTTTTGAAACTTTTTATGGCTCGAGATTTTTTTAAAACTTTTTAGAATGATTTTTGTCCCCAAATTTGGTAGAGGTAATCCTTGTATTTTTATTGGCATGCACAAAAAAATTTAGCTAAAAACTTGAAATGGAGAAGATTTTCTAACCGTTTAAAAAAAGTGTCCCCATTTTAGACACTTTAATGGCTACTGGCAGCAAACCTATAAAATCTCAAATGCACTTTAAGGGGTGTGTGAGTTCTTGAGGTTTGATGAGGGATAAGGGGCCAATATAAGGGCCAAGTGTCACGTCCTGGGTAGGCATGCCAGGCACATCGAGCGCACAAGTAGGTGAGCCAGAGGTTGAGGCCTGCAGCTAGGCGTGCTGGTGGGTATCTGCGCGGAAAGCCTAGCAAACGAGTTCAGAATGCCCGTCCCACTTACAGGCCAGCCTGTGAGACCAAGGCCTGGCATACATTATGCCCGTACCATATCCAGAAGGGCCCAAGGTGCTGGACATGCAAGGGAAGCTTCTAGAAGCAGGCAGGATCAACAGCAGCATCCTGGCAGATTTGGTTGACCCTAAAAATCAGGAGTTAGCATCCTAATTGATTGTAATCTATATGATCCCATGATTTTAGCCTTTATTCTAGGGATGTTGCCATTAAGTGTAAGCTGGAGCCTCAACTATAAATAGAGGGCTTCTCCTCCCTCATTTGTACACCATCAAACACTTCTATTTCAGTGAATACAAGAGCATTTCTAGAATTCTACCTTCTTATCCTATTTCTCTTTAACTTGCGTAATCAGCCCTTCCTATTGTTTTAGTGCCCATACGCTTGTGTTTTAGGCTGACTTAGGCATAAAGGAGGAGATTCCAAGTATAAGGCCGAACGGTTTCTGAGTCTAAGATCAGAGCCCGTGAAGTTGGTATCAGAGCAAGTTCGGTTCTGCGTGTTTGTGTTGTGCAGGTTAGAGGAGATGGCATCCCAAAGTGATGCTACTAACCAACAACTAGAGGCCCAGGAGCATGGGTGTGGAAGAGGGAGGAAAGCTAGTTCTAAAGATATCTGGTCTACCATGAACGGTAGGCTAGCCAAGGTGGAGGTGACCATGGGCAACATGGGGGAAAAGCTTGAGGGGGTAGAGACTCACATTCCATCGCTAGACTCCATGGGGGAGGAGATCCAAAGTGAGCTGCAAGCTGCTCTCAACAAAGGCTTGGACATGTTCACCCAAAAGAATTAGACCTTGGAGGCTGAAGTGCTGACCTTGTGTGATGGCATGGAGGCCATACGCCAGCGGATGGAGGAGCTTACCAGTGAGCTCATTGCTTGCAAGACTGCCATTAGGAATGGCATGTTTGCTGGAGTGTCTAAGTCCAGATTGGATGTCCCCAAGCCTAAGGAGTTCAAGGGGACTAGGGTGGCCAAGGAAGTAGATAACTACCTTTGGGGTATGGAGCAGTACTTCCAGGCCATGGACATGCAAGACGAGGTGATAAAGGTAAGCATCACTGTTATTTATCTCACTGATATAGCCTTATTGTGGTAGAGGCACAGGTCTGATGATGTCAGGTGTGGGAGCACTAAGATTGGAACCTGGGCAGTGTTCCAAAAAGAGTTCAGAGAACAATTTTACCTGGAGTATGCCGATGATGAGACGCGGGCAAAGTTGCACAAGCTGAGCCAACAAGGGGACATAAGGGAGTATGTCCAAAAATTCTCTGAACTGATGCTACAGATCTCAGATCTAGGTGAGAAGGATGCCTTATTTGCTTTCATGGATGGGCTGAAGCCGTGGGTAAAGCATGAGCTATAAAGGAGAGGATTTCATGACTTGGCTAAAGCCATGACTACTGCTGAGGCCTTGATAGAGTTCAAGCCTCTGAACAAGTTCGAGTCTACCAAGCCCAAGGGTAAGGGCAGGGACGATAGGGACCGAAAGAAGTAGTCCAAGGGGAAGGACCGTGATCGGAAGTCTAAGGATGGAGACCGAGACCGTTCAACCAAGGATGGCGAGAGGAAGCCACCAGCAGGCAAGTGGAAAGCAAAAGGGGACTGAGAGCCACTAGCTTGCTACCTATGTGGAGGGAGCCACATAACGCGCAATTACCTGCAGAAGGGTAAGCTGGATGTTGTAGACAAGGAGTCTGACGAGGAGCCAGAGTCAGGGGCAGCAAAGCTTGGGTCATTGGTGCTCAATGTTGTCCAAAGTAAGGGGAGCCGTAAGCCAAAGGGCTTGATGTTTGCGGATCTGATGGTTACGGGTCAGAAGGTGAGTGCATTGGTGGACACAGGTGCCTTACGTCTTTTTATTTCAGGTGATAGAGCCCGAAAGCTCAGACTAAAGGTGCGAAAAGGGACTGGTACCATCAAAACGGTGAACTCCAAAGAAGTTCTAGCCATTGGAGTAGCACGGGGAGTAGAGTTGCAGCTTGGATACTAGAAAGGCAAGGAGACCATTGAGGTAATACCCCTTGACGACTATGAGTTTGTGATTGGGTTAGATTTCCTTGTTCGGATTAACACCCTCCTTGTGCCTTTTGTCGATTGTGTTTGCATCGTGGATGCATGGTGCCAATGCCTAGTGCCATTGAGGGAGGGTCTGGAGTTGGGTCGCGGGTGGTGTCAGTAGTCCAATTTGCCAAGGTGGTAAGCAGAAAGAAGACACCTTCTTGGCAGCCCTGAAATATGATGAGCCAAGGGAGAAGGAAATCGAGTCACCCTTGGAGGTGCTAAAGATGCTGAAGACCTTTAGTGATGTGATGCTCGCAAAGCTACCTAGCAAGCTACCACCTAAGAGGGAGGTGGACCACAAGATCGAGCTGGTGTCTGAGGCCAAGCCACCAGCTAGAGCCCCTTACCAAATGTCTCCACCAGAGTTGGAGGAGTTGAGGAAGCAGCTCAAAGAGTTAGTTGATGCTGGCTTTATCAGGCCATCGAAGGTACCCTACGGTGCATCGGTTCTATTTCAGCGCAAGCATGATGGGTTGTTACAACTGTGCATAGACTACCGAGCTTTGAACAAGCTAACCATCAAGAATAAGTACCCCATCCCACTCTTTACGGACTTGTTCGATCAACTTGGGAGCGCAAGGTGGTTCACCAAGCTGGATTTGAGGTCAAGCTACTATCAATTTAGGATCGCGGAGGGAGATGAGCCAAAGACAGCATGTGTCACTCGGTATGGTTCGTATGAGTTCTTGGTGATGCCTTTCAGACTCACGAATGCCCTAGCAACATTCTGCACCCTTATGAACAAGGTACTTCAGTCATTCCTTGATCGGTTTGTTGTGGTTTATTTGGATGACATTGTGATCTACAGCCAGACTTTGGGAGAGCATGTAGACCACTTGAGACAGGTGTTCGAGGTGTTGTGGGTGCACAAGCTGTTTGTCAAGAGGGAGAAGTGCTCATTCACCTAGCAGGAGATCCCGTTCCTTGGCCATATAGTGGGAGGTGGTAGGATACGCATGGATGAAGGCAAGATACATGCCATCCTGGAGTGGCAACCGCCAGCCAAATTCACTGAGTTGAGATCGTTCCTTGGGTTGGTCAACTACTACAAGCACTTCATCAAAGGTCACTCAGCAATAGCCACGCCATTGACTTACTTGCTCAAGAAAGGGAAAGCATAGGAGTGGAGCACAGGGTGCCAGGAAGCCTTTGACAGGTTGAAGCGGGCTGTGATCGAGGAGCCGGTCTTGGCCTTGCCACACCATGCCAAGCCGTATGAGGTGCATTCGGATGCATTAGACTTTGCCATAGGGGGCGTGTTAATGCAGGAGGGACATCCAGTTGTGTTTGAGAGCAGGAAGCTGAATGGGACTGAGCGCAAGTACACGGTCCAAGAGAAGGAGATGACTGTAGTGGTGCACTGTTTGTGCACTTGGCGCCATTACTTGTTGGGGTCGAGGTTTATGGTTAGGACGGACAATGTGACGACCAGCTACTTCCAGACGTAGAAGAAGCTGTCCCCCAAGTAGGCGAGATGGCAAGATTTTCTTGCGGAATTTGATTTCCAGATGGAGTACAAGCCGAGGCAGGCAAACCTAGTGGCAGACGCCCTGAGCAGGAAGGCTAACCTTGCTACCATTAGCCAACTAGAGGGGTCAATGGTGCCGCACATCAAGGAGGGACTTGCGCATGATCCTACAACCAAGGCTTTGATGGAGTACGCCCAGCAAGGTAAGACTAGGTGGTTTTGGTTACAGGATGGCTTGCTGTACACCAGGGGAAGTAGACTGTTTGTGCCATAGCATGAGAAGCTCCGCAAGGAAGTTTTGCAAGAATACCATGATTCAAGGTGGGCTAGACACCCCGGAGTGAGTCGTACCTTGGCGTTGACCGAGGACCGATACTACTGGGCGCACATGAGGGACGATGTGGAGGCCTATGTGAAAACTTGTCTTGTGTGCCAACAGGACAAGGTGGAGCTCAAGAAACCAGGCGGTCTCTTGGAGCCAGTGCCAAAGCGACCATGGGAGAGTTTTTCTTTGGACTTTATAGTTGGTCTACCCAAAGTAGAAGGGTTTGGAAGCATCATGGTAGTGGTGGACAGGTTTTCCAAGTATGGAATCTTCATTCCAGCAACCAAGGAGTGCCCAGTCGAAGAGGTAGCTCGATTGTTCCTGAAGAACAAGGTTAAGTACTAGGTAGTGCCGAGGACCATTGTTAGTGATCGGGACAGGCATTTCATGGGTAGGTTCCGGACTGTGTTGTTTAAGCTATTGCAGTCTGACTTGAACTTTTCCACCAGCATGCATCCGCAGACCGACGGGCAGACAAAACGAGTGAATGGACTATTGGAGGTCTACCTCAGGCACTATGTGAGTGCCACACAAAGGGACTGGCCAAAGCTGCTAGATATTGCGTAGTTTTCCTACAACTTGCAAAGGAGCGAAGCAACGAACCAGAGCCCATTTAAGGTTGTGACAGGGTAACAACCACTAACACCCAGTTCGATTGCTGCAGGTTATACAGGGCTGAATCCAGCAGCATACAAGTTTGCCAAGGCATGGCAGGAGCAAACTGACTTAGCCAGAGTTTGTCTACACAAGGTGGCCAAGAGGTCGAAGAAGTGGGCAGACCAGAATAGGCGGGATGTGCAGTTCCAGGTTGGAGACTTGGTATTGGTGAAGCTGCATCCCATTGTGCACCATAGGGGGCTGTATAAAGGCCTAGTCCAGAGGTATGAGGGACCTTTTCGAGTAGTCAAGAGGGTAGGCAAGGTTACCTACAAGCTTGATATGCCACCCAAGCTGAGGGTACACTCGGTGTTCCATGTGAGCATGCTCAAGCCGTTCCATGAGGATGAAGGAGATCTAGGACACGCAGAGTCAAAACGTGTGCCATTGGGAGCAAGGGCCTCATATGAGAAGGAAGACCACAGCATCATAGCTAACCGAGAAGTGAGACGAAAGAACTATCAGCCAAGACAAGAGTACTTGGTGCGCTGGAAGGGACTTCCAGACAGTGAGGTGAGCTGGGAACCAGTAGATGACTTATGGCAGTTCGAGGATCAGATCAGGCAGTACCATGCAGAAGACACAATGAGGGCATTGTGCAATTAGGTGGGGGAGAATGTCACTCCCTGGACGGGCACGCCAGGCACATCAGGTGCACCAGCAGGTGAGCTAGAGGTTGAGGCCCGTAAACCAGGCGTGCTAGCGGGTATCTACGTGCAAAGCCTAGCAAACAAGTTAAAAACGCCCACCCAACTTACAGGCCAGCCCGTGAGACCAAAGCCTAGCATACAAGCTACCCGTACCACATCCAGAAGGGCCCAAGGTGCTGGACGTGCAAGGGAAGCTTCTGGAAGCAGGCAGGATCAGCAGCAGCATCCTGGCAGATTTGGTTGACCCTAAAAATCAGGAGTTAGCATCCTGATTGATTGTAATCTGTATAATCCCATGATTTTAGCCTTTATTCTAGGGATATTGCCATTAAGTGTAAGCTAGAGCCTCAACTATAAATAGAGGGTTACTCCTCCCTCATTTGTACACCATCAAACACTTCCGTTTCAGTGAAAACAAGAGCATTTCCAAAATTCTGCCTTCTTATCCTGTTTCTCTTTAACTTGTGTAATCAGCCCTTCCCATTGTTCTAGTACCCGTACGCTTGTGCTTTAGGCTGACTTAGGCATAAAGGACTAGATTTCAAGCCTAAGGCCACACGGTTTCTGAGTCTAAGGTCAGAGCTCGTGACACAAGTACCAGCACCCATCGCACATCATGTGCGCACACCCCCTCGGCCCCCCTATGTGCTGTCTATCCTGTGCTGATCCTACTATCGCAACTCTCGGTCCGGTCCGATCTTAAACTGGGAATGAACTCTGTATGCTTAGACATGGAATGAACTCTGTATGACTACGCCAACCCATGAAACGAGCGTGCAGGCACTCAACCGGTCGAAGAGGTAGAATGCACAAGCTGGGGATCGGCCCTGTCCCCCTGCATGCTATCGATCCTACTATCGTAACCCTCGATCCGGTCCAAATTTAGATTGGGAATGAACTTCGTATGCCTAAGTCAACCTACAAAACGAGCGTACGGGCGTTAAGCCGGTTGGAGAGGCATAATGCGTAAGCCGAGGATCGGCCTGATCCCCCTCTACGTGCTGCCGGTCTCGCTACCACAACCCTCGGTTCGGCTGGGGCTTAGACATGGAATGAACTCCCTATGCCTAAGCCAACCCATGAAACGGTAGTGTGACTATTCAACTGGCCGAAGAGGCAGAATGCGCAAGCCGGGGATCGGCCTGGTCCCCCCTAGGTGCTATCGATCCTACTGCCGGAACACTCGGTCTGATCCAATTTTAGACTGGGAATGAACTCTATACGCTTAGACTGGGGATGAACTCCGTATGCCTAAGCCAACCCATGAAACGAGTGTGCGGGCGCTCAGTCGACCAAAGAGGCAAGATGCGTAACCCGGGGATCGAACGGGTGGTAGGTGGGTTCAAGCACATCTTCATATTTCTGCCATGCCAATGCCATTTTTACAGCTTGTAAATTCATACAGTGGTCCCCTAAGCCTTCATGTGAAGTTTCGTGGCAAGTCATCCGTTTTCTATTTTTCATGATTTTTGAAACTTTTTACGATTCGGGATTTTTTAAAATTTTTTTAGAAAGAGTTTTGTCCCCAAATTTGGTGGAGGTGATCCTTGTATTTTTGTTGGCATGCATAAAAAAATTCAACTAAAAACTCAAAGTGGAGAAGATTTTGTGATCGTTTCAAAAAAAGTATCCCCATTTCAAACACTTTAATTGCTACTTGCAGCAAACCTATAAAATCTCAAATGCTCTTTAAGGGGGTGTGAGTTCTCAAGGTTTGATGAGGGATAGGGGGCCAATATAAGGGCCAAGTACCAGCACCCATTGCACATCATCTGTGCACACCACCCCGGCCCCCCCAATCGTCGGAACCTCCAATGCCGTCGGTTAGGCTCTCCGGTGATGCTCCAGTGATGGTGCCCCGGGCAAAAAAAATGCAGCACCAGCACATGCTTGAGCCCAGCATGTGCACCGTGGGTCAAAATCTTAGACTGGGAATGAACTTCGTATCCTTAGACATGGAATGAACTCCGTATGCCTAAGCCAACCCACGAAACGAGCGTGCGGGTGCTCAGCCGACCGTAGAGGCAGAATGCGCAAGCCGAGGATCGGCCCGATCCCCCCTTGCGTGCTGTCAATCCTGCTACCCAGGATCAGCCACAACCCAGGGATCAGTCGCAACCCTTGGTCCGATCCGATCTTAGATTGGGAATGAATTCCATATGCATAAGTCAACCCATGAAACGAGCGTGCGGGCACTGAGCCGCCCGAAGAGGCATAGTGCACAAGCCGGGGATCGGCCTGGTCCCCCTCTACATGCTACTGGTCCCACTACCACAACCCTCAATCTGGTTGGGGCTTAGATATGGAATGAACTCCCTATGCCTAAGCCAACCCACGAAATGGGCATGCGGGCGCTTAATCGATCGGAGAGGCAGAATGCGCAAGTCGGGGATCGGCCCACTGCATCCTGCATGCTGTCGATCCTACTACCGCAACCCTCGGTCCGGTTCGATCTTAGACTAGGAATGAACTTCGTATGCTTAGACTAGGGATGAACTCCGTATGCCTAAGTCAACCCATGAAACAAGCGTGCGGGCGCTCAGCCGACCGGAGAGGTCGACTGGAGAGGTCAACCGAAGAGGCATAATGTGCAAGCCAGGGATCAACCCGGTACCTCTCTGCGTGCTGTCGATCCAACTACCGGTCCTGCTGCCACAAACCTCGGTCCGACTGGGGCTTAGACATGGAATGAACTTCGTATGCCTAAGCCAACCCACGAAACGAGTGTGCGGGTGCTCAGCTAGCCGGAGAGAGAGAATGCGCAAGTTGGGGATCGACCTGATCCCCCCTGCGTGCTACTAATCCTGCTGCTGGTCCTGTTACCACAACCTTCGGTCTAGTCTGATCTTAGACTGGGAATGAACTTCATATGCTTAGACATGGAATGAACTTCGTATGCCTAAGCCAACCCACGAAATGACTGTGTGTGTGGGTGCTCAGCCGGTTGAGAGGCAGAATGTGCAAGTCAAGGATCGACCTGGTCCCCCCTGTGTGCTGTTGATGCTGTTGCTATAACCCTCAGTTTGGTCCGATCTTAGACTGGGAATCAACTCCGTATGCCTAAGTCAACCCATAAAATGAGCGTACGGGCGTTGAGCCGACCGGAGAGGCATAATGCGCAAGCCGGGGATCGATCCAGTCCCCCTCTGTATGCTGCCAGTCCTGCTGCCACAACCCTCAGTCCGGCTGGGGCTTAGACATGGAATGAACTCTCTATGCCTAAGCCAACCCACAAAACGGGCGTGCGGGTGCTCAGTCGGCTGGAGATGCAGAATGCGCAAGCCGGGGATCGGCTCGGTCCCCCCTGCGTGCTGTCGATCCTGCTGTCGTAACCCTCGGTCCAGTCTGATCTTAGACTGGGAATGAACTTCGTATGCTTAGACTGGGGATGAACTCTGTATCCCTAAGTCAACCCACGAAACGAGCGTATGGGCGCTCAACCGGTCGGAGAGGTCGGCTGGAGAGGCATAATGTACAAGCCGAGGATCAACCCGGTCCCCTCTGCGTGCTACCGATCCAGTTACCGGTCCTACTGCCACAACCCTCGATCCGACTGGGTTTAGACATGGAATGAACTCTGTATGCCTAAGCCAACCCAAGAAATGAGCATACGGGTGTTTAGCCGGTAGGAGAGGCAGAATGCGCAAGCTGGGGATCGACCCGGTGCCCCCTGCGTGCTACTGATCCTGCTGTTGGTCATGTAGATGCAACCTTCGGTTCGGTTTGATCTTAGACTGGGAATGAACTTCGTATGCCTAGAGATGGAATTAACTCCATATGCCTAAGCCAACCCATGAAATGGGCGTGCGGGCACTTAGTCGGCCAGAGAGGCAGAATGCGCAAGTCAGGGGCCAGCCCGGTCCCCCCTGCGTGCTGTCGATCCTGCTACCACAACCCTCGATTCGATCCGATCTTAGACTGGGAATGAATTCTGTATGCCTAAGTCAACGCACGAAATAACAGTGTGGGCGTTCGGTCGACCGGAGATGCCGATCGAAGAGCCATAAGCATAAGCCGAGGATCAGCCTGGTCCCCTTCTATGTGCTACCGATCCCGTTGCCACTCCTGCTGTGACAACCCTCGGTCTGATTGGGCTTACACATGGAACGAACTGTGTATGCCTAAGCCAACCCATGAAACGAGCGTGCAGGGGCTCAGCCGGTCGGAGAGGCAGAATACGTAAGTCAGGGATTGGCTCGGTCCCCCCTGTGAGCTACCTATCCTGCCATTGGTCCTGCCATCGCAAACCTCAGTCTGGTCCAATCTTAGACTGGAATGAACTCTATATGCTTAGACATGGAATGAACTCCGTATGCCTAAGCCAACCCATGAAATGAGCGTACGGGCACTCAGCCAGCCGAAAAGCCAGAATGCATAAGCCGGGGACCGACCCGGTCCCCCCCTATGTGCTATCGATCTTGCTGTCACAACCCTCGGTCTGGTCCAATCTTAGACTAGCAATGAAATCCGTATGCCTAAGTCAACCCACTAAACAAGCGCGTGGGCACTGAGCCGATCGAAGAGGCATAATGCGCAAGCCAGAGATCGGCCCGGTCCCCCTCTGCGTGCTATCGGTCCCACTGCCACAACCTTCGGTCTGACTGGGGCGTAGACATGGAATGAACTCCCTATGCCTAAGCTAACCCATGAAACGGGCGTGCGGGCACTCAGTCGGTCGGAACGATAGAATACGCAAGCTAGGGATCAGCCAAGTCCCCCCTGCGTGCTACCGATCCTGTTACCGTAATGAACTACATATGCTTAGACGGGGATGAACTTCGTATGCCTAAGTCAACCCATGAAATGAGCGTGCGAGCGCTCAGCTGGCCGGAGAGGCATAATGCGTAAATCAGGGATCACCCCGATCCCCCTCTGTGTGCTGTCGATCCCGCTGCTAGTCCTGCTGCCACAACCCTCGGTTCGGCTAGGTCTTAGACATGGAATGAACTCCGTATGCCTAAGCCAACCCATCGCACATCATGTGCGCACACCCCCCCGGTCCCCCAATGCCGCCGGTTAGGCTCTTCAGCGCTGCTTCGACGATGGCACCCTGGGCAAAAAAAATGTGGCACCAACACATGCCCGAGCCCAGCATGTGCACCGTGGCTCAAACTCTTAGACTGGGAATGAACTGCGTAAGCTTAGACATGGAATGAACTCTGTATGCCAAAGCTAACCCACGAAACGAGTGTGTGGGTGCTCAACCGACCGGAGAGGTAGAATGCGCAAGCTGAGGATCAGCCCACTCCCCCTCTATGTGCTGTCGATCTCGCTGCCATAACCCTCTGTTCGGCTATGGCGTAGACATGGAATGAACTCCCTATGCCTAAGCTAACCCATAAAACGGGTGTGCGGGCGCTCAGCCAGTCGGAAAGGTAGAATGCTCAAACCGGGGATCGGCTTGGTCCCCCCTGCGTGTTGCTGATCCTACTACCGCAACCCTCGATCCGATATGATCTTAGACTGGGAATGAACTCCGTATGCTTAGACTGGGGATGAACTCCGTCTGCCTAAGCCAACCCACGAAACGAGTGTACGAGCGCTCATCCAGCTGGAAAGGCCGACCAGAGAGGCAGAATGCGCAAGCAGGGGATCGACTCGAGTTGGTCCTGCTATCACAACCCTCGGTCCGATCTGATCTTAGATTGGGAATGAACTCCGTATGCTTAGACGTGGAATGAACTCCGTATACCTAACCTAAGCCACGAAATGATCGTGTGGACGCTCAGCCGGCTGGAGAGGCAGAATGTGCAAGTCAGGGACCGACCTGATCCCCCCTGCGTGCTATCAATCCTACTACCGCAACCCTCGATTCAGTCCGATCTTAGACTGGGAATGAACTCCGTATGCCTAAGTCAACCCATGAAATGAGCGTTCGGGTGCTGAGCTGGCCGAAGAGGCATAATGCGCAAGTTGGGGATCAACCCGATCCCTTACTGCGTGCTGTCGATCGCGCTGCCACAACCCTCAGTCTGGCTGGGGCTTAGACATGGAATGAACTCCCTATGCCTAAGCCAACCCATGTAACGGGTATGTGGGCGCTCAACCGACCGGAGAGGCAGCATGCACAAGCTGAGGATCAGCCTGGTCCCTCCTGTGTGTTGTCGATCCTGCTGTCGCAACCCTCAGTCCGATCCGATCATAGACTGGGAATGAACTCCGTATGCTTAGACTGGGGATGAACACCGTATGCCTAAGTCAACCCATGAAACAACCGTACGGGCGCTCAACCGGTCGGGGAGGTCAGTCGGAGAGGCATAATGCGTAAGTCGAGGATCAGCCTAGTCCCCCTCTGCATGCTGTCGATCCCGCTGCCAGTCCTATTGTCACAACCCTCGGTCCGGCTGGGGCTTAGACATGGAATGAACTCCATAAGCCTAAGCCAACCTAAGAAACGAGCGTACGGGTGCTCAGTTGATCGAAGAGGCAGAATACGCAAGCCGGGGAATGGCTCGGTCCCCCCTACGTGCTATCGATCCTACTGCTGGATCGACTACTGCAACCCTCGATCCGATCTGATCTTAGACTGGGAATGAACTCCGTGTGCTTAGACATGGAATAAACTCCGTATGTGTAAGCCAACCCACGAAACGAGCATGCGGGCGCTCAGCCAGCCGAAGACGCAGAATGCGCAAGCGGGGGATCGGCTCGGTCCCCACCTGCGTGCTGTCGATCCTACTGCTGCAACCTTCGGTCCGGTCTGATCTTAGACTGGGGATAAACTCCGTATGCCTAAGTAAACCCATGAAATGAGCGTGCGGGCGCTCAGCCGATCGGAGAGGCATAATGCGTAAGTCAGGGATCGGTTTGGTCCCCCCTGCATGTTGTCGTTCTGTTGCCTCAACCCTCGATCCGATCTGATCTTAGACTGGGAATGAACACCGTATGCATAAGTTAACCCACAAAATGAGCGTGCGATCGTTGAGCCGATCGGAGAGGCATAATATGCAAGCCGGGGATCGGTCCGGTCCCTCTCTGCATGCTGTCGGTCCCGCTGCTGGTCCTGCTATCGTAACCCTCGGTTCGGTCTGATCTTAAATTGGGAATGCACTCCGTATGCTTAGACATGGAATGAACTCCGTATGCCTAAGCCAACCCACGAAACGAGCGTGCGGGCACTCAGCCGATCGGAGAGGCAGAATGTGGAAGCGGGGGATCGACCCATTCTCGGCTTACGTGCTGTCGATCCTGAAGCTGTAACCCTTGGTCTGGTCTGATCTTAGACTGAGAATGAACTCCATATGCCTAATTCGTCCTATGAAACGAGCACGCGGGCGCACAACTGACCAGAGAGGTAAGATGCGTAAGCCGGAGATCGAACGGGTGGTAGGTGGGTTCAAGCACATCTTCATATTTCTACAGTCCCAATGCCATTTTTATGGCTTGTAAATTCATACAATGGTCCCCTAAGCCTTCATGTGAAGTTTCGTGGTAAAACGACCCGTTTTCTATTTTTCACGATTTTTGAAACTTTTTGCGGTTCGGGATTTTTTAAAATTTTTTTAGAAAGCGTTTTGCTCCACAATTTGGTAGAGGTATTCCTTGTATTTTTTTTGGCATGCATAAAAAAATTCAGCTAAAAACTCGAAGTGGAGAAGATTTTGCGACCGTTTGAAAAAAGTGTCCCCATTTTAGATACTTTAATGGCTACTGGCAGCAAACCTATAAAATCTCAAATGCTCTTTAAGGGGGTGTGATTTCTTGAGGTTTGATGAGGGATAGGGGGCCAATATAAGGGCCAACTACCAGCACCCATCGCACATCATGTGCGCACACCCCCCGGCCACCCCAATCGTCGGAACCCCCAATGCCGTCGGTTAGGCTCTCCAGCGATGGTGCCTCAAGCGAAACAAATGCGGCACCAGCACATGCTCGAGCCCAGGATGTGCACCGTGGCTAAAATCTTAGACTGGGAATGAACTCCATATGCTTAGACATGGAATGAACTCCGTATGCCTAAGCCAACCCATGAAACGAGCGTGCAGGTGCTCAGCCGACCGGAGAGGCAGAATGCGTAAGTCGAGGATCAGCCCGATCCCCCCTGCGTGCTGTCAATCCTGCTGTTGATCCGATCTGATCTTAGACTAGGAATGAACTCCGTATGCATAAGAAATGAGCGTACGGGCGCTGAACCGGCCGAAGAGGCATAATGCGCAAGTCGAGGATTGGCCCGGTCCCCTTCTGCGTGCTATTGGTTCCGCTGCCACAACCTTCGGTCTGGCTGGGTCTTAGACATGGAATGAACTCCCTATGCCTAAGCCAACCCTCAAAATGGACGTGCGGGCACTCAGCCGACCGAAGAGGCACAATGCACAGCCGGGATAGGCCAGGTCCCCCTGCGTGCTGTCGATCCTACCGTAGCAACCCTCGGTCCAATCCGATCTTAGACTGGGAATGAACTCCGTATGCCTTGATTGGGGATGAACTCCGTATGCCTTAGTCAACCCATGATACGAGCGTGCGGGCACTCAGTCAGTTGGAGAGGCTGGAAGGAGAGGCATAATGTGCAAGCCGAGGATCAGCCCAATCCCCCTCTGTAAGCTGCCAATCCCGCTGTCAGACCAGCAGCCACAACCCTCGGTCCGGCTGGGGCTTAGACATGGAATGAACTCCGTATGCCTAAGCCAACCCATGAAACGAGCGTGCGGGTGCTCAATCGACCGGAGAGGTAAAATGTGCAAGCTGGGGATCGGTTCGGTCCCCACTGCATGCTGTCGATTCGGCTGCTGGTCCTGCTACCGCAACCCTCGGTCTGGTCTAATCTTAGACTGGGAATGAACTCCGTATGCTTAGACATTGAATGAACTCCGTATGTCTAAGCCAACCCACGAAACGAGCGTGCGTGCGGGTGCTCAGCCGACCAGAGAGGCAGAATGCACAAGTTGGGGAACTACTCGGTCCCCCTTGCGTGCTTCGATACTACTGCTGCAACCCTCGATCCGATCCGATCTTAGATTGGGAATGAACTTCGTATGCCTAAGTCAACCCATGAAACGAGCGTGCAGGCGCTGAGCTGGTCGGAGAGGTAGAATGCGCAAACCGAGGATCAGCCTGATCCCCCTCTGCGTGCTGTCAGTCTCACTGCCACAACCCTCGATCCAACTAGGGCTTAGACATGGAATGAACTCTCTATGCCTAAGCCAACCCATGAAATTGGCGTGCGGGCGCTCAGCGGGCTGGAGAGGCAGAATGCGAAAGCCGGGGATCGGGCCGGTCACCCTTGCATGCTACCGATCCTGCTACCGCAACCCTCGATCTGGTCTGATCTTAGACTGGGAATGAACTCCATATGCTTAGACTGGGGATGAACTTTGTATGCCTAAGTCAACCCACAAAACGAGCGTGCGGGCGCTCGGCCGACCAGAGAGGCAGGATGCGCAAGTCGGGGATTGAACATGTGGTAGGTGGGTTCATGCGCATCTTCATATTTCTGCCATGCCAATGCCATTTTTATGGCTTGTAAATTCATACAATGGTCCCCTAAGCCTTCATGTGAAGTTTCATGGAAAGACAACCCGTTTTCTATTTTTCACGATTTTTGAAACTTTTTACGGGTTAGGATTTTTTAAAAATTTTTTAGAAAGAGTTTTGTTCCCAAATTTGGTAGAGGTGATCCTTTAATTTTTTTTATCATGCACAAAAAAATTTAGCTAAAAAATTGAAGTGGATAAGATTTTGTGACCGTTTGCAAAAAGTGTCCCCATTTCATACACTTTAATGGCTACTGGCAGGAAACCTATAAAATCTCAATGCTCTTTAAGGGGGTGTGAGTTCTCGAGGTTTGATGAGGGATAGGGGACCAATATAAGGGCCAAGTACCAGCACCCATCACACATCATGTGCGCACACCCCCGACCCCCCAATCACCGGAACCCCCAATGCCACCGGTTAGGCTCTCCGGCGATGCTCCGACGATGGTGCCCCGAGCGAAAAAAATGTGGCACCAGCACATGCCCGAGCCCAACATGTGCACCGTCACTCAAAATCTTAGACTGGGAATGAACTCCATATGCTTAGACATGGAATGAACTCCGTATGCCCAAGCCAACCCACGAAATGAGCGTGCGGTTGCTCAGTCGGTCGGACAGGCAGCATGCGCAAGCCGGGGATTGGCCCGGTCCCCTCATGTGTGTTGTCGATCCTGCTGCCTTAACCCTCAGTACGGTTCGATCTTATACTGGAAATGAACTCCGTATGCATAAGTCAACCCACAAAACGAGAGTGCGGGCGTTGAGTTGGTCGAAGAGGCATAATGCGCAAGCCGGGGATCGGCTCGATCCCCCTCTACATGCTACCGGTCCCGCTGCCACAACCCTCGATCCGACTGCCACAACCCTTGATCCGACTGCCACAACCCTCAATCCGACTGGGGCTTAGACATGGAATCAACTCCCTATGCCTAAGCCAACCCGTGAAATGGGCGTGCGGGCGCTCAGCCAGTTGGAGACGTAGAATGCGTAAGCCAGGGAATAGCCCGACCCCCCCTACGTGCTGCCGATCCTACTATCGCAACCCTTGGTTCGGTCTGATCTTAGACTGGGAATGAACTCCATATTCTTAGACTAGGGATGAACTCCGTATGCCTAAGTCAACCCACGAAACGAGCGTATGGGCACTCAACCGATCGGAGAGGCATAATACGCAAGCCAAGGATCAGCTCGGTCCCCCTCTGCCTGCTGCTGATCTCGCTGTCGATCCTATTACCACAACACTCGGTCTGGCTGTGGCTTAGACATGGAATGAACTCTGTATGCCTAAGCCAACCCATGAAACGAGCGTGCGGGCGCTCAGCCGACCGGAGAGGCAGAATGCACAAGCCAGGGATCGACCCAGTCTGCCCTTGCATGCTATCGATCCTGCTGCTGGTCCTACTGTCGCAACCCTTTGTCTGATCTGATCTTAGACTGGGAATGAACTCCGTATGCTTAGACATGGAATGAACTCTGTATGCCTAAGCCAACCCATGAAATGAGTGTGTGGACGCTCAGCCAGTCGGAGAGGCAGAATGCGCAAGCCGGGGATCAGCCCGATCCCCCCCTGTGTGCTGTCAGTCCTGCTACCACATTCCTCGGTCCGGTCCGATCTTAGACTGGGAATGAACTTCGTATGCCTAAGTCAACCCATGAAATGAGCGTGCGAGCACTGAGCCGACCGGAGAGGCATAATGCGCAACCCGGGGATCAGCCCAGTCCCCCTCTGCGTGCTGCCAGTCCTACAACCACAACCCTTAGTCTGAATGCGGCTTAGACATGGAATGAACTACCTATGCCTAAGCCAACCCATGAAATGGGCGTGCGGATGCTCAACCAGCCGGAGAGGCAAAATGCGCAAGCTGGGGATCGGCCTGGTCCCCCCTGCGTGCTGTCGATCTTGCTGTCGCAACCCTCGATCTGGTTCGATCTTAGACTGGGGATGAACTCCGTATGCCTAGACTGGGGATGAACTCCGTATGCCTAAGTCAACCCACGAAACGAGCATGCGGGCCCTCGGCCGACCAGAGTGGCAGGATGCGTAAGCCGGGGATCGAACGGGTGGTAGGTGGGTTCAAGCACATCTTCATGTTTCTGCTGTGCCAATGCCATTTTTATGGCTTGTAAATTCATACAATGGTCCCCTAAGCCTTCATGTGAAGTTTCGTGGCAAGATGACCCATTTTCTATTTTTCATGATTTTTGAAACTTTTTACGGTTCGGGATTTTTTAAAATTTTTTCAGAAAGGATTTTGTCCCCAAATTTGGTAGAGGTGATCCTTGTATTTTTGTTGACATGCATAAAAAACTTCAGCTAAAAAATTGAAGTGGAGTAGATTTTGTGACCGTTTGAAAAAAGTGTCCTCATTTTAGACACTTTAATGGCTACTGGCAGCAAACCTATAAAATCTCAAATGCTCTTTAAGGGGGTGTGAGTTCTTGAGGTTTGATGAAGGATAGGGGGCTAATATAAGGGCCAAGTACCAGCACCCATCGCACATCATGTGTGCACACCCCTAGCCCCCCCAATCATTGGAACCCCCAATGCCTCCGGTTAGGCTCTCCAACGATGCTCCGGTGATGGTGCCCAGGGTGAAAAAAGTGCGGCACCAGCACATGCCTGAGCCCAGTCTTAGACTGGGATGAACTCTGTATGCTTAGACATGGAGTGAACTCCGTATGCCTAAGCCAACTTATGAAACGAGCGTGCGGGCGCTCAGCCGTCCGAGAGGCAGAATGCGTAAGTCGGGGATCAGCCTGGTCCCCCCTACTTGTTGTCGATCCTGCTGCTGCAACCCTCGGTCCGGTCAGATCTTAGATTGGGAATGAACTCAGAAATGAGCGTGCGGGCACTCAGCAGGCCGAAGAGGCATAATGCGCAAGATAGGGATCGGCCCAGTCCCCCTCTGCGTGCTGCCGGTCCCACTACCACAACCATTGGTCCGGCTGGGGCTTAGACATGGAATGAACTCCGTATGCCTAAGCCAACCCATGAAATGAGCGTGCAGGCGCTCAGTTGGCTGAAGAGGTAGAATGCGCAAGCCAGGGATTGTCCCGGTCCCCCCCTGTGTGCTACCGATCCTGCTACTGGTCTTGCTACCGTAACCCTCGGTCTGGTCCCATCTTAGACTAGGAATGAACTCTGTATGCCTAAGTCAACCCACGAAATGAGCGTCCGGGCACTGAGTCGGCCGGAGGGGCATAATGCGCAAGCCAAGGTCAGCCCGGTCCTCCTCTGTGTGCTGCCGATCCCGCTGCCACAACCCTCGGTCCAGGTGGGGCTTAGACATGGAATGAACTCCCTATGCCTAAGCCAACCCACGAAATGGGCGTTCAGTCGGTGGGAGAGGTAGAATGCGCAAGCCAAGGATCGGCCCGATCCCCCCTGCTTGCTACCGATCCTACGCCGTAACCCTCGATCCGGATCGATCTTAGACTGGGAATGAACTCCGTATGCTTAGATTGGGGATGAACCTCGTATGCCAAAGTCAACCCATGAAACGAGCATAGGGGCTCTCAGCTGGTCGGAGAGGCCGATCGGAGAGGCATAATGCGCTAGCCGGGGATCAGCTCAGTCCCCCTCTACGTGCTGCCGATCCCGCTATCGGTCCTACCACAACCCTCTATCTGACTAGCGCTTAGACATGGAATGAACTCTGTATGCCTAAGCCAACCCCCGAAACGAGCATACGGGCGCTCACCCGGTCGGAGGGCAGAATGCGCAAGCTGGGGATCAGCCCATCCCTCTTGCGTGCTACCGATCCTGCTGCTGGTCCTGCTGTCGCAACCCTTGATCCAGTCCGATCTTAGACTGGGAATGAACTACGTATGCTTAGACTGGGAATGAACTACGTATGCTTAGACATGGAATGAACTTCGTATGCCTAAGCCAACCCATGAAACGAGCGTGCGGGCGCTCAACTGGCTGGAGAGGCAGAATGCGTTAGCTAGGGATCGACCCGATCCCCCCCTGCGTGCTGTCGATCTTGCTACCGCAACCCTTGGTCCAGTCTGATCTTAGTCTAGGAATGAACTCCGTATGAACAAGTCAACCCACGAAACGAGCGTACGGGTGCTGAGCCGGCCGAAGAGGCATAATGCATAAGTCAGGGATGGCCCGGTCCCCCTCTGCGTGCTGCAGGTCCCGCTGCCACAACTCTCGGTCCGGCTGGGGCTTAGACGTGGAATGAACTCCCTACGCCTAAGCCAACCCACGAAACGAGCGTGTGGGTGCTCAGTCGGCCGGAGAGGCAGAATGAGCAAGCCAGGGACCGACCCGGTCCCCCCTATGTGCTACTGATCCTGCTGCCCGTAACCTTCAATCCGGTCTGATCTTAGACTGGGAATGAACTCCGTATGCTTAGACTGGGAATGAACTCCGTATGCCTAAGTCAACCCATGAAACGAGTGTGCGGGGACTCAGCCGGCCAGAGAGGCATAATGCGCAAGCTGGGGATCAGCCCGATCACCCTCTGCATGCTACAGATCCTGCTGCCGGTCCTGTAGCGACAACCCTCAGTCCGACTGGAGCTTAGACATGGAATGAACTCCGTATGCCTAAGCCAACCCATGAAATGAGTGTGCGGGCACTCAGCCGGCCAGAGAGGCAGAATGCACAAGCTGGGGATCGGCCCGATCCCCCCTACGTGCTACCGATCCTACTGCTGGTCCAGCTGCCGTAACCCTTGGTCTGATCTGATCTAAGACTGGAATGAACTCCGTATGGTTACACATGGAATGAACTCTCTATGCCTAAGCCAACCCACGAAGCGGGCGTGCGGGCGCTCAGTCGACCGGGGAGGCAGAACGCGTAAATCGAGGATCGGCCCGGTCCCCCCTACGTGCTATCGATCCTACTGCCACAACCCTCGGTTCAGTCCGATCTTAGTCTGGGAATGAGCTCTGTAGTCTTAGACTGGGGATGAACTTCGTATGCCTAAATCAACCCACGAAACGAGCATGCGGGTGCTCAGCCGACCAGAGGGGCAGGATGCGCAAGTCGGGGATCGAACGGGTGGTAGGTGGGTTCAAGCACATCTTCATATTTCTGCCATGCCAATTCCATTTTTATGGCATGTAAATTCATACAATGGTCTCCCAAGCCTTTATGTAAAGTTTCGTGGCAAGACGACCCATTTTCTATTTTTCACGATTTTCAAAACTTTTTACAGTTTGGGATTTTTTAAAATTTTTTTAGAAAGAGTTTTGTCCCCAAATTTGGTAGAGGTAATCCTTGTATTTTTTTTGGCATGCACAAAAACATTTAGCTAAAAAATCGAAGTGGAGAGGATTTTGTGCCCGTTTGAAAAAAGTGTCCCAATTTCAGACACTTGAATGGCTACTGGCAGCAAACCTATAAAATATCAAATGCTCTTTAAGGGCGTTTGAGTTCTTGAGGTTTGATGAGGGATAGGGGGCCAATATAAGGGCCAAGTACCATCACCCATTGCACATCATGTGCGCACACCCCCCGCCACCCCCAATCGCCAAAACTCCTAATGCTACCGGTTTGGCTCTCCGACGATGCTCCAATGATGGTGCCCCGGGGAAAAAAAATGGGCACCAGCACATGCCCGAGCCAAGCATTCGCACCGTGGCTCAAAATCTTAGACTGGGAATGAACTCCGTATGCTTAGACATGGAATGAACTCCGTATGCCTAAGCCAACCTACGAAACGAGCATGCGGGCACTCAGCCGGTCGTAGAGGCATAATGCACAAGACAGGGATCGGCCTGGTCCCCCTCTGCATGCTGTTGATCCCGTTGCCACAACCCTCGGTCCGGTTGGGGCTTAGACATGGAATTAACTCCCTATGCCTAAGCCAACCCCCGAAACAGGCATGCGGGCCCTCAGCGGCCCGGAGAGGCAGAATGCGCAAACCTGGGATCAGCCCGATCCCTCTTGCATGCTACCGATCCTACTGCCGCAACCCTCAGTCCAGTCCAATCTTAGATTGGGAATGAACTCTGTATGCAACCCTCGATCCAACCAGAGAGGTAGAATGTGCAAGCTGGGGATCGACCAGGTCCCCCCTACGTGCTGTCGATCCTGCTGTCGCAACCCTTAGTCCGATCCGATCTTAGACTGGGAATGAACTCCGTATGCTTAGACTGGGGATGAACTTCGTATGCATAAGTCAACCCATGAAACGAGCGTACGGGCGTTGAGCGGCCAAAGAGGCATAATTGGTAAGCCGGGGATCGACCCGATCCCCCTCTGTGTGCTGTCGATCCCGTTGCCACAACCTTCGATCCGACTGGGGCTTAGACATGGAATGAACTCCCTATATGTAAGCCAACCCACGAAACGGGCATGTGGGTGCTCAGCCAGCCAGAGAGGCAGAATGCACAAGCCAGGGATCGGCCCGGTCCCCCCTGCGTGCTACCGATCCTACTGTCGCAACCCTCGATCCGATCCGATCTTAGACTAGGAATGAACTCCATATGCTTAGACTGGGGATGAACTCCGTATGCCTAAGTTCACCCATGAAACATGCGTACGGGTGCTCAACCGGCCGGAGAGGCATAATGCGCAAGCCGGGGATCAACCCGATCCCCTTCTGCGTGCTGTCGATCCCGCTACCAGTCCTGCTGCCACAACCCTTGGTCCGGCTAGGGTTTGGACATAGAATGAACTCCGTATGCCTAAGCCAACCCATGAAACGAGCGTACGGATGATCAGCCAGTCGGAGAGGCAAAATTTGCAAGTCGAGGATCGGCCTGATCCCTCCGTGCATGCTGTCGATCTTGCTGCTAGTCCTGCTGTCGCAACCCTCAGTCCGGTCCAATCTTAGACTGGAAATGAACTCCGTATCCTTAGACATGGAATGAACTCTCTATGCCTAAGCCAACCCATAAAATGAGCATGCGAGCGCTCAGCTAGCCGGAGAGGCAGAATACGTAAGCCGAGGATCAGTTACGTGCTATCAATCTTGCTGTCAGAACCCTCAGTCTGGTCTAACCTTAGACTAGGAATGAACTCCGTATGCCTAAGTCAACCCATGAAACGAGCGTGCGGGCGCTGAGCCGATCGGAGAGGCATAATGCGCAAGCCGAAGATCAGCCCAGTCCCCCTCTGCTGGCTGCCGGTCCCGCTGCCATAACCCTCGATCCGATTGGGGCTTAGACATGGAATGAACTCCCTATGCCTAAGCCAACCCATAAAACAGGCTGCGGGTGCTTAGCCGACCGGAGAAGCAGAATGCGCAAGCCGGGGATCGGCCCGATCCATCCTGCATGCTGCCGATCCCACTGTCGCAACCCTCATTCAAGTTTGAGCTTAGACTGGGAATGAACTTCGTATGCTTCAACTGGGGATGAACCCCATATGCCTAAGTCAACCCACGAAACGAGCGTGCGAACGCTCAGTCGACCAGAGAGGCAAGATGCGTAAGTCGGGGATTGAACGAGTGGTAGGTGGGTTCAAGCACATCTTCATATTTCTGCCATGCCAATGCCATTTTTATGGCTTGTAAATTCATACAATGGTCCCTTAAGCCTTCATGTGAAGTTTCGTGGCAAGACGACTCGTTTTCTAATTTTTCATGATTTTTGAAACCTTTTACGGTTCAGGATTTTTTAAAATTTTTTGAGAAAGATTTTTGTCCCCAAATTTGGTAGAGGTGATCCCTGTATTTTTTTTGGCATTCACAAAAAAATTCAGCTAAAAACTCGAAGTGGAGAAGATTTTGTGACCGTTTGAAAAAAGTGTCCCCATTTCAGACACTTTAATGGTTACTGGCAGTAAACCTGTAAAATCTCAAATGCTTTTTAAGGGGTGTGAGTTCTTGAGGTTTGATGAAAGATAGGGGGCCAATATAAGGGCCAAGTACCCGCACGCATTGCACATCATGTGCCCACACCCCCCCGGCGCCCCCAATCGTCGGAACCCCCAATGCCGCTGGTTAGGCTCTCCGGCGATGCTCCGACAATAGTGCCCCGGGCAAAAAAATGCGGCACTAGCATATGCTCGAGCCCAACATGTGTGCCGTGGCTCAAAATCTTAGACTGGGAATGAACTCCCTATGCTTAGACAAGGAATGAACTCCGTATGCCTAAGCCAACCCACGAAACGAGCGTGCGGGTGCTCAGCCGGTCGGAGAAGCAGAATGCGCAAGCTGGGGATCAACCTAGTCCCCCTTGCGTGCTGTCGATCCTGCTGCCACAACCCTCAGTCTGGTTCAATCTTAGACTGGGAATGAACTCCGTATGCCTAAGTCAATCCATGAAACGAGCGTGCGGGCACTAAGCCGATCGGAGAGGCATAATGCGCAAGTCGGGGATCGACCCGGTCCCCCTCTGTGTGTTGTCGGTCCCGCTGCCACAACCCTCGGTCCAGCTGGGACTTAGATGTGGAATGAACTCCCTATGCCTAAGACAACCCACGAAACGGGTGTGCGGGAGCTCAGCCGGCCGGAGAGGTAGAAGCGTAGGCCGAGGATCGGCCCGGTCCCTCCTACGTGCTATCGATCCTGCTGCCACAACCCTCGGTCTAGTCTAATCTTAGACTGGGAATGAACTTCATATGCTTAGACTGGGGACGAACTTCGTATGCCTAAGTCAACCCACGAAATGAGCGTGCGGGCGCTCAGTCGACCGGAGAGGCCTACCAGAGAGGTATAATGCGCAAGCCGGGGATCAGCCCGATCCCCCTCTGCGTGCTGCCAATCCCGCTGTCGGTCTTGCTGCCACAACCCTCGGTCCGGCTGGGGCTTAGACATGGAATGAACTCCGTATGCCTAAGCTAACCCACAAAATGAGCGTGCGGACGTTCAGCCGATCGAAGAGGCAAAATGCGCAAGCCGGGGATCGGCTCGATCCCCCATTACGTGCTGTCGATCCTACTGCTGGTCCTGCTATCGCAACCCTCCGTCTTAGATTGGGAATGAACTCCGTATGCTTAGACATTGAATGAACTCTGTATGCCTAAGCCAACCCACGAAACGAGCGTGCGAACGCTCAGTCGACCGAAGAGGCAGAATGCACAAGCCGAGGACCGACCCGATCTCCCCTGCGTGTTGTCGATCCTTCTACTGCAACCCTAGGTCCGGTCCATTTTTAGACTGGGAATGAACTCTGTATGCCTAACTCAACCTATGAAATGAGCGTTCAGGCATTGAGCCAGTCGGAGAGGCATAATATGCAAGCTGGGGATCGGCCCGGTCCCTCTCTGCGTGCTACCGGTCCCGTTGCCACAACCCTTGATCCGGCTGGGGCTTAGACATGGAATGAACTCCCTATGCCTAAGCCAACACGCAAAACGGGCGTGCGGGCGCCCAGTTGGCCAGAGAGGCAGAATGCGCAAGCCAGGGATCGGCCCGATCCCCCCTGCGTGCTGTCGATCCTACTATCGCAACCCTCAGTCCAGTTTGATCTTAGACTGGGAATGAACTCCGTATGCTTAGACTGGGGATGAACTTTGTATGCCTAAGTCAACCCACGAAATGAGCATGCGGGCGCTCAGTCGATCGGAGAGGCATAATACGCAAGCCGGGGATCAGCCTGATCCCCCTCTGCGTGCTGCCAATCCCGCTGCCGGTCCTGCTGTCGCAACCCTTGTTCTGGCCAGGGCTTAGCATGGAATGAATGCCCTATGCCTAAGCGAACCCATGAAACAGGCATGCGGGCACTCAGTCGATCGGAGAGGCAGAATGCGCAAGTCGAGGATCAGCCCGGTCCCCCTTACGTGCTGTCGATCCTGCTGCCACAACCCTCGGTCCGGTCCGATCTTAGACTGGGAATGAACTCCGTATGCTTAGAATGGGCATGAACTCCGTATGCCTAAGTCAACCCATGAAATGAGCATGCGGGCGCTCAGTCGACCAGAGAGGCAGGATGCGCAAGCCGAGGATTGAACGAGTGGTAGGTGGGTTCAAGCACATCTTCTTATTTCTACCATGCCAATGCCATTTTTATGGCTTGTAAATTCATACAATGGTCCCCTAAGCTTTCATGTGAAGTTTCGTGGCAAGATGACCCGTTTTCTATTTTTCACAATTTTCAAAACTTTTTACGGTTCAAGATTTTTTAAAATTTTTTTAGAAAGAGTTTCATCCATAAATTTGGTAGAGGTGATCCTTGTATTTTTGTTGGTATGCATAAACAAATTCAGCTAAAAACTCGAAGTAAAGAAGATTTTGTGACCGTTTGAAAAAAGTGTCCCCATTATGCACACTTTAATGGCTACTGATAGCAAACCTATAAAATCTCAAATGCTCTTTAAGGGGGTGTGAGTTTCGAGGTTTGATGAGGGATAAGGGGCCAATATAAGGGACAAGTACTAGCACCCATCGCACATCATGTCCGCACACCCCCCCGGCCCCCCCAATCGCCGGAACCCCCAATGCCGCCGGTTAGGCTCTCCGACGATGCTCCGACGATGGTACCCCAAGCGAAAAAAATATGGCACCAGCACATGCTCGAGCCCAGCATGTGCACCGTGGCTCAAAATCTTGGACTGGGAAAGAACTCCGTATGCTTAGACATGGAATAAACTCTGTATGCCTAAGCCAACCCACGGAATGGGCGTGCGGGCGCTCAGCCGGTCGGAAGGGCAGAATGCGCAAGTCGAGGATCGGCCCAATCCCCCCATACGTACTGTCGATCCTGCTACCGCAACCCTTAGTCTAGTCTGATCTTAGACTAGGAATGAACTCCGTATGCATAAGTCAACCCATGAAACGAGCGTGCGGGCACTGAGCCGACCGAAGAGGCATAATGCGCAAGCCGATGATCGGCCCGGTCCCCCCTCTGCGTGCTGCCGGTCCCACTGCCACAACCCTCAATCCAACTGGGGCTTAGACATGGAATGAACTCCCTATGCCTAAGCCAACCCACGAAATGGACGTGCAGGCGCTCAGCCAGTTGGAGAGGCAGAATGGGCAAGTCGGGGATCGCCTCGGTCCCCCTTGCGTGTTGCCAATCCTATTACTGCAACCCTCGATCCAGTCTGATCTTAGACTGGGAATGAACTTTGTGTGCTTAGACTAGGGATGAACTCCGTATACCTAAGTCAACCCACGAAACGAGCGTGCGGGCACTCAGTCAGTCGGAGAGGCCGACCGGAGAGGCATAATGCGCAAGTTAGAGATCAACCCGGTCCCCCTCTGCATGCTGTCGATCCCGCTGCTGGTCCTGCTGCCACAACCCTCGGTCTGGCTGAGGCTTAGACATGGAATGAACTCCGTATTCCTAAGCCAACCCAGGAAATGAACGTGCGGGCGCTCAATCGGCCGGAGAGGCAGAATGCGCAAGTTGAGGATCGACCCGATCCCTTCTGCATGCTGTTGATCCTGCTGCTGGTCCTGCTGTCATAACCCTTGGTCCGGTCCGATCTTAGACTGGGAATGAACTCCGTATGCCTAAGCCAACCCACAGAACGAGCGTACGGGTGCTCAGCCGGTAGGAGAGGCAGAATGCGCAAGCCGGGGACCGACGCGGTCCCCCCTACGTGCTGTCAATCTTGCTACCGTAACCCTCGGTCTGGTCTGATCTTAGACTAGGAATGAACTCTGTATGCCTAAGTCAACCCCTTAAACGAGCGTGGGGGCACTGAACAGGTCGGAGAGGCATAATGCGCAAGCCAGGGATCAGCCTGGTCCCCCTCTGCGTGCTGCCGGTCCCGCTACCACAACCCTCGGTCTGGCTGGGGCTTAGACATGGAATGAACTCCCTATGCCTAAGCCAACCCATGAAACAGGTGTACGGGCGTTCAGTCGGCCGAAGAGGTAGAATGCGCAAGCCGAGGATCGACCCGGTCCCCCCTATGTGCTGTCGATCCTGCTGTTGTAACCCTCGGTCCTGTCTGATCTTGGACTGGGAATGAACTCTGTATGCTTAGACTGGGGATGAACTTCGTATGCCTAAGTCAACCCATGAAACGATCGTACGAACGCTCAACCGACCAGAGAGGCAGGATGCGCAAGCTGAGGATCGAACGGGTGGTAGGTAGGTTCAAGCACATCTTCATATTTCTGCCATGCCAATGCCATTTTTATGGCTTGTAAATTCATACAATTTTCCCCCAACTCTTCATGTGAAGTTTCGTGGCAAGACTACCCGTTTTCTATTTTTCACGATTTTTGAAACTTTTTGCGGTTTGGGATTTTTTAAAATTTTTTTAGAAAGCGTTTTGCACCCAAATTTGGTAGAGGTGATCCTTTTCTTTTTCTTGGCATGCACAAAAAAATTCAGCTAAAAACTCGAAGTAGAGAAGATTTTGTGACCGTTTGAAAAAAGTGTCCCCATTTCAGACTGGCCACGAAACGAAACGTGCAGGTGTGCGGGCGCTCAGACATGGAATGAAATCCTCTTGCTTAGATATGGAATAAACTCCGTATACCTAAGCCAACCCATGAAATGAGCGTGCGGGCGCTCAGCCGACCGGAGAGGTAGAATGTGCAAGCTGGGGATCAGCCCGGTCCCCCTTTGTATGCTGCCTGTCTCGCTACCACAACCCTCAGTCTGGCTGGGGCTCAGACATGGAATGAACTCCCTATGCCTAAGCCAACCTACAAAATGGGCATGCGGGCGCTCAGCCAGTCGGAGAGGCAGAATACGCAAGCCAAGGATCGACCCGATCCCCTCTGCATGCTACCGATCCTGCTGCCGCAACCCTCAATCTAGTCTGATCTTAGACTGGGAATGAACTCTGTATGCTTAAACTAGGATGAACTCTGTATGCCTAAGTCAACCCACGAAACGAGCGTGCAGACGCTCAACCGACCAGAGAGACAGGATACGCAAGCTAGGGATCGAACGGGTGGTAGGTGGGTTCAAGCACATCTTCATATTTCTGCCATGCCAATGCCATTTTTATGGCGTGTAAATTCATACAATGGTCCCCTAAGCCTTCATGTGAAGTTTCATGGCAAGACAACCCGTTTTCTATTTTTCATAATTTTTGAAACTTTTTACAGTTCGGGATTTTTTAAACTTTTTTTAGAAAGAGTTTTCTCCCCAAATTTAATAAAGGTGATCCTTGTATTTTTGTTGGCATGCACAAAAAAATTCAGCTAAAAACTCGAAGTGGAGAATATTTTGTGACCGTTTGAAAAAAGTGTCCCCATTTCAGACACTTTAATGGCTACTGGCAGCAAACCTATAAAATCTCAAATGCTCTTTAAGGGGGTGTGAGTTCTTGAGGTTTGATGAGGGATAGGGGGCCAATATAAGGGCCAAGTACCAGCACCCATAGCACATCATGTGCGCACAGCCCCCGCCCCCCCAATCACCGGAACCCTCAATGCCGTCGGCTAGGCTCTCCGGCGATGCTCTGGCGATGGTGCCCTGGGCGAAAAAAATGCAGCACCAGCACATGCTTGAGCCCAGCATGTGCACCGAGGCTCAAACTCTTAGACTGGGAATGAACTCCGTATGCTTAGACATGGAATGAACTCCGTATGCCTAAGCTAACCCATTAAATGAGCGTGCGGGTGCTCAGCCGGCCTTAGAGGCAAATGCGCAAGCTAGGGATCGGCCCGATCCCCCTCTACGTGCTGCCGATCCTGCTGCCACAACCCTCGGTCTGGTTGGGGCTTAGACATGGAATGAACTCACTATGCCTAAGCCAACACATAAAACTGATGTATGGGTGCTCACCCGGTCGAAGAGGCAGAATGCGCAATCCGAGGATTGGCCTGGTCCCCCCTGCGTGCTACCGATCCTACTACCGTAACCCTCGGTCTGGTCTGATCTTAGACTAGGAATGATCTCCGTATGCTTAGACTGGGGATGAACTCTGTATGCGTAAGTCAACCCACGAAACGAGCGTACGGGCGCTCAACCGATTGGAGAGGCCGGCTGGAGAGGCAGAATGCACAAGCCGTGGATTGACCCAGTCCCCCCTGCGTGCTGCCGATCCTGTTGCTAGTCTTGCTGCCACAACCCTCGGTCCGGTCCGATCTTAGACTGGGAATGAACTTCGTATGCCTAAGCCAACCTATGAAACGAGCGTGCGGGCGCTCAACCGGTCGGAGAGGCAGAATACGTAAGTCGAGGACTGGCCTGGTCCCCCCTACGTGCTGTTGATCCTACTGTCGTAACCTTTGGTCTGATCCAATCTTAGACTGGGAATGAACTCCGTATGCCTCAGTCAACCCACAAAACGAGCATTCGAGCGCTGAGCCGACCGGAGAGGCATAATGTTCTCTAGAACTGGCTTTCTTGCCTCTTCCACGCCCATGCTCCTGGGCCTCTGGTTGTTGGCTAGCAACGTCACTTTGGGATGCCATCTCCTCAATCACGATCTAACTTGCACAACACAAACACATAGAATCAAACTCGCTCTGATACCAACCATCATGGGCTCCGACCTTAGACTCAGAAATCGTGTGGCCTTAGGCTTGGAATCTCCTCCTTTATGCCTAAGTCAGCCTAAAACACAAGCGTGCGGGCACTAGAACAATGGGAAGGGCTGATTACACAAGTTAAAGAGAAACAGGATAAGAAGACAGAATTTTGGAAATGCTCTTGTATTAACTGAAACAGAAGTGTTTGATGGTGTACAAATGAGGGTGGAGCAGCCCTCTGTTTATAGTTGAGGCTCCAGCTACAACTTAATGGCATATCCCTAAAATAAAGGCTAAAATCATGGGATTATACAGATTACAATCAATCAGGATGCTAACTCCTGATTTTTAGGGTCAACCAAATCTGCCAGGATGCTTCAGCTGATCCTGCCTGCTTCCAGAAGCTTACCTTGCGTGTCTAGCACCTTGGGCCCTTCTGGATGTGGTGCGGGCAGCTTGTATGCCAGGCCTTGGTCTCACGGGCTGGCCTGCAAGTTGGGCAGGCATTCTGAACTCATTTGCTAGGCTTTGCACACAGATACCCACCAGCACACCTAGTCTGTGGGCCTTAACCTCTGGCTCACCTGCTGGTGTGCCTGATGTGCCTGGCGCTCCCGCCCAGGGCATGACATTCTCCCCCACCTGATTGTGCAATGCCCTCGTTGCGTCTTCTACATGGTACTGCCTGATCTGGTTCCCAAACTACCCTAAGTCATTTGCTGGTTCCCAGCTCACCTCACTGTCTGGAAGTCCCTTCCAGTGCACCAAGTACTCTTGTCTTGGCTGATAATTCTTTCGTCTCACCTTTCGGTCAGCTATGATGCTGTGGACCTCCTTTTCATATGAGGCCCTTGCTCCTAATGGTGCACACTTTGACTCTGCCTGTCCTGGATCTCCCTCATCCTCATGGAACGGCTTGAGCATGCTCACATGGAACACCGAGTGTACCCTCGGCTTGGGTGGCATATCCAGCTTGTAGGCAACCTTGCCTACCCTCTTGACTACTCGAAAAGGTCCCTCATACCTTCGGACTAGGCCTTTGTGAAGCCCCCTATGGCACACAATGGGATGCAGCTTCACTAACACCAAGTCTACAACCTGGAACTGCACGTCCCACCTATTCTGGTCTACCCACTTCTTCGACCTCTTGGTCGCCTTGTGTAGACAAACTCTGGCCAAGTCAGTTTGCTCCTGCCATGCCTTGGCAAACTTGTATGCTACTGGATTCAGCCCTGTATAACCTGCAGCAATCAAACCGGGTGTTAGTGGTTGTTGCCCTGTCACAACCTCAAATGGGCTTTGGTTCGTTGCCTCGCTCCTTCGCAAGTTGTAGGAAAACTGCGCAATATCTAGCAGCTTTGGTCAGTCCCTTTGTGTGGCACTCACATAGTGCCTGAGGTAGATCTCCAATAGTCCATTTACTCACTCTGTCTGCCCATCGATCTGTGGATGCATGCTGGTGGAAAAGTTCAAGTCTAACCCCAACAGCTTGAACAACTCAATCCAGAACTTGCCCGTGAAATGCCCATCTCGATCACTAACAATGGTCCTCGGCACTCCCCAGTGCTTAACCATGTTCTTTAGGAACAATCGAGCTGCCTCTTCACTAGGCACTCCTTGGTTGCTAGAATGAAGATTCCATACTTGGAAAACCTGTTCCCATGGTCCCTCTGGCACTGGCAATGGCTCTAAGAGACCCCTGGTTTCTTGAGCTCCACCTTGTCCTATTGGCACACAAGACAAGTCTTCACGTAGGCCTCTACATTGTCCCTCATGTACGGCTAGTAGTACCAGTCCTCGATCAGCGCCAGGGTGTGGCTCACTCCGGGGTGTCCAGCCCACCTTGAATCATGGCATTCTTGCAAAACTTCCTTACGGAGCTTTCTGTGCTGTGGCACAAACAATCTACTGCCCCTGGTGTACAACAACCCATCCTTCAACCAAAATTGCCTAGTCTTACCTTACTGGGCGTACTCCATCAAAGCCTTGGTTGTAGGATCATACGCAAGTCCCTCCTTGATGCGCGGCACCAGTGACCCCTCTGGTTGGCTAATGGCAGCAAGGTTAGCCTTTCGGCTTAGGGCGTCTGCCACTAGGTTCGCCCGTCCTGGCTTGTACTCCATCTAAAAATCAAATTCTGCAAGAAAATCTTACCACCTCGCCTGTTTGGGGGACAGCTTTTTCTGCGTCTGAAAGTAGCTGGTCGCCATATTGTCCGTCCTCACTAGGAACCTCGACCCCAACAGGTAATGGCACCAAGTGTGCAAGTAGTGTACCACTGCAGTCATCTTCTTCTCTTAGACCATGTACTTGCGTTCAGTCTCGTTCAGCTTCCTACTCTCGAACGTGACTGGATGTCCCTCCTGCATCAACATGCCCCCTATGGCAAAGTCTGATGCATCCGTATGTACCTCATAAGGCTTGGCATGATTTGGCAAGGCTAAGACAGTCTCCTCGGTCACAGCCTGCTTTAACCTATCAAAGGCTTCCTGGCACCCTACGCTCCACTCTCATGCTCTCCCTTTCTTGAGCAAATCAGTCAATGGCGTGGCTATTGCTGAGTGACCTTTGATGAAGCGCCTGTAGTAGTTAACTAGCCTAAGGAACGATCTCAACTCAGTGACCTTGGCTAGCGGTTGCCACTTCAGGATGGCATGTATCTTGCCTTCATCCATACGTATCCTACCACCTCCCACTATGTGGCCTAGGAACGGGATCTCCTGCTGGGCGAATGAGCACTTCTCCCTTTTGACAAACAGCTTGTGCACCCGTAACACCTCGAACACCTGTCTTAAGTGGTCTACATGCTCTCTCAAAGTCTGGCTGTAGATCACAATGTCATCCAAATAAACCATAACAAATCGATCAAGTAACGACTGAAGTACCTTGTTCATAAGGATGCAGAATGTTGCTGGGGCATTTGTGAGTCCGAAAGGCATCACCAAGAACTCATACGAACCATACCGAGTGACACATGTTGTTTTTGGCTCATCTCCCTCTGCGATCCTGACTTGATAGTAGCCCGACCTCAAATCCAGCTTGGTGAACCACCTTGTGCTCCCAAGTTGATCGAACAAGTTCGCAATGAGTGGGATGGGGTACTTGTTCTTGATAGTTAGCTTATTCAAAGCTTGGTAGTCTATGCACAGCTGCTACGACCCATCATGCTTGTGCTGAAATAGAACTGGTGCACCATAGGGCACCTTCGATGGCCTGATGAAGCCAGCATCAACTAACTCTTTGAGCTACTTTCTCAACTCCTCTAATTCTGGTGGAGACATTCGGTAAGGGGCTCTAGTTGGTGGCTTGGCCTCGGACACCAGCTCGATCTTATGGTCCACCTCCCTCTTAGGTGGTAGCTTGCTAGGTAGCTTTGCGGGCATCACATCACTAAAGGTCTTCAACACCTTTAGCACCTCCAAGGGTGACTCGATCTTCTTCTCCCTGGGCTCATCATATTTCAGGGCTGCCAAGAAGGTGTCTTCTTGTCTGCTTATCGCCTTGGCAAATTGGATGGCTGACACCACTTGTGACCCAACTCCAGACCCTCTCCTCAATGGCACAAGGCATTGGCATCGTGCATCCAAGATGCAAACACAATCGACAAAAGGCACAAGGAGGGCATTAATCCGAACAAGAAAATCCAACCCAATCACAAACTCATAGTCGTCAAGGGGTATTACCAATATGGTCTCCTTGCCTTTCCAGTCTCCAAGCTACAGCTCCACTCCTCGTGCTACTCCAATGGCTGGAACCTCTTTGGAGTTCACCGTTTTGATGGTACCAATCTTTTTCTGCACCTTTAGTCTGAGCTTCCGGGCTCCATCACCTAAAATAAAAAGATGTGAGGCACCTGTGTCCACCAGTGCGCTCACCTTCTGACCCACAACCATTAGATCCGCAAACATCAAGCCCTTTGGCTTGCAGCTCGCCTTACTCTGCATAGCATTGAGCACCAACGACCCAAGCTTTGCTGCCTCTGACTCTGGCTCCTCGTCAGACTCCTTGTCTACAGTAGCCAGTTTGTCCTTCTGCGGGTAATTACGTGCTATGTGGCTCTCTCCACATAGGTAGCATGCTAGTGGCTCTCGATCCCCTTTTACATTCCACTTGCCTGCTAGTGGCTTCCTCTCGCCATCCTTGGTTGAATGGTCTCAGTCTCCATCTTTGGACTCCTGGTCACGGTCTTTCCCCTTGGATTGCTTCTTCCGATCCCTATCGTCCCTGCCCTTACCCTTGGGCTTGGTAGACTCGAACTTGTTCAGAGGCTTGAACTCTATCAAGGCCTCAGTAGTAGTCATGGCTTTAGCCAAGTCATGAACTCCTCTCCTTCGTAGCTCATGCTTCACCCACGGCTTCAGCCCATCCATGAAAGCAAGTAAGGCATCATTCTCGCCTAGATCCGAGATCTGTATCATCAGTTCAGAGAATTTTTGGACATACTCCCTTATGTCCCCTTGCTGGCTCAGCCTGCGTAACTTTGCCTGCACCTCATCATCGGTATACTTGGGGTAAAATTGTTCTCTGAACTCCTTTTAAAACTCTGCCCAGGTTCTAATCTTGGTGCTCCCATGCCTGACATCATCACATCTGTGCCTCCACCACAATAAGGCTACATCAGTGAGATACATAGTAGTGGTGCTTACCTTTATTACCTCGTCTTGCATGCCCATGGCCTGGAAGTACTGCTCCATACCCTATAGGTAGTTGTCTACTTCCTTGGCTGCCCTAGTCCCTTTGAACTCCTTAGGCTTGGGGACATCCAATCTGGACTTGGACACTCCAGCAAACATGCCATTCCCAATGGCAGTCTTGCAAGCAATGAGCTCATTGGCAAGCTCTTCCATCCGCTGGTGCATGGCCTCCATGCCATCGCGCAAGGTCAGCACTTCAGCCTTCAAGGTCTGATTCTTTTGGGTGAACACGTCCATGCCTTTGTTGAGAACAGCTTCTAGCTCACTTTGGATCTCCTCCCCCATTGAGTCTAGCGATGCAATGTGAGTCTCTACCTCCTCAAGCTTCTCCCTCATGTTGCCTACGGTCACCTTCACCTTGGCCAGCCTACCATCCAAGATAGACCAGATATCTCTAGAACTAGCTTTCTTGCCTCTTCCATGCCCATGCTCCTGGGCCTCTGGTTGTTGGCTAGCAACATTGCTTTGGGATGCCATCTCCTCAATCACGATCTAACCTGCACAACATAAACACACAGAATCGAACTCACTCTGATACCAACTGTCACGGGCTCTGACCTTAGACTCAGAAATCGTGCGGCCTTAGGCTTGGAATCTCCTCCTTTATGCCTAAGTCAGCCTAAAAGACAAGCGTGTGGGCACTAGAACAATGGGAAAGGATGATTACGTAAGTTAAAGAGAAACAGGATAAGAAGATAGAATTCTGGAAATACTCTTGTATTCACTAAAACAAAAGTGTTTGATGGTGTACAAATGAGGGTGGAGCAGCCCTCTATTTATAGTTGAGGCTCTAGCTACAACTTAATGGCATATCCCTAGAATAAAGGCTAATATCATGGGATTATACAGATTACAATCAATCAGGATGCTAACTCCTAATTTTTAGGGTCAACCAAATCTGCCAGGAAGCTCCAGCTGATCTTGCCTGCTTTCAGAAGCTTCCCTTGCGTGTCCAGCACCTTGGACCCTTTTGAATGTGGTGTGGGCAGCTTGTATGCCAGGCCTTGGTCTCCCGGGCTGGCCTGCAAGTTGGGTGGGTGTTCTGAACTCATTTTCTAGGCTTTCTGCATAAATACCCACCAGCACGCCAAGTCTGCGGGCCTTAACCTCTGACTCGCCTGCTGGTGCACCTAATGTGCCTGGCGCGCCCGCCCAGGGCGGGACACAAGCGCTCAGCCGGTTGGAGAGGTAGAAAGCGCAAGCCAGGGATCAACCCGATCCCCCTGCGTGCTGTTGATCCTACTGCTGGTCCTACTACCGTAACCCTCGGTCTGGCTTGATCGTAGACTGAGAATGAACTCCGTATGGTTAAAATGGGGATGAACTCTGTATGCCTAAGTCAACCCACGAAACAAGCGTGCAGGTGCTGAGCCGACCGGAGAGGCATAATGCGCAAGCTGGGTATCGGCCCGGTCCCCTTCTGCGCGCTGTCGGTCCAGCTGCCACAACCCTCGGTCTGGCTAGGGCTTAGGCATGGCATGAACTCCCTATGCCTAAGCCAACCCACGAAACGGGCGTGCGGGTGCTCAACCGACCAGAGAGGCAGAATGCGCAAGCCGGGGATAGGCCCAGTCCCCCTGCATGCTGCCGATCCTGCTGTCGCAACCCTCGATCCAGTCTGACCTTAGACTGGGAATGAATTCTGTATGCCTAAGTCAACCCATGAAACGAGCATACGGGCGCTCAGCTGACCAGAGAGGCAGGATGCGCAAGCCGGGGATCGAACGAGTGGTAGGTGGTTCAAGCACATCTTCATATTTCTGCCATGCTAATGCCATTTTTATGGCTTGTAAATTCATACAATGGTCCCCTAAGCCTTCATGTGAAGTTTCATGGCAAGACGACCCGTTTTCTATTTTTCACGATTTTTGAAACTTTTTATGGTTCGGGATTTTTTAAAATTTTTTTAGAAAGAGTTTTGCCCCCAAATTTGTTAGAGGTGATCCTTGTTTTTTTCTTGGCATGCACAAAAACATGCAGCTAAAAACTCGAAGTGGAGAAGATTTTGTGCCTATTTGAAAAAAGTGTCCCCATTTTAGACACTTTAAGGGCTACTGGCAGCAAACCTATAAAATCTCAAATGCTCTTTAAGGGGGTGTGAGTTCTCATGGTTTGATGAGGGATAGGGGGCCAACATAAGGGCCAAGTACCAGTACCCATCGGACATCATGTGCGCACATCCCCTGCCCCCCAATCGTCAGAACCCCCAATGCCGTCAGTTAGGCTCTCCGACGATGCTCCGGCAATGGTGCCCTGGGCGAAAAAAATGCGGCACCAGCACATGCCCAAGCCCAACATGTGCACCATGGCTCAAAATCTTAGACTTGGAATGAACTCCGTATGCTTAGACATGGAATGAACTTCGTATGCCTAAGCCAACCCACGAAGCGAGCGTGCGGGCGCTCAGCTGGTCGGAGAGGCAGAATGCGTAAGTTGGGGATCAGCTTGGTCCCCCCCTACGTGCTATCGATCCTACTGTCACAGCCATCGGTCCGGTCCGATCTTAGACTGGGAATGAACTCCTATGCATAAGTCAACCCATGAAATGAACGTACAGGCACTAAGCCAGTCGAAGAGGAATAATGCGCAAGCTGGGGATTAGCCCGGTCCCCCTCTACGTGCTGTCGGTCCCGCTGCCACAACCCTCGGTCCAGCTGGGGCTTAGACATGGAATGAACTCCCTGTGCCTAAGCCAACCCATGAAACGGGCATGCGGGCGCTCAGCCGGCCGAAGAGGCAGAATTCGTAAGCCAGGGATCAACTCGATCCCCCTTGCGTTTTGTCGATCCTGATGTCGCAACCCTTGATCCGACTTGATCTTAGATTGGGAATGAACTCCGTATGCTTAGACGGGGATGAACTCCGCATGCCTAAGTCAACCCATGAAACGAGCGTACGGGCGCTCAGTCGGTAGGAGAGGCATAATGCGTAAGCCGACGATCAGCCCAATCCCCCTCTGCGGGCTGCCGATCTCGTTGTCAGTCCTGCTGCCACAACCCTCGATCCGGTTGGGGCTTAGACATGGAATGAACTCTGTATGCCTAAGCCAACCCACGAAATGAGCGTGCGGGTGCTCAACCGGTCGGAGAGGCAGAATGTGCAAGCCGGAGATCGACCAAGTCCCCCCTGCGTGCTGTTGATCCTATTGCTAGTCCTGCTGTCGCAACCCTCGAGCCGGTCTGATCTTAAACTGAGAATGAACTCTGTATGCTTAGACATGGATTGAACTCCGTATGCCTAAGCCAACCCACGAAATGAGCGAACGGGCGTTTAATCGACCAGAGAGGCAAAATGCACAAGCCGGGGACCGACCCGGTCCCCCTGCGTGCTGTCGATCCTGCTACCGCAACCCTTGGTCCAGTCTGATCTTAGACTGGGAATGAACTCTGTATGCCTAAGTCAACCCATGAAACGAGCGTACGGGTGCTGAGCCGACCGGAGACACATAATGCGCAAGCCGAAGATCAGCCCGATTGCCCTCTGCATGCTGTCGGTCCCGCTATCACAACCCTCGGTTCGACTGGGGATAAGACATGGAATGAACTCCCTATGCCCAAGCCAACCCATGAAATGAGCATGCAGGCGCTCAGCCAGCTAGAGAGGCAGAATGCACAAGCCGAGGATCGGCTCGGTCCCCCCTGCATGCTGTCCATCCTACTGCAGCAACCCTCGGTCTAGTCCAATCTTAGACTAGGAATGAACTCCGTATGTTTAGACTACGAATGAACTCCGTATGCCTAAGTCAACCCACCAAACGAGCGTGCGGGCGCTCAGCCGACCAGAGAGGCAAGATGCGCAAGCCGGGGATCGAACGGGTGGTAGGTGGGTTCAAGTACATCTTTATATTTCTGCCATGCCAATGCCATTTTTATGGCTTGTAAATTCATACAATGGTCCCCTAAGCCTTCATGTCAAGTTTCGTGGCAAGACCACCCGTTTTCTATTTTTCATGATTTTCAAAACTTTTTGCGGTTCGGGATTTTTTTAAATTCTTTTAGAGAGAGTTTTGTCCCCAAATTTGGTAGAGGTGATCCTTGTATTTTTGTTGGCTTGTACAAAAAAATTCAGCTAAAAACTCGAAGTGGAGAAGATTTTGTGACCGTTTGAAAAAAGTGTCCCCATTTTAGACACTTTAATGGCTACTGGCAGCAAACCTATAAAATCTCAAATGCTCTTTAAGGGGGTGTGAGTTCTTGAGGTTTAATGATGGATAGGGGGCCAATATAAGGGCTAGGTACCAGCACCCATCGCACATCATGTGCGCACACCCCCCGGACCCCCAATCGTCGGAACCCCTAACGCCACCAGTTAGGCTCTCCGACGATGCTTCGACGATGCTCCAGTGATGGTGCCCCAGGTGAAAAAAATGCGGCACCAGCACATGCTCGAGCCTAGCATGTGCACCGTGGCTCAAAATCTTAGACTGGGAATGAACTCCGTATGCTTAGACATGGAATGAACTCCGTATGCCTAGGCCAACCCACGAAATGAACGTGAGGGCGCTCAGTCGGCCGGAGAGGCAGAATGCACAAGCCAGGGATCGACCCGATCCCCTCCTGCGTGCTGTCAATCCTACTGCCAAAACCTTCGGTCCAGTCTGATCTTAGACTGGGAATGAACTCCGTATGCATAAGTCAACCCATGAAACGAGCGTGCGGGCATTGAGCCGATCGAAAAGGCATAATGCGCAAGTCGGGGATATGCCCAATGCCCCTCTATGTGCTGTTGATCCCGCTGCCACAACCCTCGGTCAGGCTAGGGCTTAGACATGGAATGAACTCCCTATGCCTAATCCAACCCTCGAAACGGGCGTGCGGGCGGTCAGGCGGCCGAAGAGGTAGAATACGCAAGCCGAGGATCGACCCGGTCCCCCTTATGTGCTGTCGATCCTGCTACCGTAACCCTCGATCCGGTTCAATCTTAGACTGGGAATAAACTCCGTATGCCTAAGTCAACCCACGAAACGAGCGTGCAAACTTTCTGCCAGTCAGAGAGGCATAATGCGTAAGTCGAGGATCAGCCTGATCCCCTTCTGCGTGCAGCCAATATCACTATCGGTCCTGTTGCCACAACCCTCGGTGCAGCTGGGGCTTAGACATGGAATGAACTTCGTATGCCTAAGCCAACCCATGAAACGAGCGTGCGGATGCTCAGCCGATCGGAGAGGCAGAATGTGGAAGTCGGGGATCAGCCCGGTCCCCCCTGCGTGCTGTCAATCCTGCTGCTGGTCATGCTGCAGCAACCCTCGATCCGGTCTGATCTTAGACTGGGAATGAACTCCGTATGCTTAGACATGGAATGAACTCCCTATGCCTAAGCCAACCCACGAAACGAGCGTGCGGGCACTCAGCTGGTCGGAGAGGTAGAATGCGTAAGCCGGGGATCAGCTCGATCCCTCTTACGTGCTGTCGATCCTGCTACTGGTCATGCTGTAGCAACCCTCGATCTGATCTGATCTTAGACTGGGAATGAATGCCGTATGCCTAAGTCAACCCACGAAATGAGCGTGCAGGCACTGAGCCACCCAGAGAGGCATAATGCGCAAGTCGGGGATCGGCCCGATCCCCCTCTATGTGCTGTCGATCCCGCTACCGCAACCCTCGGTCCGGTTGGGGCTTAGGCATGGAATGAACTCCCTATGCCTAAGCCAACCCACGAAACGAGCTTACGGGCACTCAGCCCGCTGGAGAGCCAGAATACGCAAATCGAGATCAATCCGATCCTCCCTGCATGCTGTCGGTCTTGCTACCGCAACCCTCGGTCCGATCAAATCTTAGGCTGGGAATGAACTCCATATGCCTAGACTGGGGATGAACTCCGTATGCCTAAGTCAACCCATGAAACGAAAGTGCTGGCGCTCAGCCGACCAAAGAGGCAGGATGCACAAGCAGAGGATCGAATAGGTGATAGGTGGGTTCAAGCACATCTTCATATTTCTGCCATGCCAATGCCATTTTTATGGCTTGTAAATTCATACAATGGTCCCCTAAGCCTTCATGAGAAATTTCTTGGCAAGACAACCCGTTTTTTATTTTTCATAATTTTTGAAACTTTTTGCGGTTCAAGATTTTTTAAAATTTTTTTAGAAATATTTTTGTCCCCAAATTTGGTAGAGGTGATCCTTGTATTTTTTTTGGCTTGCAAAAAAAAATTCAGCTAAAAACTCGAAGTGGAGAAAATTTTACGACCGTTTGAAAAAAGTATCCCCATTTCAGACACTTTAATGGCTTCTGGCAGCAAACCTTTAAAATCTCAAATGTTCTTTAAGAGGGTGTGAGTTCTCGAGGTTTGATGAGGGATAGGGGGCCAATAAAAGGGCCAAGTACCAGCACCCATCGCACATCCTGTGTGTACACCCCCCAGCCCCCCAATCGCCGAAACCCCCAATGTCGCTGATTAGGCTCTCCGATGATGCTCCGACGATGGTGCCCCAAGCGAAAAAAATGCGGCACCAGCACATGCCCGAGCCCAGCATGTGCACCGTGGCTCAAAATCTTAGACTGGGAATGAACTCTGTATGCTTAGACATGGTGTCATACCATTTAGATCCGGGGATCTATCGCTAGACATTGACTTTTAGGGAGTCGCCACCAATCTTTTTTATCTAGGTGTGATTGGCCACCTAAGGAATCTGTCATTTCAGGGAACGCTTAAGTTTAAGGGTCCCTAAAATAATAGGTTCAGGTCTACTAACCAGAACAGGGTTCAGGAGTTGGATTACGTGTGAGGAAGGTCATAGCACCCTCACAATGCCCATCAAAAGATGGTACCAACGTAATTTTGTGTTATCCAAAAGCCTTAAAATTTTATCAAGTAATTAGTTGTTGGAAATTATTTTCAATTGACTCTAATACTTTTAGCAGAAAATTGAGAAAATTCCCTCACCTCAAGAGTATGCAAGAAAAACTACTGTTTCACTTGCAAAGGCTCCGTCGTCGGATTAGTTAAAGAAAAATCAAAATTAAAATCAAATAGAAAGGAAGAAAAGAATGATTGTTCTCGTGTAGGGAAAATTGATACTTTCAACTTTTCCCCAAAAATATTTTTTGGAAATTTATTTTTAAGGAAAATTGATACTTTCAACTTTTCCTCAAAAATATTTTTTTGAAATTTTGATTTTTCAAAGAAAATTGATACTTTCAACTTTTTCTCAAAAACCCTTTTTTTGAAAATTTATTTTTAAGGAAAATTGATACTTTCAACTTTTCCTCAAAAACCCTTTTTTTGAAAATTTATTTTTAAGGAAAATTGATACTTTCAACTTTTCCCCAAAAATATTTTTTGGAAATTTATTTTTAAGCAAAATTGATACTTCCAACTTTTCCTCAAAAATATTTTTTTGAAATTTTGATTTTTCAAAAAAAATTGATACTTTCAACTTTTCCTCAAAAACCCTTTTTTTGAAAATTTATTTTTAAGGAAAATTGATACTTTCAACTTTTCCCCAAAAATATTTTTTGGAAATTTATTTTTAAGCAAAATTGATACTTTCAACTTTTCCCTAAAAATATTTTTTTGGAAATTTTGATTTTCAAGGAAAATTGATACTTTCAACTTTTCCTCAAAAACCCTTTTTGAAATTTATTTTTAAGGAAAATTGATACTTTCAACTTTTCCCTAAAAATATTTTTTTTTGGAAATTTTGATTTTTATTTAAAGAAAATAGAATAATAAAAAAAATAAATAAAAATAAAAAATAAAGAAAAATAAAACAAAAATAAAAATAAAATAAAGATAAAAAGAATATTAAATAAACCTAATCTAATAAATAAAAAAAAATAAATAAACAAATAAATGAAAATTTAAAAAATTTAAAAAAATTTAAAAAAATTTAAAAAAAAAAACTGGAGCGGCTCGGATCGCAGCTTGGAGGGGGCAGACACGCGTGGGTCAGGAAGCGAGTGGACGCTCGGGTTGGGTCGGATCTCGGCAAAACGCGCGGATCCTCTAGGTTACTTAAGGCCAAAACGATGTCATTTTGAGAAGGTATAAAAGGCACTTCCCTCTGTTTTTCGGCAGAACGCTCCTCCTTTCTCTCTCTTTTCTTCCTTTTTCCTCTCCTTTCTCTCTAAAAGGTTGAAGAACTCCGGTGAATTTTCACCGGATTCTGGAAAATGTCATCGAAATCTGGAAAAGTTCACCGGAAGTTCACCGAAACTTGGCCGAATGATCACCGGTTTCTGGGATTCTTCGTCGAAAACTGGGCAGGTCACCGAAAACTACAAGGTTGGCTGGAATTTTCATCAAAAAATTCAAACTTCGCCGGAAAATTCAACCAGAATCTGAAATTTTCCAGAAATTCCTAGAAAAAAATCGCCAAAAATCTTCAAAAAAATTCTGCTAACCCCAGAACACTCCTAAACCTTTTCTTAGCTTCCTATACGCCTCCTTTTCTCTCAAATCAGTAGCTTTGCTCACTGTTTGTTCTGTGTGTACTGCATCTATTCCAGGAGGTCCCTTTTATAGGGATTGATCAGGAGTTCCTGATCAATCCCAATTCTTCCTTGGACGGGAATTCAATCTTTGAATCCAATCTGGACTCTTCTGATTGAATTCCCATTCATAATGGGATTCTTCAACTTTCAATCACAGCCATCAAAAAAAGAAAACAAAAAATAATAATACTAATCAGATAATCAGGAAAAAAATAAAAAAAAATTAACAGATAATTTAAAAAAATAATAAAAAATAAAATAAGATAAACCCAAAAATATATTACAAAAATAATAATAATAATAATAATATAATAATAAATATATAACTATATAAATAAAATACATATAAATATTAACAATAAATAAATAAATAAATAAATAAAGATATACATATATTAATACATAATAATAATAATAAATAATAAAATACATAAAATACAAAAGGAAAAAAAATAATAATACAGGATAAAAATTGAATTGGGCTTACCCATTTGGGCCAGACCCAATTGATCTGGGCTTGGACCCAATTGGGTGTCTATAGCTGCCCCTCTTTGCACATTTTCTGTGAAACATAAATTGCACAAAGACGTAGACACCCAATCAAGACTCAACTCAACATTGTCATTTTTTGTTTTTTTTTGTTTTTTGTTTTTTTGTTTTTTTTTTTACCAAAGCTCCTCTAAACAGAGGCCCAACGACTTTGAGAAACATAAATTGCTCCTCTAAACAGAGGCACCACGACTTTGGAAAATAAATTGCTCCTCTAAACAGAGGCACCACGACTTTGGAAAGTAAATTGCTCCCTGACAATCATGTCTAAAGGAGTTGAAAATTGTGTTTGAAGGAATTTCAGGAGATTATGCCCAAAGGTCTTACAAATCAACCCTGGTACCAAAAGACATCCTATTTCAAGGATTAGGAACTTACCTGACAAGATTTTTCTTTTTCAATTCTACAAAATATCTTCATATCTGTCTTCTCTATATGGGATGTTGGAACACCCCTGCTTCTTGAATTTATACACTATACTTTCCTGAAAGTAGTGTATGCTGTGCAAATGCATATGAATTTCAATGCATGCTATGCAAATGTTGGTCAATTAATTCCTGTTCAATGTATGGTACTCAAATTTCTCAAGCTCCTCTTTTTTTTTCTTAGGTGTCAAGCCCTTTGATTCTTCAAGGATCCAATTACACTGCTCTTCTAAGATCGAGCCAGTGTAGCTCTTAATTGTCTTTTCCACTCACATTTTTCCTTGTTCAGTTTCAATACTTTGGAATAAGCTTCATCAATCGATCATCACTTGACCATCATTCAATGAATTTCTCAGCACTTTCAAAACAAGTTTCATCCACCATCACTGGGTCTAGCGTTCACGGTGTCTTAGCATTAACCATTCCAAAACAAACTTTGTCCACTAATTGTTCTCATCATTCAATCATAGCTTGCAAGTCATATCGACCAATTCATCCTTGTACTCATCACTTGGTTATACCACTTTTCAAAATTTGCCCCATCATATTCTCTATTTGATCACATCATATATCCTTCCAAATCATCTCTTTTAGGTCCCTACCATTTCTTTATTTTGTCACCATCATCATCTTAAATTTTTTTTCAAATGAATGCAAGACTCTTTTAAGCACATATTCATTCCTTTATTATCATTTCAAATCTTGACAAATACAATGCAATCAAGCATTTTCTCAATTCATTCTAGGGGTGTAACAATGAGAAAACATAAGGTGAATTATGGTAAAGATAATCAATGAAGATCTATTTTGGTACAAAACGAATAGGAAAGGAAATAAATTGGATACATGTCATTGGGATGGATGGTATGTCCAAATGATGAATATTCAGATAATTCTCAACATTAATCTAGGATTCTTTTTCAAAAACTCAATCCATTTACTGTTGAAGTAAGCTTGGCAAACTCTGCCCCAGTCTTTGAGGGATCTTTAGATGCTTTGGTCTTCCATTCATGTGAGCCATTTGACCTGGATCTTTTTCTATCAAAATCAACCTTTCAGGTTTTCAATTTGAATCTCTTTTTTTCATTTTCTCATTTCTTTCTTCTTTCTTTCTTTTTTTTTCTTTTTTTTCTTTTTTTTCATCATCCATTGTTGATATCTTTCATGTAGCATGATTCCATTGCTTCATCATGAGTATGTCTTTGCTCAACATATGACCATTCAAGTTGAGTATTCACACTTGATCCAAATGGACTTTTCAAGGTTGTAACGTAGGCCAAGGTGAAGGGTTATAAAAAAATGGATATAATAGGCTCAAAACATGTATTAAAAAGGGTCAAAACCAAAGGATCATTCGATACAACTTGGCATTTTGCCCCACATCGTTTCACTATTTTTTCTTTCCTCACACAAAGGATTCTCATTACTTTGCCCCAAGTCATGTGTGGCATTTATTTTTTCTTTTTTTTTTGAGACCTTTTATGGTGTTTTTTTTTTTTCAAAAATTACCCTCCAGTGTAGAGGGTGATCCTTGGTTGGGGTTCCTCTAAAAAAAAATCATAATAAGCTCAAAGGGGTGTCAATAAATGGTTTTTTGAATGGTAAAAGAAAGATGGTCACTTTTCATCTCAATTGTGAATACTTTTCTTGAACATCATCTATTAAACAAAGCTCATGATTCTGTATTACATATCTTCAAGATATATCTCTTTCACCTTTGGTAATGGCTTACCCGTTTTTTTGCTCAAATCATCTTCTCATATTAATGTGGATGAGTTCTCAAAATTAAATCTCAGAATTATTGTTATCATTGTCTAAATATTCATCATCTGAAATCTAAGAATGGGAGTATAAAGTTATAAAAGGTAACAGAGCATGGAGTAATGGTCAAGTGAAAGAGAAAAATGTAATAAAATGCATTAACTTGCCTTTATTAAGATGATAACAAGTGAAGACGTATTGCAAAAAAGAAATCTAACATTACTTGAAAAGAAATCTTAAAATGACAAAAAAACTTCAACCAGCCTTATCTCTATTCTCAAAAATTATCCCCCTATATGATCTGGTAAAGAACCTCCATTGGCATCTTACCCCTCAATCATTGTGACTCTCTGGATCCTTTCTGTTCTTGACTTTCTCTCAGTATGCTAACATTAGGTGTTGTTGCTTTTCCCTGATCAAAACCTACCATTCCATCATTGATCAACTATTGCACCTTATGCTTTAAAGCAGTGCAATTTTCAGTAGAATGGCCAGTAATTCCATAATGATAGTCGCAGTGGGCTGTAGGATCATACCACTTTGGATATGGTGGTTTAAGCGGTTCCACATGGCTGGGGGCAATCAAATGGCTATTATAAAGTTCTTGATATAACCCTGTATAAGTCATAGGGATTGGATCAAATACAGGTTTTTCTCGAGTAGTCCGTTGTTCTCGTGAACCACTTGCTGGGTTAATAGGGCGAATTTGGGTTCTTACAGGAGCTTGAATGTTAAAGCTATATGTAAGATCTTAAGGGCTAAAATAAGATGGTTGTGGAGCTAGCTGGTATGGGTAAGATGAGTCATTATTCACAGCATGATAGTATGGAGAGTAGCCTTGGGATGGATAGGGTTGATAACCCCTGAATTCTTGTCTATCAAAGCTCACAGCTTGAGCTTAAGCTTCTTTCTTTTCTGATGCCTTCTTGGTTTCTTCTCATTTCAACTTGCCATTTTTTATGGCACTTTCAATAATTTCTCCAGAGATTACCATGTCAGCAAAATTTTTTGTTGCATTCCCTATCATCTTTTCATAATAGGGAGGTTTTAAAGTGCTAACAAACAACACTGTGGTCTCTTTCTCTATCAGTAGAGGTTGTACCTGTGAAGCTATATCTCTCCATCTCTGGGCGTATTCTTTAAAAGATTCATTTGCCTTTTTCTCTAGATTCTGTAAAGATAAACGATCAGGAGCTAAATCGATAATGTGTCGATAATGACTGATGAAGTCATGAGCCATATCGCTCCAAGACCGAATGTGAGTCCTATCCAACTGAACATACCATCTGGCAGCTAAACCTGTAAGGCTATCCTGAAAGACATGCATCAAGAGCTTTTCATCATGAGCATGAGCTGCCATTTTTCGGCAATACATTGTGATGTGAGTTTTGGGGCACTTTGTACCGTCATATTTTTCAAATTTTGGTACTTTAAACTTATGGGGGATAACCACATCAGGAACTAGGCAGAGCCCAATAGCATCAACTGACCCATAAAAGCTAAATCCTTCCACAGCCTATAGCCTTTGCTCTAGTATACTAATCTTGGAGCTTTCCTGAACTTCCACTCTTATCTTTTCTTTCACCTTCTCTTTTAAATCATCTAGATCAGGAATTGGTTCTATGGCTTTTTCATTGAAGATAAGATTTACATAGCTGTTATACTGCCCTGGGTTAAAAGTTGATGGCATTCCAGGATATGTTGGATATGCGAAGTGTTGTGACGGGACCTCTTGAGCAGACTGGGCCTGAGGTGGGCCAAAACTTGGAGGGTACAAAGGGTTAGCCACTTCTTGTAATGGAGGAATTTGCTGGCTTGTATTTTTTGTAACTCCTTTTCCTTTATTCATGTTATTAAGAGCCTCCAGAATCTTGCTTAGTTCACTTTCAATCTTCTCCTGAGCTTTTTCTAGCTTTCCAAATCTATGAGAACTTTTCTCCTCCATTTGCCTTGCTCTGGATCTTATGTTGTATGGATGAGCAGGGTTTTCGCTAGATGGAGCTATCCTCAGACCTTGAGTACCATATTTATGATTAGAAGTGTTATGCTATGCTTTATGTATGATGCTTTGATGCATGAATGAAATGCACATTTTCCTGAATGAAATCTTGTATGAAATAGATGCAAATGATTATGTTAAAACATGATCATGAAAGTAATACAGATGCATACAATCAGACAAAATGAAAATGATGCTGATGCATAATATTACATATGATAAAAATAACACACAAAGTTAAACAATCAAAATGATTAGACAAACACCCTTTTTGTGTCCTAATTTTAGGGTATATCTATCATTGGGTAGAAAGGGCTCTATCTTAGGTGTAGGCACTCTTAAGGTTCACTATATGCGGTTTTAAAGGTCAAAGTCTAAAGGTCCTCAAATTGTTCCTTACATCCTTGTCCATCACAGACTAGTAAGGTACCCTAATCCTCACTCATTACAGGCTATAAGCGAAAAAGGTTCAATTTGAGTGGGAGTATTTCGCTAGCCACTGCGGAGGCATTAGACCTCATGAAAGCAATAGGTGCTTTACTCCCTCCTAGAGGGACAGAGCTTGGGTGTAGAGCTCATGTTATGCACATGCACATGAATGACATAATTAACAAGGTAAATAAACATGAATGAATAATAACACATATATACAAAAAGGTTCAATTTTATTAGGCTTTTGGATAACACAAATTATTTGCTGGCCTGACTCTCAAAGTCCCTAGTGGAGTCACCAAGCTGTCATAACGTCTAGATCCGGGGATCTATCGCTAGACATTGACTCTTAGGGAGTCACCACCAATCTTTTTTATCTAGGTGCGATTGGCCACCTAAGGAATCTGTCATTTCAGGGAACGCTTAAGTTTAAGGGTCCCTAAAAGAATAGGTTTAGCTCTACTAACCAGAACAGGGTTCGAGAGTTTGATTACGTGTGAGGAAGGTTATAGCACCCTCACAACGCCCATCAAAAGATGGTACCAGCGTAATTTTGTGTTATCCAAAAGCCTTAAAATTTTACCAAGTAATTAGTTGTTGGAAATTATTTTCAATTGACTCTAATACTTTTAGCAAAAAATTGAAAAAATTCCCTCACCTCAAGAGTATGCAAGAAAAACTACTGTTTCACTTGCAGAGGCTCCGTCATCGGATTAGTTAAAGAAAAATCAAAATTAAAATCAAAATAGAAAGGAAGGAAAGAATGATTGTTCTCGTGTAGGGAAAATTGATACTTTCAACTTTTCCACAAAAATATTTTTTGGAAATTTATTTTTAAGGAAAATTGATACTTTCAATTTTTTCCCAAAAATATTTTTTGAAAATTTATTTTTAAGAAAAATTGATACTTTCAACTTTTCCCTAAAAATATTTCCTTTTGGAAATTTTGATTTTTATTTAAAGAAAATAGAATAACAAAAAAAAATAAAAATAAAAAATAAAGAAAAGTAAAACAAAAATAAAAATAAAATAAAGATAAAAAAAATATTACATAAACTAATCTAATAAATAAAAAATTAAAAAAAACAAATTAAAAAATTAAAAAAAAAAAAAAAAAAACCTGGAGCGGCTCGGATCGCGGCTCGGCTCGACTCGACTCAAGGAAGAGAAAACGGCTCGGAGAAGCGGCTTTGGAGCTCGGCTCGGCTTGACTCGGCTTGGAGGGGGCAGACACGCGCGGGTTAGGAAGCGGGTCGACGCTCGGGTCGGGTCGGATCTCGGTAAAACGCGCGGATCCTCTGGGTTACTTAAGGCCAAAACGACGTTGTTTTGAGAGGGTATAAAAGGCACTTCCCTCTGTTTTTTGGCAGAACGCTCCTTCCTTCTCTCTCTCTTCTTCCTTTGTCCTCTCTCTTCTCTCTAAAAGGCTGAAGAACTCCGGTGAATTTTCATCGGATTCTAGAAAATATCGTCGAAATCTGGAAAAGTTCACCGGAAGTTCATCGAAAGTTGGCCGGATGATCACTGGTTTCTGGGATTCTTCGTTGGAAACTGGGTAGGTCACTGAAAATTTCAAGGTTGGCCGGAATTTTCATCGAAAAATTCCAACTTCGTCGGAAAATTCAATCGAAATCTGGAATTTTCCAAAAATTCCCAGAAAAAAATCACCAAAAATCTTCAAAAAATTTCTGCTAGCTCTCAGAACACTCCTAAACCTCTTCTTAGCTTCCTATACGCCTCCTTTTCTCTCAAATCAGTAGCTTTGCTCACTGTTTGTTCTGTGTGTCCTGCATCTATTCCAGGAGGTCCCTTTTATAGGGATTGATCAGGAGTTCCTGATCAATCCTAATTCCTCCTTGGACGGGAATTCAATCTTTGAATCCAATCTGGACTCTTCTGATTGAATTTCCATTCACAATGGGATTCTTCAACTTTCAATCACAGCCATCAAAAAAAGAAAACAAAAAATAATAATACTAAACAGATAATCGAGAAAAAAATCAAAGAAAATTAACAGATAATTTAAAAAAATAATAAAAAATAAAATAAGATAAACCCAAAAATATATTACAAAAAAAAAATAATAATAATATAATAATAAAAATATAACTATATAAATAAAATACATATAAATATTAACAAAAAAATAAATAAATAAATAAAGATATACATATATTAATACATAATAATAATAATAAATAATAAAATACATAAAATACAAAAGGAAAAAAAATAATAATACAGGATAAAAATTGAATATGGCTTACCCATTTGGGCCAGACCCAATTGATCTGGGCCTGGACCCAATTGGGTGTCTACACATGGAATGAACTTCGTATGCCTAATCCAACCCACGAAAAGAGCGTGCGGGCGCTCAGCCGGTCGAAGAGGCCCAGTCCCCCCGTGCGTACTGTCGATCCTGCTACCGTAACCCTCAGTCCGGTCTGATCTTAGACTGGGAATGAACTCCGTATGCATAAGTCAACCCACGAAACGAGCGTGCGGGTGCTGAGCCGGCCAAAGAGGCATAACACGCAAGTCGGGGATCGGCCCAGTCCCTCTCTGTGTGCTGCCGGTCCCACTGCCACAACCCATGGTCCGGTTGGGGCATAGACATGGAATGAACTCCCTATGCCTAAACCAACCCACGAAACGGGCGTGCGGGCACTCAGCGGGCCGGAGAGGCAGAATGCGCAAGCCAAGGATCAGCCCGATCCCCCCTACATGCTGTCGATCTTGCTGCCGCAACCCTCGGTCCGATCCGATCTAAGACTTGGAATGAACTCTGTTTGCTTAGACTTGGGATGAACTCCGTATGCTTAGACTAGGGATGAACTCCGTATGCCTAGACTGGGAATGAACTCTGTATGCTTAGCCATGGAATGAACTCCGTATGCCTAAGCCAACCCATGAAACGAGCATGCGGGTGCTCAATCGACCGAAGAGGCACAATGCAGAAGCCAGGGATCGACCCGATCCCCCCTGCGTGCTGTCGATCCTGCTATCGCAACCCTCGGTCCGGTCCGATGTTAGACTGGAAATGAACTCTGTATGCATAAGTCAACCCACAAAATGAGCGTACGGGTGCTGAGCCGGCCGAAGAGGCATAATGCGCAAGTCAGGGACCAGTCGGGTCCCCCTCTACGTGCTGCCGGTCCCGCTACCACAACCCTCAGTTCGATTAGGGCTTACACATGGAATGAACTCCCTATGCATAAGTCAACCCACGAAATGGGCATGCGGGTGCTCAGCAGGTCGGAGAGGTAGAATACGCAAGCCGGGGATCGGTCCGGTCCCCCCTGCGTGCTGTCGATCCTGCAGCCGCAACCCTCGGTCCAGTCCGATCTTAGACTAGGAATGAACTTCGTATGCTTAGACTGGGGATGAACTCCGTATGCCTAAGTCAACCCACAAAACGAGTGTGCGAGCGCTCAGCCGACTAGAGAGGCAGGATGCGTAAGCTAGGGATCGAACGGGTAGTAGGTGGGTTCAAGCACATCTTTATATTTCTACCGTGCCAATGCCATTTTTATGGGTTGTAAATTCATACAATGGTCCCCTAAGCCTTCATGTGAAGTTTCGTGGCAAGAAGACCCCTTTTCTATTTTTCACGATTTTTGAAACTTTTAGCGATTCAAGATTTTTTAAAATTTTTTTAGAAAGAGTTTTGTCCCCAAATTTGGTAGAGGTTATCCTTTTATTTATTTTTGGCATGCACAAAACAATTCAGCTAAAAATTCAAAGTGGAGAAGATTTTTTGAGCGTTTGAAAAAAGTGTCCCCATTTTAGACACTTTAATGGCTACTGGGAGCAAACCTATAAAATCTCAAATGCTCTTTAAGGGGGTGTGAGTTCTCGAGGTTTGATGAGGGATAAGGGGCCAATAAAAGGGCCAAGGACCAGCACGCAATGCTCATCATGTGCGCACACCCTCCGGGCCCCCCAATCGTTGAAACCCCCAATGCTGTCGATTAGGCTCTTCGACGATGCTCTGACGATGGTGCACCAGGCGAAAAAAATGCGGCACCAGCACATGCCCGAGCCCAGCATGTGCACTGTGGCTCAAAATCCTAGACTGGGAATGAACTCCGTATGCTTAGACATGGAATGAACTCCGTATGCCTAATCCAACCCACGAAACAAGCGTGTGGGTGCTCAGTCGATCGAAGAGACAGAATGCGCAAGTCGGGGATTGGCCCGATCCCCCCCTGCGTGCTGTCGATCCTGCTACCACAACCCTCAGTTCGGTCTGATCTTAGACTAGGAATGAACTTCGTATGCATAAGTCAACCCACGAAACGAGAGTGCGGGCGCTGAGCAGATCGAAGAGGCATAATGCGTAAGCCGGGGATCGGCCCAGTCCCCCTCTGTGTGCTGCCGGTCCCGCTGCCACAACCCTTGGTCCGACTGGGCTTAGACATGGAATGAACTCCCTATGCCTAAGCCAACCCACGAAATGGGTGTGCGGGCGCTCAGCCGACTGGAGAGGCAGAATGCGCAAGCCAAGGATCGGCCCGGTCCCCCCTATGTGCTGTCAATCTTACTGCCACAACCCTCGGTCCGATCCGATCTTAGACTGGGAATGAACTCCGTATGCTTAGACTGGGGATGAACTCCGTATGCCTAGACTGGGAATGAACTCTATATGCTTAGCCATGGAATGAACTCTGTATGCCTAAGCCAACCCAAGAAACGAGCATACGGGCGCTCAGTTGGCCGGAGAGGCAGAATGCGCAAGCCGAGGATCGGTCCGGTCCCCCTTACGTGCTGTCGATCCTGCTACCGCAACCCTCGGTCTGGTCTGATGTTAGACTGGGAATGAATTCTATATGCATAAGTCAACCCACGAAATAAGCGTGCGGATGCTGAGTCGACCGAAGAGGCATAATGCGTAAGTCGGGGACCAGCCCGGTCCCCCTCTGCATGCTGCTGGCCCCGCTGCCACAAACCTCGGTCCGGCTTGGGCTTACACATGGAATGAACTCCCTATGCCTAAGCCAACCCACGAAATGGGCGTGCGGGCACTCAGCCGGTCGAAGAGGCAGAATGCGCAAGCCGAGGATCGGCCCGGTCCCCTCTGCGTGTTGCCAATCCTACAGCCGTAACCCTCGATCCAGTCCGATCTTAGACTGGGAATGAACTTCGTATGCTTAGACTGGGGATGAAGTCTGTATGCCTAAGTCAACCCACGAAACGAGCGTGCGGGCGCTCAGCCGACCAGAGAGGCAGGATGCGCAAGCCGGGGATCGAACGGGTGGTAGGTGGGTTCAAGCACATCTTCATATTTCTGCCATGCCAATGCCATTTCTATGGCTTGTAAATTCATACAATGGTCCCCTAAGCCTTCATGTGAAGTTTCGTGGCAAGAAGATGCATTTTCTATTTTTCATGATTTTCGAAACTTTTAGCGGTTCCAGATTTTTTAAAATTTTTTTCGAAAGAGTTTTGTCCCCAAATTTGGTAGAGGTGATCCTTGTATTTTTGTTGGCATGCTCAAAAACATTCAGCTAAAAACTCGAAGTGGAGAACATTTTGTGACCATTTGAAAAAAGTGTCCCAATTTCAGACACTTTAATGGCTACTGGCAGCAAACCTATAAAATCTCAAATGCTCTTTAAAGGGGTGTGAGTTCTCGAGGTTTGAAGAGGGATAGGGGGCCAATAATGGCCAAGTACCAGCACCCATCACACATCATGTGCGCACACCTCCCCGGGCCCCCAAATCGTCGGAACCCCCAATGCCGCCGGTTAGGCTCTCCGACGATGCTCCGGCGATAGTGCCCTGGGCGAAAAAAATGCGACACCAGCACGTGCCCAAGCATAGCATGCACATTGTGGCTCAAAATCTTAGACTGGGAATGAACTCCGTATGCTTAGACGTGGAATGAACTTCATATGCCTAAGCTAAACTACGAAACGAGCGTGCGAGTGCTCAGCTGACCAGAGAGGCAGAATGCGCAAGTCAGGGATCGGCCCGGTCCCCCCTGCGTGCTGTTGATCCTGCTGCCGCAACCCTCGGTTCGGTCCGATCTTAGACCGGGAATGAACTCCATATGCATAAGTTAACCCACGAAACGAGCGTGCGGGCGTTGAGCCGGCCGAAGAGGCATAATGCGCAAGCCAAAGATCAGCCTGGTCCCCCTCTGCGTGCTGTCGGTCCCGCTACCACAACCCTCAGTCTGGCTGGGGCTTAGGCATGGAATGAACTCCCTATGCCTAAGCCAACCCACAAAACGGGCGTGCGGGCACTCAGCTGGCCGGAGAGGCAGAATGTGCAAGCCAAGGATCAGCCCGGTCCCCCCGACGTGCTGCTGATCCCACTGCCACAACCCTCAATCCGGCTGTGGCTTAGACATGGAATGAACTCCCTATGACTAAGCCAACCCATGAAACGGGCATGCAGGGCACTCAGTCGACCGGAGAGGCAGAATGCGCAAGCCGGGGATCGATCCGGTCCCCCTAGCGTGCTGTTGATCCTACTGTCGTGACCCTCGGTCCGGTCCGATCTAAGACTGGGAATGAACTCCGTATGCTTAGATTGGGGATGAACTCCGTATGCCTAAGTCAACCCACGAAACGAGCATGCGGGCGCTCAGTCGACCGGAGAAGCATAATGCAAAAATTGAGGATCAGCCCGATCCCTCTCTGCGTGCTACAGATCCCACTACCGGTCCTGCTGCCACAACCCTCGGTCCGACTGGGGCTTGGACATGGAATGAACTCCGTATGCCTAAGCCAACCGACGAAATGAGCATGCAGGTGCTCAGTCAGCCAGAGAGGTAGAATACGTAAGCCGGGGATCAGCCTGGTCCCCCCTGCGTGCTATCGATCCTGCTACTGGTCTTGCTACCACAACCCTCGATCCGGTCTGATCTTAGACTGGGAATGAACTCTGTATGCTTAGACATGTAATGAACTCCGTATGCCTAAGCCAACCCACGAAACGAGCATGCGGGCACTCAACCGACAGGAGAGGTAGAATGCGCAAGCTGGGGATCAGCCCGATTCCCCCCTGCGTGCTGCCGATCCTGCTGCTGGTCCTGCTGCCGCAACCTTCGATCCGGTTCGATCTTAGACTGGGAATAAACTCTGTATGCTTAGACATGGAATGAACTCATTATGCCTAAGCCAACCCATGAAACGAGCGTGCGGGCACTCAGCTGGTCGGAGAGGCAGAATGCACAAGCTGGGGATCGGCTCGATCCCCCCCTACGTGCTGTCGATCCTGCAACCGTAACCCTCGATCCGGTCTGATCTTAGACTGGGAATGAACTCCATATGCTTAAGTCAACCCACGAAACGAGCATACGGGCGCTAAGCCAACCGGAGAGGCAAAATGAGCAAGCCGAGGATCGACCTGGTCCCCCTATGTGTGCTGTCAGTCCCGCTGCCACAACCCTCTGTCCGGCTGGGGCTTAGACATGGAATGAACTCCCTATGCCTAGGCCAACCCACGAAACGGGCGTGCGGGCACTTGGCCGATCGGATAGGCAGAATGCATAAGCCGGGGTTTGGCCCGGTGCTTCCTGTGTGCTGCTGATCCTACTGCCGCAACCCTCGATCCGGTCCAATCTTAGACTGGGAATGAACTCCGTATGCTTAGACTGGGGATGAACTCCATATGCCTAAGTGAACCCACAAAACAAGTGTGCAGGCGCTTAGCCGACCAGAGAGGCAAGATGTGCAAGTCGGGGATCGAATGGGTGGTAGGTGGGTTCAAGCACATCTTCATATTTCTGCCATACCAATGCCATTTTTATGTCTTGTAAATTCATACAATTTTCCCCTAGGCCTTCATGTGAAGTTTTGTGGCAAGACGACCCATTTTCTATTTTTCACGATTTTCAAAACTTTTTACGGTTCGAGATTTTTTTAAAATTTTTTAGAAAGAGTTTTGTCCCCAAATTTGGTAGAGGTGATCCTTGTATTTTTTTTTTGGCATGCACAAAACAATTCAGCTAAAAACTCAAAGTGGAGAAGATTTTGTGACCGTTTGAAAAAAGTGTCCCCATTTCAGACACTTTAATGGCTACTGGCAGCAAACCTATAAAATCTCAAATGCTCTTTAAGGGGGTGTGAGTTCTCGAGGTTTGATGAGGGATAGGGGGCCAATATAAGGGCCAAGTGTCACACCCTGGGCGGGTACGCCAGGCACATCAGGTGCACCAGCAGGTGAGCTAGAGGTTGAGGCCCGCAGACCAGGTGTGCTCACGGGTATCTGTGCGCAAAGCCTAGCAAACGAGTTCAGAATGCCCGCCCAACTTGCAGGCCAGCCCGTGAGACCAAGGCCTAGCATACAAGCTGCCCACACCACATCCAAAAGGGCCCAAGGTGCTGGACACGCAAGGGAAGCTTCTGGAAGCAGGCAGGATCGGCAGCAGCATCCTGGCATATTTGGTTGACCCTGAAAATCAGGAGTTAGCATCCTGATTGATTGTAATCTATATAATCCCATGATTTTAGCCTTTATTCTAGGGATATTGCCATTAAGTGTAAGTTGGAGCCTCAACTATAAATAGAGGGCTGCTCCTCCCTCATTTGTACACCATCAAACACTTCTGTTTCAATGAATAGAAGAGCATTTCCAGAATTCTACCTTCTTATCTTGTTTCTCTTTAACTTGCGTAATCAGCCCTTCCTGTTGTTCTAGTGCCTGTATGCTTGTGTTTTAGGCTAACTTAGGCATAAAGAAGGAGATTCCAAGCCTAAGGCTGCACGGTTTCTGAGTCTAAGGTCGGAGCCCATGACAGTTGGTATTAGAGCAAGTTCGATTCTACATGTTTGTGTTGTGCAGGTTAGAGGAGATGGCATCCCAAAGTGATGCTGCTAACCAACAACCAGAGGCCCAAGAGCATTAGCGTGAAAGAGGGAGGAAAGCCAGTTCTAGAGATATCTGGTCTACCATGGACGGTAGGTTGGCCAAGGTGGAGGTGACCATGGGCGACATGGGGGAGAAGCTTGAGGGGGTAGAGACTCACATTGCATCGCTAGACTCCATGGGGAAGGATATCCAAAGTGAGCTACAAGGTGCTCTCAACAAAGGCTTGGACGTGTTCACCCAAAAGAATCAGACCTTGGAGGCTGAAGTGCTGACCTTGCGCGATGGCATGGAGGCCATGCACCAGCGGATAGAGGAGCTTACCAGTGAGCTTGTTGCTTGCAAGACTGCCATTGGGAATGGCATGTTTGCTGGAGTGTCCAAGTCAAGATTGGATGTCCCCAAGCCTAAGGAGTTCAAGGGGACTAGGGCGGCCAAGGAAGTAGATAACTACCTTTGGGGTATGGAGCAGTACTTCTAGGCCATGGGCATGCAAGATGAAGCAATAAAGGTAAGCACCACTGCTATGTATCTCATTGATGTAGCCTTATTATGGTAGAGGCGCAGGTGTGATGATGTTAGGTGTGGGAGTGCCAAGATTGGAACCTAGGCAGAGTTCCAAAAAGAGTTCAGAGAACAATTTTACTCGGAGTATGCCGATGATGAGGCATGGGCAAAGTTGCGCAGGCTGAGCCAGCAAGGGGACATAAAGGAATATGTCCAAAAATTCTCTGAACTGATGCTACAGATCTCGAATCTAGGTGAGAAGGACACTTTATTTGCTTTCATGGATGGGCTGAAGCCATGGGTGAAGAATGAGCTACAAAGGAGAGGAGTTCATGACTTGGCTAAAGCCATGACTACTGCCGAGGCCTTGATAAAGTTCAAGTCTCTAAACAAGTTCGAGTCTACCAAGCCCAAGGGTAAGGGCAGGGACGATAGAGATCGAAAGAAGCAGTCCAAGGGGAAAGACCATGATCGAGAGTCCAAGGATGGAGACCGAGACCATTCAACCAAGGATGGCGAGAGGAAGCCACCAGCAGGCAAGTGGAAAGCAAAAAGGGATCGAGAGCCACTAGCATGCTACCTATGTGGAGGGAGCCACATAGCGCGCAATTACCCACAAAAGGGCAAGCTGGCTGCTATAGACAAGGAGTCTGACGAGGAGCCAGAGTCAGGGGTAGCAAAGCTTGGGTCGTTGGTGCTCAATGCTATCCAGAGTAAGGGGAACCATAAGCCAAAGGGCTTGATGTTTACGGATCTGATGGTTGTGGGTCAGAAGGTGAGCGCACTGGTGGACACAGGTGCCTCACATCTTTTTATTTCAGGTGATAGAGCCCGGAAGCTCGAACTAAAGGTGTAGAAAGGGACTGGTACCATCAAAACGATGAACTCCAAGAAAGTTCCAGCCATTGGAGTAGCGCGGGGAGTGGAGTTGCAGCTTGAAAACTAGAAAGGCAAGGAGACCATTGAGGTAATACCCCTTGACGACTATGAGTTTGTGATTGGGTTGGATTTCGTTGTTCGGATTAACACCCTCCTTGTGCCTTTTACCAATTGTGTTTGCATCTTGGATGCACGGTGCCAATGCCTAGTGCCATTAAGGAAAGGGTTTGGAGTTGGGTCACGAGTGGTGTCAGCCATCCAATTTGCCAAGGCAGTAAGCAGACAAGCAGACACCTTCTTGGCAGCCCTAAAATATGATGACCCAAGGGAGAAGGAGATCGAGTCACCCTTAGAGGTGCTAAAGGTGCTGAAGACCTTTAGTGATGTGATGCCCGCAAAGCTACCTAGCAAGCTACCACCTAAGAGGGAGGTGGACCACAAGATCGAGCTGGTGTTCGAAACCAAGCCACCAGTTAGAGCCCCTTACCAAACGTCTCCACCAGAGTTGGAGGAGTTGAAGAAGTAGCTCAAAAAGTTAGTTGATGCTGGCTTTATCAAGCCATCGAAGGCACCTTATGGTGCATCGGTTCTATTTCAGCACAAGCATGATGGGTTGTTGTAGCTGTGAATAGACTACCGGGCTTTGAACAAGCTGACCATCAAGAACAAGTACCCCATCCCACTCATTGCAGACTTGTTCGATCAATTTGGGAGCGCAAGGTGGTTCACCAAGATGGATTTGAGGCCAGGCTACTATCAAGTCAGGATCGCAGAGGGAGATGAGCCAAAGATAGCATGTGTCACTCGGTATGGTTCGTATGAGTTCTTGGTGATGCCTTTCAGACTCACGAATGCCCCAGCAACATTCTGCACCCTTATGAATAAGGTACTTCAGTCATTCCTTGATCGGTTTGTTGTGGTTTATTTGGATGACATTATGATCTATAGCCAGACTTTGGGAGAGCATGTAGACCACTTATAGGTGTTCGAGGTGTTACGGGCGCACAAGATGTTTGTCAAGAGGGAGAAGTGCTCATTCACCCAGTAGGAGATCTCGTTCCTTGGCCACATAGTGGGAGGTGGCAAGATACGCATGGATGAAGGCAAGATACACGCCATCCTGGAATGGCAACCGCCAGCCAAGGTCACTGAGTTAAGATCGTTCCTTGGGCTGGTCAACTACTACAAGCGCTTCGTCAAAGGTCACTCAGCAATAGCCACGCCATTGACTGACTTGCTCAAGAAAAGGAAAGCATGGGAGTGGAGCGCAGGGTGCCAGGAAGCCTTTGATAGGTTGAAGCGGGCTATGATCGAAGAGCTAGTCTTGGCCTTGCCAGACCATGCCAAGCCGTATGAGGTGCATACGTATGCATCAGACTTTGCCATAGGGGGCATGTTGATGCATGAGGGAGAGGAGCACAAGTACACGATCCAAGAGAAGGAGATGACTGCAGTGGTGCACTACTTACACACTTGGCACCATTACCTGTTGGGGTCGAGGTTCGTGGTTAGGACGGACAATGTGGCAACCAACTACTTCTAGACGTAGAATAAGCTATCCCCCAAGCAGGCGAGATGGCAAGATTTTCTTACAAAATTTGATTTCCAGATGGAGTAGAAGTCGGGGCAGGTGAACCTAGTGGCAGATGCCCTGAGCAGGAAGGCTAACCTTGCTGCCATTAGCCAACCAGAGGGGTCACTGGTGCCACTCATCAAGGAGGGACTTGTGCATGATCCTACAGCCAAGGCTTTGATGGAGTACGCCCAGCAAGGTAAGACTAGGCGGTTTTGGTTGCAGGATGGCTTGCTGTACACCAGGGGAAGTAGACTATTTATGTCACAGCACGGGAAGCTCTGCAAGGAAGTTTTGCAAGAATGCCATGATTCAAGGTGGGCTGGACACCCCGGAGTGAGTTGTACCTTGGTGTTGATCAAGGATCGGTACTACTGGCCGCACATGAGGGACGATGTGGAGGCCTATGTGAAGACTTGTCTTATGTGCCAATAGGACAAGGTGGAGCTCAAGAAACTAGGTGGTCTCTTGGAGCCATTGCCAGTGCCAAAGCAACCATGGGAGAGTGTTTCTCTGGACTTTATAGTCGGTCTACCCAAAGCAGAAGGGTTTGCAAGCATCATGGTAGTGGTGGACAGGTTTTCCAAGTATGGAATCTTCATTCCAGCAACCAAGGAGTGCCCAGTCGATGAGGCAGCTCGATTGTTCCTAAAGAACATGGTTAAGTACTGGGGAGTGCCGAGGACCATTGTTAGTGATCGGGACGGGCATTTCACGGGTAGGTTTTGGACTGAGTTGTTCAAGCTGTTAGAGTCAGACTTGAACTTTTCCACTAGCATACATCCGTAGACTGATGGGCAGACAGAACGAGTGAATGGACTATTAAAGGTCTACCTCAGGCACTATGTGAGTGCCACACAAAGGGACTGGCCAAAGCTACTAGATATTGCACAGTTTTCCTACAACTTGCAAAGAAACGAGGTAATGAACCAGAGCCCATTTGAGGTTGTGACAGGTCAACAACCACTAACACCCAGTTTGATTGCTGCAGGTTATACAGGGCCGAATCCAGCAGCATACAAGTTTACCAAGGCATGGCAGGTGCAAACTGACTTGGCCAGAGTTTGTTTACACAAGGCGACCAAGAGGTCGAAGAAGTGGGCAGACCATAATAGGTGGGACATGCAGTTCCAAGTTGGAGACTTGGTATTGGTGAAGCTGCATCCTATTGTTCACCATAGGGGGCTACACAAAGGCCTAGTCCAGAGGTAGGAGGGACTTTTCCGAGTAGTCAAGAGGGTAGGCAAGGTTGCCTACAAGTTGGATATGCCACCCAAGCTGAGGGTACACGCAGTGTTCCATGTGAGCACGCTCAAGCCGTTCCATGAGGATAAGGGAGATCCAGGATGGGCAGAGTCAAAACGTGCGCCATTGGGAGCAAGGGCCTCATATGAGAAGGAGGTCCACAGCATCATAGCTGACCGGAAGGTGAGACGGAAGAACTATCATCCAAAATAAGAGTACTTGGTACGCTAGAAGGGACTTCCAGACAGTGAGGCAAGCTGGGAACCAACAGATGACTTATGGTAGTTCGGGGACCAGATCAGGTAGTATCATGCAGAAGACGCAATGAGGGCATTGCATAATCAAGTAGGGGAGAGTCTCACACCCTGGGCGGGCGCGCCAGGCACATCAGGTGCACCAGCAGGTGAGCCAGAGGTTCAGGCCCGCTGGCAAGGTGTGCTGGTGGGTATCTGCATGCAAAGCCTAGCAAACGAGTTCAGAACGCCCACCCAACTTGCAGGGCAGCCCGTGAGACTAAGGCCTGGCATACATCTGCTCGTACCATATCTAGAAGGGCCCAAGGTGCTGGACACGCAAGGGAAGCTTTTGGAAGCAGGCAGGATCAGCAGTAGCATCCTGGCAGATTTGGTTGACCCTGACAATCAGGAGTTAGCATCCTGATTGATTGTAATCTATATAATCCCATGATTTTAGCCTTTACTCTAAGGATATTGCCATTAAGTGTAAGCTAGAGCCTCAACTATAAATAGAGAGCTGCTTCTTCCTCATTTGTACACCATCAAACACTTCTGTTTTAGTGAATATAAGAGCATTTCCAAAATTTTGCCTTCTTATCCTGTTTCTCTTTAACTTGCGTAATCGGCCCTTCCCGTTTCTAGTGCCCATACGCTTGTGTTTTAGGCTAACATAGGCATAAAGGAGGAGATTCCAAGCCTAAGGCTGTACGATTTCTGAGTCTAAGGTCGGAGCCTATGACGTAAGTACCAGCACCCATCGTACATCATGTGCGCAAACCCCCCCAACCCCCCCAATCGTCGGAACCCCCAATCCACCAGTTAGGCTCTCCGGTGATGCTCCAGCGATGCTCCGACGATGGCACCCCAGGCAAAAAAAATGCGGCACCAGAACATGCCCAAGCCCAGCATGTGCACCGTGGCTCAAAATCTTAGGCTGGGAATGAACTCCGTATGCTTAGACATGGAATGAACTCCGTATGCCTAAGCCAACCCACGAAACGAGCGTGCGGGTGCTCAATCGGCCAGAGAGGTAGAATGGGCAAGTCGGGATTCGGCCCGATCCCCCCTACGTGCTGTCGATCCTGCTGCTGCAACCCTTGGTCCGATTCGATCTTAGATTGGGAATGAACTCCGTATGCATAAGTCAACCCACGAAACGAGTGTACGAGCACTAAGCCGGCTGAAGAGGCATAATACGTAAGCCAGGGATCGACCCGATCAATTTTTGTGTGCTATCGGTCCCGCTGCCACATGGAATGAACTCTGTATGCCTAAGCTAACCCAAGAAACGAGCGTGTGGGTACTCAGCCGATCGGAGAGGCAGAATGCACAAGCCGAGGATCGGCCCGATCCCCCCTACATGCTACAGATCCTGCTGTCACAACCCTTAGTCCCGTTCGATCTTAGACTGGGAATGAACTCCGTATGCTTAGACCGGGGATGAACTCCGTATGCCTAAGTCAACCCACGAAACGAGCGTACGGGTGCTCAGTCGGTCGTAAAGGTCGATCGGAGAGCCATAATGCATAAGCCGGGGATCAGCCCGATCCCACTCTGCGTGCTGCTGATCCCGCTGTCGGTCCTATCACCACAACCCTCAGTCCGACTGGGGCTTAGACATGGAATGAACTCCGTATGCCTAAGCCAACCGACGAAACGAGCGTGCGGGCACTCAGTCGACCGAAGAGGCAGAATGCGCAAGCTGGGGTTCAACCCGATCCCCCCAGCGTGCTGTCAATCCTGCTATCGTAACCCTCGATCCGGTCTGATCTTAGATTGGGAATGAACTCCGTATGCCTAAGTCAACCCATGAAACGAGCATACGGGCGCTGAACCGACCGGAGAGGCATGAACTTCGTATATTGTCAGTCCCGCTGCCATAACCATTGGTCCGATGGGGGCTTAGACATGGAATGAACTCCCTATGCCTAAGCCAATCCACGAAACGGGCTGCGGGCGCTCAGCCGACCGAAGAGGCAGAATGTGCAAGCCAGAGATCAGCCCAGTCCCCCCTGCATGCTACCAATTCTACTGTTGCAACACTCGGTCCGGTCCGATCTCAGACTGGGAATGAACTCCGTATGCTTAGACTAGGAATGAACTTCGTATGCCTAAGTCAACCCATGAAATGAGCGTGCGAACTCTCAGCTGACCAGAGAGGCAGGATGCGTAAGCCGGGGATCGAACGGGTGGTAGGTGAGTTCAAGCACATCTTCATATTTCTGCCATGCCAATGCCATTTTTATGGCTGGTAAATTCAAGCCTTCATGTGAAGTTTCATGGCAGGACGACCTATTTTTTATTTTTCATGATTTTTGAAACTTTTTTCAGTTCTGGATTTTTTTAAATTTTTTTAGATAGAGTTTGTCCCCAAATTTGGTAAAGGTGATCCTTGTAGTTTTGTTGGCATGCACAAAAACATTCAGCTAAAAACTCAAAGTGGAGAAGATTTTGTGACCGTTTGAAAAAAGTGTCCCCATTTCAGACACTTTAATGGCTACTGGCAGCAAACCTATAAAATGTCAACTGCTCTTAAGGGGGTGTGAGTTCTCAAGGTTTGATGAGGGATAGGGGGCCAATATAAAGGCCAAGTACCAGCACCCATCGCACATCATGTACGCACACCCCCCAGCCTCCCAATCGTCGGAACCCACAATGCCGCCGGTTAGGCTCTCTGGCGATGCTCCGACGATGGTGCCCCGGGCAAAAAAAATGCGGCATGAGTACATGCTCGAGCCCAGCATGTGCACCGTGGCTCAAAATCTTAGACTGGGAATGAACTCCGTATGCTTAGACATGGAATGAACTCCGTATGCCTAAGCCAACCCATGAAACGAGTGTGGGGGCACTTAGCTTGTCGGAGAGGCCGGCCAGAGAGGCATAATGCGCAAGCTGGGGATCAGCTCAGTCCTCCTCTGCATCCTGTCGATCCCGCTACCGGTCCTGCTACCACAACCCTAAGTCTGACTGGGGTTTAGGCATGGAATGAACTTTGTATGCCTAAGCTAACCCATGAAACAAGCGTACGGGAGCTCAGTCGACCGGAAAGGCAGAATGCGAAAGTCAAGGATCGGCTCGGTCCCCCCTGCGTGCTGTTGATCCTGCTGCTGGTCCTGTAGCCATAACCCTCGGTCGGGTTCAATCTTACACTGGGAATGAACTCTGTATGCTTAGACATGGAATGAACTCCGTATGCCTAAGCCAACGCACGAAACGAGCGTGCGGGCGCTCAGTCGACTGGAGAGGCAGAATGCATAAGCCAGGGACCGGCTCAGTCCCTCCCTACGTGCTATCGATCATGCTACCACAACCCTCGGTCTGGTCTGATCTTACACTGGGAATTAACTTTGTATGCCTAAGTCAACCCACGAAATGAGCGTGCGAGCACTGAATCGGTCGAAGAGGCATAATGTCCAAGCCAGGGATTGGCCCGGTCCCTCTCTGCGTGCTGTCGATCTCGCTACCACTACCCTCTGTCCGACTGGGGCTTAGACATGGAATGAACTCCCTATGTCTAAGCCAACCCACGAAACGAGCGTGCGGGTGCTCAGCCGACCAGAGAGGTAGCACAAGCTGAGGATCAACCCGGTCCCCCATACGTGCTGTCGATCTCGCTACCGCAACCCTCGATCTGGTCTGATATTAGACTGGGAATGAACTCTGTATGCTTAGACTGGGGATGAACTTCATATGCCTAACTCATGCTCAGCCAACCGAAGAGGTCGACTGGAGAGGCAAAATGCACAAGCCAAGGATCAGCCTGGTCCCCCCTACGTGCTGCTGATCCTGTTGCCGCAACCTTCGATCTGGTCTAATCTTAGACTGGGAATGAACTCTGTATGCGTAAGCCGAGGATCAACTCGATTCCCCTCTGTGTGCTGCTGATCCCGTTGCCAATCCTACTGCCACAACCCTCGGTCTGGCTGGGGCTTAGACATGGAATGAACTCCGTATGCCTGAGCCAACCCACGAAATGAGCGTGCGGGTGCTCAACCGACTGGAGAGGTAGAATGCACAAGCTGAAGATCGGTTCGATCCCCCCTACGTGCTACCGATCCTGCTACTGGTCCTGCTACCGCAACCCTCGATCTGGTCTGATCTTAGACTGGGAATGAAACGAGCATGCCAACGCCAGTCGATCAGAGATGCAGGATGCGCAAGTCGAGGATCGAACGGGTGGTTGGTGGGTTTAAGCACATCTTCATATTTCTGCCATGCCAATGCCATTTTTATGGCTTGTAAATTCATACAATGGTCCCTTAACCTTTCATGTGAAGTTTCGTGGCAAGACAACCTATTTTCTATTTTTCACGATTTTTGAAACTTTTTGCGGTTCGAGATTTTTTAAAATTTTTTTAGAAAGATTTTTGTCCCCAAATTTGGTAGAGGTTATCCTTTTATTTTTTTTGGCATGCAAAAAACAATTCAGCTAAAAATTCGAAGTGGAGAAGATTTTTTGAGAGTTTGAAAAAAGTGTCCCCATTTCAGACACTTTAATGGCTACTGGGAGCAAACCTATAAAATCTCAAATGCTCTTTAAGGCGGTGTGAGTTCTCAAGGTTTGATGAGGGATAGGGGGCCAATATAAGGGCCAAGTACCAGCACCCATCGCACATCATGTACGCACACCCCCTGACCGCCCAATCAACCCACGGTCCCTTCATATGCCAAAGTCAACCCACGAAACGAGCGTGTGGGCATTGAGCCAGTCAGAAAGGCATAATGCGTAAGCCAAGGATCGGCCTGGTCCTCTTCTACGTGTTCCTGGTCCCGCTGCCACAACCCTTGATCCGGCTGGGGCTTAGACATGGAATTAACTCCCTATGCCTAAGCCAACCCATGAAACGGGCGTGCGGGCGGTCAGTCAGCCGAAGAGGCAGAATGTGCAAGTCGAGGATTGGCCCGATCCCCCCTGGGTGCTATCGATCCTACTGTTGCAACCCTTGGCCTGGTCCGATCTTAGACTGGGAATGAACTCCATATGCTTAGACTGGAGATGAACTCCGTATGCCTAAGTCAACCCACTAAACGACCGTGCGGGTGCTCAGTCGACCAGAGAGGCAGGATGCGCAAGCCGGGGATCGAATGGGTGGTAGGTGGTTTCAAGAACATCTTCATATTTCTGCCATGACAATGCCATTTTTATGGCTTGTAAATTCATACAATCGTCCCCCAAGCCTTCCTGTGAAGTTTCGTGGCAAGACGACCCATTTTTTTTTTCACGATTTTTAAAACTTTTTACGGTTCGGGATTTTTTTAAATTTTTTTAGGAAGATTTTTGTCCCCAAAATTGGTAGAGGTGATCCTTGTATTTTTGTTGGCATGCACAAAAAAATTAAGCTAAAAACTCGAACGCTATTTAAAGGGGTGTGAGTTGTCGAGGTTTGATGAGGGATAGGGGGCCAATATAAGGGCCAAGTACCAGCACCCATCGCACATCATGTGCGCACACCCCCCCGGTCCCCTCAATCACCGAAACCCCCAATGCTATCGGTTAGGCTTTCCGGTGATGGTTAGACGATGGTGCCCCGTGCGAAAAAAATGCGACACCAGCACAGACCCGAAACCAACATGTGCACCGTGGCTCAAACTCTTAGACTGGAATGAACTCCGTATGCTTAGACATGGAATGAACTCCGTATGCCTAAGCCAACCCATGAAACAAGCGTGCGGGCGCTCAACCGGTCGGAGAGGCAGAATGCCCAAGCCAGGGATCGACCCGGTCCCCCTCTGCGTGCTGCCGATCCCGCTACCATAACCCTCGGTCCCGCTGGGGCTTAGACATGTAATGAACTCCCTATGCCTAAGCCAACCCATGAAACGGGCGTGCGAGCACACAGTCGGCCGGAGAGGCAGAATGCGCAAGCTGGGGATCGGCCCGGTCCCCCCTGCATGCTGTCGATCCTGCTACCGTAACCCTCAATCCAGTTAGATCTTAGACTGGGAATGAACTCCGTATGCTTAAACTGGAGATGAACTCCGTATGCCTAAGTCAACCCCTACAACAAGCGTGCGGGCGCTCAGCCGGCCGGAGAGGCAGATGAGCAAGCCAGGTATCTTAGACTGGGAATGAACTCTGTATGCCTAAGTCAACCCATAAAATGAGCGTGCGGGCGTTGAGCCGACCGAAGAGGCATAATGCGCAAGCCGGGGATCGGCCCGGTCCCGCTGCCACAGCCCTCGGTCCGACTAGGGCTTAGACATGGAATGAACTCCCTATGCCTAAGCCAACCCATGACACAAGCGTGCGGGCGCTTAGTCGATCGGAGAGGCAGAATGCGCGAGCCGGGGATCGACCCGGTCTCCCATGCGTGCTGTCGATCCTGCTACCGTAACCCTCGATTCAGTCTGATCTTAGACTGGGAATGAACTCCGTTTGCTTCAGCTGGGGATAAACTTCGTATGCCTAAGTCAACCCACGAAACGAATGTGCGAACGCTCAGCCGACCAGATAGGCAGGATGCGCAAGTCGGGGATCGAACTAGTGGTAGGTGGGTTCAAGCACATCCTCATATTTCTACCATACCAATTCCATTTTTACGGCTTGTAAATTCATACAATGGTCCCCTAAGCCTTCATGTAAAGTTTCATGGCAAGACGACCCGTTTTCTATTTTTCACAATTTTTGAAACTTTTTATGGTTCAGGATTTTTTAAAATTTTTTTAGAAAGATTTTTGTCCCCAAATTTGGTAGAGGTGATCCTTGTATTTTTGTTGGCTTGCACAAAAAAATTTAGCAACAAAATCGAAGTGGAGCAGATTTTGTGACCATTTGAAAAGAGTGTCCCCATTTAAGACACTTTAATGGCTACTGGCAGTAAACCTATAAAATCTCAAAAACTCTTTAAGACGGTGTGAGTCCTCGAGGTTTGATGAGGGATAGGGGGCCAATATAAGGGCCAAGTACCAGCACCCATCGCACATCATGTGCGCACACCCCCCGGCCCCCCCAATCGTCGGAACCCCTAATGCCGTCGGTTAGGCTCTCTGGCGATGCTCCGGTGATGGTGCCTCGGGCGAAAAAAATGTGGCACCAGCACATGCGCAATCCTAGCATGTGCACCGTGGCTCAAACTCTTAGATTGGGAATGAACTCTGTATGCCTAAGCCAACCCACAAAATGAGCGTGCGGGCACTCGGCCAGCCAGAGAGGCAGAATGCACAAGCTGAGGATTGGCTCGGTCCCCCCTGCGTGCTGTCGATCCAGCTACCGCAACCCTCGATCCGATCTGATCTTAGACTAGGAATGAACTCCGTATGCTTAGACTGGAGATGAACTCTGTATGCCTAAATCAACCCATGAAACTAGCGTGCGGGTGCTCAACCGACCGTAGAGGTCGACCGGAGAGGCAGAATGCACAAGCCGGGGATCGGCCCGGTCCCCCCTATTTGCTACCGATCCTGCTGTTCGTCTTGCTACCGTAACCCTCGGTCCAATCCAATCTTAGACTGGGAATGAACTCTGTATGCTTAGACATGGAATGAACTCTGTATGCCTAAGCCAACCCACGAAACGAGCGTACGGGCGTTTAGCCTACTGGAGAGGTAGAATGCGTAAGCCGGGGATCGACCTAGTCCCCCCTGTGTGCTGTCGATCCTGCTGCCGCAACCCTCAGTCTGGTCTGATCTTAGATTGGGAATGAGCTCAGTATGCCTAAGTCAACCCATGAAATGAGCATTCGGGCACTAAGCTAGTTGGAGAGGCATAATGCGCAAGCCAGGGATCAGCTCGGTCCCCCTCTAAGTGCTGCCGGTCTCACCGCCACAACCCTCGGTCTGGCTAGGGCTTAGAAATGGAATGAACTCCCTATGCCTAAGCCAACCCATGAAACGGGCATGCGGGCGCTCAGTCGGTCGGAGAAGCAGAATGCGTAAGTCGAGAATCGACCCGATCCCCCTTGCGTGCTACTGATCCTGTTGCCACAACCCTCGGTCCAGTCTGATCTTAGACTGGGAATGAACTCTGTATGCTTAGACTAGGGATGAACTCCGTATGCCTAAGTCAACCCACGAAACAAGCGTGCGGGCGTTCAACCGACCGGAAAGGTCAGCCAGAGAGGCATAATGCACAAGCCGAGGATCAGCTCGATCCCCTTCTGCATGCTGTCGATCTCGTTGTCGGTCTTGCTACCATAAACCTCGGTCCGACTGGGGCTTTGACATGGAATGAACTCCGTATGCCTAAGCCAACCCACGAAATGAGCGTACGGGTGCTCAGTCGGTAGGAAAGGTAGAATGCGCAAGTTGGGGATCGGCTCGATCCCCCCTACGTGTTGCTAGTCCTACTGCTGGTCCTGCTACCGCAACCTTTGATCCAGTTCGATCTTAGACTGGGAATGAACTCCGTATGATTAGACATGGAATGAACTCCGTATCCTAAGCCAACCCATAAAACAAGCGTACGGGCGTTCAATCGGTCGGAGAGGTAGAATGCACAAGCCGGGGACTGGCCTGATCCCACGTGTGTGCTATCAATCTTGCTGCCATAACTCTCAGTCCGATCTGATCTTAGACTGGGAATGAACTCCGTATGCCTAAGTCAACCCACGAAATGAGCGTGCGGGTGTTCAGCCGACTAGAGAGGCATAATGCACAAGCTGGGGATCAGCTCGGTCCCCCTCTACGTGCTGCTATTCCCATTACCAGTCCAACTGCCACAACCCTCGATTCTATTGGGGCTTAGACATGGAATGAACTTCGTATGCCTACACCAACCCATCGCACATCATATGCCCACACCCCCCGGCCCCCCCAATCACCGAAAACCCCAATCATACAGGTTAGGCTCTTCGGTGATGCTCCGATGATGCTCTAACGATGGTACCTCAGGCGAAAAAAATGTGACACCAGCACCTGCTCGAGCTCAGCATGTGCACCATGGCTCAAACTCTTAGACTAGGAATGAACTCTGTAAGCTTAGACGTGGAATGAACTCCGTATGCCTAAGCTAACCCACAGAACGAGCGTGCGGGTGCTCAGCCGACCGAAGAGGCAGAATGCGCAAGTCAGGGATCAGCCCGGTCCCCCTCTGCGTGCTGTCAGTCCCGCTACCACAACCCTCGGTCCAGCTGGGGCTTAGACATGGAATGAACTCCCTATGCCTAAGCCAACCCATGAAACAGGCGTACGGGCGCTCAACCAACCAGAGAGGTAGAACGCAAAAGCCGAGGATCGGCCTGGTCCCCCCTGTGAGCTACCGATCCTGCTACCGCAACCCTTAGTCCAGTCACATCCTAGATTGGGAATGAACTCTGCATGCTTAGACTGGGGATGAACTTCATATGCCTAAGTCAACCCATGAAATGAGCGTGCGGGCGCTCAGCCGGTCGGAGAGACAGAATGCGAAAGCTGGGGATCAGCTCAGCCCCCCCTGCGTGCTACCGATCCTACTGTCGCAACCCTTGGTCCGATCCGATCTTAGACTAGGAATGAACTCCTTATGCTTAGACATGGAATGAACTCCTTATGCCTAAGCCAACCCACGAAATGAGCATGCCTGCGATCAGCCGATCGAAAAGGTAGAATGCGTAAGCCTGGGATCGGCCCGATCCCCCCTGCGTGCTATCGATCCTGCTGCCACAACCCTCAGTTTGGTCTGATCTTAGACTGGGAATGAACTCTGTATGCTTAGATCGAGGATGAACACTGTATGCCTAAGTCAACCCATGAAACGAGCATGCGGGTGCTCAGCTGGCTGGAGAGGCCGGTAGGGGAGGCAGAATGCACAAGCCAGGGATCGGGCCGATCCCTCTCTGTGTGCTACCGATCATATTACTGGTCCTGCTATCACAACCCTCGATCTGGTCTGATCTTAGACTGGGAATGAAATCTGTATGCTTAGACATGGAATGAACTCCGTATGCCTAAGCCAACCCACGAAATGAGCTTGCGGGCACTCAGTCGACTGGAGAGGCAGAATGCGCAAGCTGGAGACCAACCCAGTCCCCCCTGCGTGCTGTCGATCCTACTGTCACAACCCTTGGTTTGGTTCGATCTTAGACTGGGAATGAATTCCATATGCCTAAGTCAACCCAAGAAATGAGTGTTCGGGCACTAAGCCAGCCAGAAAGGCATAATGCGCAAGCCAGGGAACGGCTTGGTCCCCGTCTGCATGCTACCGATCCTGCTGCCACAACCCTCAGTCCGACTGGGGCTTAGACAGGGAATGAACTCCTTATGCCTAAGCGAACCCGTGAAATGGGAATGAGGGCACTCAGCCGACCGGAGAGGGAAAATGCACAAGCCGGAGATCGGCTTGGTCCCCCCTGCGTGCTATCGATCTTGCTGCCGTAACCCTCGGTCCGATCCGATCTTAGACTGGGAATGAAATCCGTATGCTTAGACTGGGGATGAACTTCGTATGCCTAAGTCAACCCACGAAATGAGTGTTCGGACGCTCAGTCGGCTGGAAAAGCCAATCAAGGAGGCAGAATGTGTAAACCGGGGGTCGGGCCGATCCCCCTACGTACTGCTGGTCTTGCTGCCACAACCCTTGGTCCGACTGGGGCTTAGACATGGGATGAACTCCCTATGCCTAAGCCAACCCATGAAACGGGCATGCGGGCACTCAGTCGGCTGGAGAGGTAGAATACGCAAGTCGGGGATCGGCCTGATCCCCCTGCGTGCTGCCGAACCTATTGCCGCAACCCTCTGCCCGATCCCCAAATTTTTTGATTTTTGAAACTTTTTACGGTTCGAGATATTTTAAAATTTTTTTAGAAAAAGCTTTGTTCTCAAATCTGGTAGAGGTGATCCTTGTATTTTTGTTGGCATGCCCAAAAAAATTCAGCTAAAAACTTGAAGTGGAGAAGATTTTGTGACCGTTTGAAAAAAGTGTCCCCATTTCAGACACTTTAATAGCTACTGGCAGTAAACCTATAAAATCCCAAATGCTCTTTAAGAGAGTGTGAGTTCTCAATGTTTGATGAGGGATAGGGGGCCAATATAAGGGCCAAGTACCAGCACCCATCGCACATCATGTGCGCACACCCCTCCGGCCCGTCTAATCACCGGAACGCCCAATGCCTCCTGTTAGGCTCTCTGGCGATGCTCCAGCAATGGTGCCCCGAGCGAAAAAAATGTGGCACCAGCACATGCCTGAGCCCAGCATGTGCACCGTGGCTCAAACTCTTAGAGTGGGAATGAACTCCGTATGCTTAGACATGGAATGAATTCTGTATGCCTAAGCCAACCCATGAAACGAGCGTGTAGGCGTTCAGCCGACAGGAGAGGCAGAATGTGCAAGCCGGGGATCGACTCGGTCCCCCTCTGCATGCTGCTGGTCCCGTTGCCACAACCCTTGTTTTGGTTGGGGCTTAGACATGGAATGAACTCCGTATGCCTAATCCAACCCACGAAACGGGCGTGCAGGTGCTCAGTCAACCAGAGAGGTAGAATACGCAAGCTGGGGATCGACCTAGTCCCCCCTGCGTGCTACTAATCTTGCTACCGTAATCTTTGGTCTGATCCTATCTTAGACTCGGAATGAACTCTGTATGCTTAGATTGGGGATGAACTCCGTATGCCTAAGTCAACTCACGAAACGAGCATGCGGGCACTCAACCAGCTGGAGAGGCCGATCAAGGAGGCAGAATGCGTAAGCCGGGGGTCAGGACGATCCCCCCTACGTACTACTGGTCCTGCTGCCACAACCCTTGGTCTGACTGGGGCTTAGACATGGAATGAACTCCCTATGCCTAAGCCAACCCATGAAACGGGCGTGCGGGCACTCAGTCGGTTGGAGAGGTAGAATGCACAAGTCGAGGATCAGCCCGATCCCCCTGCGTGCTGTCGAACCTACTGCCACAACCCTCTACCCAGTCTGATCTGAGACTAGGAATGAACTCTATATGCTTAGACTGGGGATGAACTCCGTAGGCCTATGTCAACGCATGAAATGAGCGTACAGGCGCTCAGCCGATCGGGGAGGTTGGTCGAAGAGGTAGAATCTGCAAGCCGGGGATCGACCTGATCCCTCCTCCGTGCTATCGATCCTGCAACTGGTCCTACTGCCACAACCCTCGGTCCGATCCGATCTTAGACTAGGATTGAACTCCATATGCTTAGACAGGGAATGAACTCCGTATGCCTAAGCCAACCCACGAAACGAACGTGCGGGTGCTCAGCCGATCGAACAGGTAGTATGCACAAGCCAGGGATCAGCCCGATCACCCCTGCGTAATATCGATCCTGCTACTGAAACTCTCGATCCGGTCTAATCATAGACTAGGAATGAACTCTGTATGCCTAAGTCAACCCATGAAACGAGCGTTCGGGCACTGTGCCGGTCGTAGAGGCATAATGCGCAAGCCGAGGATCGACCCGATCCCCCTCTGCGTGTTGTCAATCCCGCTACCACAACCCTCGGTTCGACTGGGGCTTAGACATGGAATGAACTCCCTATGCCTAAGCCAACCCATGAAACGGGCGTGCGGTTGCTCAACCAGTTGGAGAGGCAGAATGTGCAAGTCGGGGATCGGCCTGGTCCCCCCTGCATGCTGCAAATCCTGCTGCCGTAACCCTCGGTCCGATCTGATCTTAGACTAGGAATGAACTCTGTATGCTTAGACTGGGGATGAACTCTGTATGCCTAAGTCAACCCACAAAATGAACGTGCGGACACTCAGCCAACCAGAGAGGCAGGATGCATAAGCCGAGGATCGAACGGGTGGTAGGTGGGTTCAAGCACATCTTCATATTTCTGCCTTTCCAATGCCATTTTTATGGCTTGTAAATTCATACAATGGCCCCCTAAGTCTTCATGTGAAGTTTCATGGCAAGACGACCCGTTTTCTATTTTTCACGATTTTTGAAACTTTTTGCGGTTTGGGATTTTTTAAAATTTTTTTAGAAAGAGTTTTGTCCCCAAATTTGGTAGATGTGATCCTTTTATTTTTTTTGGCATGGACAAAAAAATTCAGCAAAAAAATCGAAGTGGAGAAGATTTTGTGTCCGTTTGAAAAAAGTGTCCCCATTTCAGACACTTTAATGGCTACTGGCAGCAAACCTATAAAATCTCAAATGCTCTTTAAGGGGGTGTGAGTTCTTGAGGTTTGATGAGGGATAGGGGGCCAATATAAGGGTCAACTACCAGTACCCATCACACATCATGTGCGCACACCCCCCCGACCCCCCAATCGTTGGAACCCCCAATGCCGTCAGTTAAACACTCCAGTGATGCTCCAATGATGCTCCGACGATGGTACCCCAGGCGAAAAAAATGCGGCACCAGCACATGCCTGAGCTCAGCATTTGCACCGTGGCTCAAACTCTTAGACTGGGAATGAACTCCGTACGCTTAGACATGGAATGAACTCTGAATGCCTAAGCCAACCCATGAAACGAGCGTGCGACCATTCAGTCGGCCTGAGAGGCAGAATGCGCAAGTCGAGGATTGGCCCGGTCCCCCTTGCATGCTACCAATCCTACTACCGCAAGCCTCAATCTGGTCTGATCTTAGACTAGGAATGAACTCTGTATGCTTAGACTGGGGATGAACTTCGCATGCCTAAGTTAACCCACGAAATGAACGTGCGGGCGCTCAGCCTGTCGGAGAGGCCGATCGAAGAGGCAGAATGCACTAGCCGAGGATCGATCTAGTCCCCCTTATGTGCTATCGATCCTACTACCACAACCCTTAGTCCGATCCGATCTTAGACTGAGAACGAACTCTGTATGCCTAAGTCAACCCACGGAATGAGCGTTCGGGAGCTAAGCCAGCCGAAGAGGCATAATGCGCAAGCTGGGGATCAGCCCGGTCCCCCTCTGCATGCTATCGGTCCCACTACCACAACCCTCGGTTTGACTAGGGCTTAGACATGGAATGAACTCCCTATTCTTAAGCCAACCCACGAAACGGGCATGCGGGCGCTCAGCCGATCGAAGAGGCAGAATGCGCAAGCTGGGGACCGGCCCAGTCCCCCTTACGTGCTGTCGATCCTGCTGTTGTAACCCTCAGTCCGGTCTGATCTTAGACTGGGAATGAACTTTGTATGCCTAAGTCAACCCGCGAAAGGAGCGTACGGGCGCTCAGCCAACCGGAGAGGCAGTATGCACAAGCCGGGGACCGGTCCGGTCCCCCATTAGGTGTTGTTGATCCTGCTATCGCAACCCTCGGTTCGGTTCGATCTTAGACTGGGAATGAACTTCGTATGCCAAAGTCAACCCCCGAAATGAGCGTTTGGGCACTGAGCTGATTGAAGAGGGATAATGCACAAGTCGGGGATCAACCTGGTCCCTTTCTGCGTGTTGTCGGTGTCGCTGCCACAGCCCTCGGTCTGGCTAGGGCTTAGACATGGAATGAACTCTGTATGGCTAAGCCAAATCATGAAATGAGTGTCCGGGTGCTCAGTCGGTTGGAGAGGCAGAATACGCAAGCCGGGGATCGGCTTGGTCCCCCCCTGTGTGCTGCTGGTCCTATTGCCGTAACCCTCGATCTGACTGGGGCTTAGACATGGAATGAACTCCGTATGCCTAAGCCAACCCATGAAACAAGCGTGTGGGTGCTCAACCGGCTGGAGAGGCAGAATGTTCAAGCTGGGGATTACCCCGACCCCCCTCTGCGCGTTGCCGATCATGCTGCCACAACCCTCGATCCTGCTGGCGCTTAGACATGGAAAGAACTCCCTATGCCTAAGCCAACCCATGAAATGGGCGTGCGGGCGCTCAGTCGATCGAAGAGGCAGAATGTATAAGCCGAGGACCGACCCGATCCCAGCTTGCGTACTATCGATCTTGCTGCCACAACCCTCGGTCTGGTCTGATCTTAGACTAGGAATGAACTCTGTATGCCTAAGTCAACCCACGAAACGAGCGTGCAGGCGCTGAGCTGGCCGAAGAGGCATAATGCGCAAGCCAGGGATCAGCCCAATCCCCCTCAACGTGCTATCAGTCCCGCTGCCACAACCCTCGGTTCGGTTGGGGCTTAGATGTGGAATGAACTCCCTATGCCTAAGCCAACCGACGAAACGAGCATACAGGCACTCAGTCGGCCGGAGAGGCAGAATGCGCAAGCCGGGGAACGGCATGGTCCCCCCTGCGTGCTGTCGATCCTGCTGCCACAACCCTCGGATCGATTTGATCCTAGACTGGGAATGAACTCCGTATGCTTAGACTGGGAATGAACTCCGTATGCCTATGTCAAACTATGAAACGAGCGTGCGGGCGCTCATCCGGTTAGAGAGGCAGAATACGTAAGCTGGGGCTCGGCTCGATCCTCCCTGTGTGTTGACAATACTACTATCGTAACCCTCGATCCGATCTGATCTTAGATTCAGAATGAACTTCATATGCTTAGACTGGCGATGAACTCTGTATGCCTAAGTTAACCCATGATACGAGCGTGCGGACGCTCAGCCAGCCAGAGAGGTAGGATGCGCAAGCCGAGGATCGAACGCGTGGTAGGTGGGTTGAAGCACATCTTCATATTTCTGCCGTGCCAATGCCATTTTTATTTTTCATACAATGGTCCCCTACGCCTTCATGTGCAGTTTCTTGGCAAGATGACCTATTTTCTATTTTTCACGATTTTCAAAACTTTTTGTGGTTTGGGATTTTTTAAAATTTTTTTAGAAAGAGTTTTGTCCCCAAATTTGGTAGAGATGATCCTTCTATTTTTGTTGGCATGCACAAAAAAATTCAGCTAAAAATTGAAAGTGGAGAAGATTTTGTGTATGTTTGAAAAAAGTGTCCCCATGTTCAGACACTTTAATGGCTACTAGCAGCAAATCTATAAAATCTCAAATGCTCTTTAAGGGGGTGTCAGTTCTCGAGGTTTGATGAGGGATAGGGGGCCAATATAAGGGCCAAGTACCAGCACCCTTCTCACATCATGTGCGCACACCCCCCGGCCCCCCCAATCGTCGGAACACCCAATGTCACCGGTTAGGCTCTCTGACGATGCACCGACGATGGTGACCCGGGCAAAAAAAATATAGCACCAGCACCTGCCTGAGCCCAACATGTGCACCGTGGCTCAAACTCTTAGACTGGGAATGAACTCCATATGCTTAGACATGGAATGAATTCTAGATGCCTAAGCCAACCCACGAAACGAGCGTGCGGGTGCTCAGTCGGTCGGAGAGGCAGAATGTGCAAGCCAGGGATCGGCACGGTCCCCCTCTGTGTGCTGTCGGTCCTACTGCCACAACCCATGATCCAGTTGGGGCTTAGACATGGAATGAACTCCCTATGCCTAAGCCAACCCATAAAACGGGCGTGCGGGCGCTCAGCGAGCCGAAAAGGTAGAATGCGTAAGCCGAGGATCAGCCTGGTCCCCCCTGCGTGCTGTCGATCCTACTATCGTAACCCTCGATTTGGTTCGATCTTAGACTGGGAGTGAACATCATATGCATACACTAGGGATCAACTACGTATGCCAAAGTCAACCCACAAAACGAGCATGCGGACACTCAGCCGGTTGGAGAGGCAGAATGCGCAAGCCGGGGATCGGCCTGATCTCCCTCTGCGTCCTGTCGATCCTACTGCTGGTCCTACTGCCACAACCCTCGATCCGATCCAATCTTAAACTGGAAATGAACTCCGTATGCCTAAGCCAACCTATGAAACAAGCATGCGGGTGCTCAGTCAGTCGAAGAGGCAGAATGCGCAAGTCAGGGACCGACCCGGTCCCCCCTACGTGCTGTCGATCCTGCTGTCGGAACCCTCGATCCTGTCCGATCTTAGATTGGGAATGAACTCTGTATGCCTAAGTCAACCCACGAAACAAGCGTGCGGCCGCTGAACCGGTCGAAGAGGTATAATGCGCAAGCTGGGGATCGACCCGATCCCCCTATGCGTGCTGCCGGTCCCGTTGCGGCAACCCTCAGTCCGGCTGGGGCTTAGACATGGAATGAACTCCCTATGCCTAAGCCAACCCACGAAATGGGGAGTACGGGCGCTCAGCAGGCTGGAGAGGCAGAATACACAAGCCAGGGATTGGCCCGATCCCCCTTGCATGCTGTCGATCCTATTGTCGTAACCCTCGGTCCAGTCTGATCTTAGACTGGGAATGAACTCCGTATGCTTAGACTTGGGATGAACTCCGTATGCCTAAGTCAACCCACGAAATGAGCATGCGAACATTCAGCCGACCAGAGAGCAGGATGCGCAAGCCAAGAATCAAACGGGTGGTAGGTGGGTTCAACCACATCATCATATTTCTGCCATGCCAATGCCTTTTTTATGGCTTGCAAATTCATACAATGGTCCCCTATGCCTTCATGTGAAGTTTCATGGCAAGACGACCCGTTTTCTATTGTTCACGATTTTCAAAACTTTTTACGATTTGAGATTTTTTTAAATTTTTTTAGAGAGAGTTTTGTCCCCAAATTTGGTAGAGGTGATCCTTGTATTTTTGTTGGCATGCACAAAACAATTCAGCTAAAAACTCGAAGTGGAGAAGATTTTGTGACCGTTTGAAAAAAGTGTCCCCATTTCAGACACTTTAATGGCTACTGGCAGCAAACCTATAAAATCTTAAATGCTTTTTAAGGGGGTGTTAGTTCTCGAGGTTTGATGAGGGATAGGGGGCCAATATAAGGGCCAAGTACCAGCACCCATCGCACATCATGTGCGTACACCCCCCCTGGCCCCCTAATCATCGAAACCCCCAATGCCACCGGTTAGGCTCTCTGACGATGCTCCGACGATGGTGCCTCGAGCAAAAAAAATGCAGCACCAACACATGCCTGAGCCTAGGATATGCACTATGGCTCAAACTCTTAGACTACGAATGAACTCCATATGCTTAGACATGGAATGAAATCCATATGCCTAAGCCAACCCATGCAAGGAGCGTGCGGGCGCTCAGCCGGTTAGAGAGGCAGAAAGCGTAAGTCGAGAATGGGCCTGGTCCCCCTTTGCGTGCTGTTGATCCTGCTGCCACAACCCTCAATCTGGCTAGGGCTTAGTCATGGAATGAACTCCCTATGCCTAAGCCAACCCATGAAACGGGCGTACGGGTGCTCAACCGATCGGAGAGGCTCAGACCCCCCTGCGTGCTACCGATCCTGCTGCCGTAACCCTCGATCCGGTTAGATCTTAGACTGGGAATGAACTCCGTATGCTTAGACATTGAATGAACTCCGTATGCATAAGCGAACCCATAAAATGAGTTTGCAAGTGCTCAACCGGCCGGAGAGGTAGAATGCACAAGTCGGGGATCAGCTCGGTCTCCCCTACGTGCTGTCGATCCTGCAGCCACAACCCTTGGTCCGATTCGATCTTAGACTGGGAACTCTGTATGCTTAGATCGGGGATGAACTCTGTATGCCTATCTCAACCCACGAAACGAGCGTGCGGGCGCTCAGTTAACCGGAGAGGCCGACTGTAGAGGCATAATGCACAATCTGGGGATCAGCCCGATCCGCCTTGGGTGCTACCAATCCCGCTGCAGGTCCTACTGCCACAACCCTCGGTGCGGCTAGGGTTAGACATGGAATGAACTCCGTATGCTAAGCCAACCTAGGAAACGAACATGCGGGCACTCAGCCGACCGGAGGGCAGAATACGTAAGCTGAGGATTGGATCGATCCCCTTCTATGTGCTGCTGATCTTGCTGCTAGTCCTACTGCCACAACCCCCGGTCTGGTCTGATCTTAGACTGGGAATGTACTCCATATGCTTAGACATGGAATGAACTCCGTATGTGTAAGCCAACCCACGAAACAAGCGTGCAGACGCTCAGTTGGCCGAAGAGGTAGAACACGTAAATCAGGGATCAGCCCAGTCCCCCCTGCCTGTTGTCGATTCTACTGCTGCAACGCTCGGTTCGATCTGATCTTAGTCTAGGAATGAACTCCGGATGCCTAAGTCAACCCACGAAACAAGCGTTCGAGCACTGAGTCGGCCGGAGAGGGATAATGCACAAGCCGGGGATCGACCCGGTCCCCCTCTGCATGCTGTCGATCCCGCTACCACAACCTTCGGTCTAGCTAGGGCTTAGACATGGAATAAACTCCCTATGCCTAAGCCAACCCACGGAACGAACGTGCGGGCACTCAGCCAATCGGAGAGGCAGAATGCACAAGCTGGGGAACGGCACGGTCCCCCCTGCGTGCTGCCAATCCTGCTATCGCAACCCTCGATCCCGTCTGATCTTAGACTGGGAATGAACTCTGTATGCTTAGACTGGGGATGAACTCCGTATGCCTAAGTCAACCAATGAAACGAGCGTACGGGCGCTCAGCCTGCCAGAGAGGCCGCCCAGAGAGGCATAATGCGTAAGCCGGGGATCAGCCCCATCCCCCTTTACATGCTGCCGATCCTGTGCCGGTCCTGCTATCACATCTCTCAGACCGACTGGGTCTTAGACATGGAATAAACTCCGTATCCCTATGCCAACCTACAAAACGAGCGTGCGGGCGCTTAGCTGGCTGGAGAGGCAGAATGCGCAAGCCGGGGACCGGCCTAGTCCCCCTCTGCGTGCTGCCGATCCCGTTGCCACAACCCTCAGTCCGACTGAGCCTTAGACATGGAAAGAACTCCCTATGCCTAAGCCAACCCACGAAATGGGCGTACAAGTGCTCAGCCGATCGGAGAGGCTCGGACCCCCTTGCGTGCTGCCGATCCTGCTACCGTAACCATCGGTCTAGTTAGATCTTGACTGGGAATGAACTCTGTATTCTTAGACATTGAATGAACTCTGTATGCGTAACCTAACCCATAAAATGAGTGTGCAGGTGCTCAGCCAACAGAAGAGGCAGAATGTGCAAGCCGGGGATCGACCCGATCCCCCCTGCGTGCTACTGATCCTACCACTGGTCCTACTACCGCAACCCTCGATCCGATCTGATCTTAGACTGGGAATGAACTTCATATGCTTAGATATGGAATGAACTCCGCATGCCTAAGCCAACCCACGAAATGAGCATGCGGGCGTTCAGCCGACCAGAGGGGCAGAGTGCGCAAGCCGGGGATCGGCCCGTTCCCCCATGCCTATTGTAGATTCTATTGTCGTAATGCTCGGTCCGGTTCGATCTTAGACTGGGAATGAACTCTGCATGCCTAAGTCAACCCATAAAATGAGCGTTCAGGCGCTGAGCCGGTCGGAGAGGCATAATGCACAAGCCGGGGATCGACCCGGTCCCCCTCTGCGTGCTGTCGGTCCTACTGCCACAACCCTTGATCCAACTGGGGCTTAGACATGGAATAAACTCCCTATACCTAAGCCAACCCATGAAACGGGCGTGCGGGCGCTCAGCCAACGAAGAGGTAGAATGCGTAAGTCAGGGAACGGTACGGTCCCCCCTTCGTACAGCCAATCCTGCTATCGTAACCCTCGGTCCAGTTTGATCTTACACTGGGAATGAACTCCCTATGCTTAAGCCAACCCACAAAACGGGCGTACAGGCGATCAGCTGACCGAAGAGGTTCGGTCTCCTGCGTGCTACCGATCCTACTGCCACAACCCTCGGTCCAGTCTGATCTTAGACTGGGAATGAACTCCGTATGCTTAGACATGGAATGAACTCTGTATGCCTAAGCCAACCCACGAAACGAGCGTGCGGGTGCTCAGCCGACTGGAGAGGTAGAATGCGCAGGCCGATGATCGGCTTGGTCCCCTCTACATGCTATCGATCCTGCTACCGGAAGCTTCGGTCCGATCCGATGTTAGACTAGGAATGAACTCCATATGCCTAAGTCAACCCACGAAACGAGCGTTCGGGCGCTAAGTCGGAAGGAGAGGCATAATGCGCAAGCCGATGACTGGTCCGATCCCTTTTTGTGTGCTGTCGATCCCGATGCCACAACCCTTGATCTGGCTAGGGCTTAGACATGGAATAAACTCCCTATACCTAAGCCAACCCATGAAACGGGCGTGCGGGCACTTAGTCGGTCGGAGAGGCAGAATACGCAAGCCGGGGATCGGCTTGGTCCCCCCTGCATGCTACCGATCCTACTGTCGTAACCCTCGGTTTGATCCGATCTTAGACTGGGAATGAACTCTGTATGCTTAGACATGGAATGAACTCCGTATGCCTAAGCCAACCCATGAAACAAGCGTGCGGGTGCTCAGCCGACTGGAGAGGCAAAATGCGCAAGCTGGGGATCGACCCGGTCCCTCCTGCATGCTGCTAATCTTACTGCTGGTCCTGCTGCCACAACCCTCGGTCTGGTCTGATCTTAGATTGGGAATGAACTCCGTATGCTTAGACATGGAATGAACTCCGTATGCCTAAGACAATCCACGAAATGAGCGTGCGGGCGCTCAACCGGTCGGAGAGGCAGAATGCGTAAGCTGGGGATCAACCTGGTCCCCCCTGCCTACTGTCGATTATGCTACTACACTCGGTCCGGTCTGATCTTAGATTGGGAATGAACTCCGCATGCCTAAGTCAACCCACGAAATGAGCGTTTGGGCGCTGAACAGGTTGGAGAGGCATAATGCACAAGCCGGGGATCGACCCAGTCCCCCTCTGCGTGCTGCCGATCCCGCTGCCACAACCCTTAGTCCAGTTGGGGCTTAGACATGGAATAAACTCCCTATGCCTAAGCCAACCCACGAAACGGGCGTGCGGGCGCTCAGCCAACCGGAGAGGCAGAATGCGCATGCCGGGGAACGGCACGGTCCCCCCTACGTACTGTCGATCCTGCTATCGTAACCCTCGGTCTGGTCCGATCTTAGACTGGGAATGAACTCCGTATGCTTAGACTGGGGATGAAGTCCGTATGCCTAAGTCAACCCATGAAACGAGCGTACGAGCATTCAGCCTACCGGAGAGGCTGGCCAGAGAGGCATAATGCGCAAGCCGGGGATCGGCCCGATCTCCCTCTATGCGCTAATGATCTCGCTGCCAGTCCTGCTGCCACAACCCGCAGACTGGCTGGGGCTTAGACATGGAATGAACTCCGTATGCCTAAACCAACCCACGAAATGAGTGTGCGGGCGCTCAGCCGGCCGGAGTGACAGAATGCGCAAGGCGAGGACCGACCCAATCCCCCTCTGCGTACTGCCGGTCCCGCTGCCATAACCCTCGGTCTGGTTGGGGCTTAGACAAGGAATGAACTCCTTTTGCCTAAGCCAACCCATGAAACGGGCGTGCGGGCTTTCAGCCGACCGAAAAGGCTCGGTCCACCCTGCGTGCTGCCGATCCTGCTGCCGCAACCCTCGGTCCGGTCTGATCTTAGACTGGGAATGAACTCCGTATGCTTAGACATGGAATGAACTCTGTATGCCTAAACCAACCCATGAAACGAGCGTGTGGCTGCTCAACCGGCTGGAGAGGCAGAATGCACAAGCAGGGGACCGGTTTGGTCCCCCATTACGTGCTGCCGCAACCTGCGGTCCGATCCAATCTTGGACTGGGAATGAACTCCGTATGCCTAGGTCAACCCATGGAATGAGCGTTCGGGCGCTAAGCTGGATGGAGAGGCATAACGCGCAAGCCAAGGATCGGTTCGATCCCCCTCTACGTGCTGTCGATCCCGATGCCACAACCCTTGGTTTGACTGGGGCTTAGACATGGAATAAACTCCCTATGCCTAAGCCAACCCATAAAACGGGCGCACGGGCGCTCAGCCGGTCGGAGAGGCAGAATGCGCAAGCCAGGGATCGGCCCGATCCCCCCTGTATGCTATCAATCCTGCTGCCGTAACCCTCGGTCCGATCTGATCTTAGACTAGGAATGAACTCTGTAAACTTAGACTGGGAATGAACTCTGTATGCCAAAGTCAACCCACAAAACGAGCGTGCGGGCGCTCAGCCAGTCAGAGAGGCTGACCGAAGAGGCATAATGCACAAGCTGGGGATCAGCCCGATCCCCCTCTGCATGCTACCGATTCCATTGTCGGTCTTGCTGCCACAACCCTCGGTCCGACTGGGGCCTAGACATGGAATGAACTCCATATGCCTAAGCCAACCCATGAAACGAGCGTGCGGACGCTCAGCCGGCCAGAGGGGCAGAATGCGTAAGCCGGGGATCGGCCCGGTCCCCCCTGCATGCTACCGATCCTGCTACTGGTCCTGCTGTCGTAACCCTCAGTTCGGTCCGATCTTAGACTGGGAATGAACTCCGTATGCCTCAGCCAACCCACAAAACGAGCGTGCGGGCGCTCAGCCGATCGGAGACGCAGAATGCGCAATCTGAGGACCGACCCGATTCCCCCTGCGTGCTGTCGATCTTGCTACCGCAACCCTCAGTCTGGTCTGATCTTAGACTGAGAATGAACTCCATATGCCTAAGTCAACCCATGAAATGAGCGTGCGGGCGCTGAGTCGATCGGAGAGGCATAATGCACAAGCAGGGGATCGGCCCGATCCCCTTCTACGTGCTGTCGGTCCCTCTGCATTCTGTCGGTCCCTCTGCGTGCTGTCAGTCCCGCTGCCATAACATTAGGTCCGGCTAGGGCTTAGACATGGAATGAACTCCCTATGCCTAAGCCAACCCATGAAACAGGCGTGCAGGCACTTAGCTGGCCGGAGAGGTAGAATGTGCAAGCCGGGGATCAGTCCGATCCCCCCTGCGTGCTGTCTATCCTGCTGTCGCAACCCTCAGTCTGGTCCGATCTTAGACTAGGAATGAACTCCGTGTGCTTGGACTGGGGATGAACTCCATATGCCTAAGTCAACTCATGAAACGAGCGTGCGGACGCTCAGCCGACCAGAGAGGCAGGATGCGTAAGCTGGGGATGGAACGGGTGGTAGGTGGGTTCAAGCATATCTTCATATTTTTGCTGTGCCAATGCCATTTTTATGGCTTGTAAATTCATACAATGGTCCCTTATGCGTTCATGTGAAGTTTCGTGCTAAGACGACCCGTTTTTTATTTTTCATGATTTTCAATACTTTTTACGGTTCAGGATTTTTTTAAATTTTTTTAGAGAGAGTTTTGCCCCAAAATTTGGTAGAGGTGATCCTTGTATTTTTGTTGGGATCCACAAAAAATTCAGCTAAAAACTCGAAGTGGAGAAGATTTTGTGACCATTTGAAAAATGTGTCCCCATTTCAGACACTTTAATGGCTACTGGCAACAAACCTATAAAATCTCAAATGCTCTTTAAGGGGGTGTGAGTTCTCGAGGTTTGATGAGGGATAAGGGGCCAATATAAGGGCCAAGTACCACCACCCATCACACATCATGTATGCACACCCCCCAACCCCCCCAATCACCGAAACCCCCAATGCCGCCTGTTAGGCTTTCCGACGATGCTCTGATGATGCTCTGACGATGGTGCCCCGGGCGGAGAAAATGCGACACCAGCACATGCCCGAGCCCAACATGTTCACCGTGGCTCAAACTCTTAGACTGGGAATGAACTCCGTTTGCTTAGACATGGAATGAACTCCGTATGCCTAAGCCAACCCACGTAACGAATGTGCGGGCGCTCAACCGACTGGAGAGGCAGAATGCGCAAGATGGGGATCGACCTAGTCCCCCTCTGCGTGCCGCCGGTCCCGTTGCCCCAACCATCGGTCCGACTAGGAATTAGAAATGGAATGAACTCCCTATGCCTAAGCCAACCCACGAAACGGGCGTGCGGGTGCTCAGTCGACCGAAGAGGCAGAATGCGCAAGCTGGGTATTGGCCCGGTGCCATCTACATGCTGTCGATCCTGCTTTTGTAACCCTCGGTCCGGTTTGATCTTAGACTGGGAATGAACTCCGTATGCTTAGACTTTCAATGAACTCCGTAAGCCTAAGTTAACCCATGAATCGAGCATGCGGGCGCTCAACCGGTCGGAGAGGTAGAATACGCAAGTCGAGGATCGACCCGATCCCTTCTGCGTACTGTCGATCCTGCTGCTGGTCCTACTGCTGCAACCCTCGGTCCAGTCCGATCTTAGACTGAGAATGAACTCCGTATGCTTAGACATGGAATGAACTCCGTATGCCTACGCCAACCCACAAAACAAGCGTGGGGGCGCTCAGTCGGTCGGAGAGGCAAAATGTGGAAGTCGAGGATCAGCCCGGCCCCTCCCTGCGTGCTGTCGATCTTGCTGCTGTAACCATTGTTTCGGTCCGATCTTAGACTGGGAATAAACTACGTATGCCAAAGTCAACCCATGAAATGAGCGTTCGGGCGTTGAGCCGGTCGAAGAGGCATAATGCGCAATCCGGGGATCGACCCGATCCCCCTCTACGTGCTACCGGTCCTACTGCCACAACCCTCAGTCTAGCTAGGGCCTAGACATGGAATGAACTCCCTATGCCTAAGCCAACCCACGAAAGTGGCGTGCGGGCACTCAGCCAGCCGGAGAGGTAGAATGCGCAAGTCGGGGATCGGCCCAGTCCCCCACGCGTGCTGTTGATCCTGCTGTCGCAACCCTTGGTCCGGTCCGATCTTAGACTGGGAATGAACTCCGTATGCTTAGACATAGGATGAACTCCGTATGCCTAAGTCAACCCACGAAATGAACGTGCGGGCGCTCAGCTGGCTGGAGAGGCCGGTCGGAGAGGCATAATGCGCGAGCCGAGGATCAACCTGATCCCCTCTGTGTGCTGCCGATTTCACTGTCGGTCCTGCTACCACAACCCTCGATCTGGCTGGGGCTTAGACAAGGAATGAACTTCGTATGCCTAAACCAACCGACGAAATGAGTGTGCGGGTGCTTAACCGACCAGAGAGGCAGAATGGGCAAGCTGGGGATCGACTCGGTCCCCCCTGCGTGCTACCGATCCTGCTGCCGCAACCCTCGATCCAGTCTAATCTTAGACTGGGAATGAACTCCGTATGCTTAGATATGGAATGAACTCCGTATGCCTAAGCCAACCCATGAAACGAGCGTGCGGGCGCTCAACCGGTCGGATAGGAAGAATGCATAAGCCGGGGATAGACCCGGTCCCCCTGTGTGCTATCAGTCCTGCTGTCGCAACCCTCGGTCTGATCCGATCTTAGACTGGGAATGAACTTCGCATGCCTAAGTCAAGCCAAAAAATGAACATGCGGGCGCTGAGTCGATCGAAGTGGCATAATGCACAAGCCGGGGATCGACTCGATCCCCCTTTACGTGCTATCGGTCCCGCTGCCACAACCCTCAGTTTGGCTTGGGCTTAGACATGGAATGAACTCCTTATGCCTAAGCCAACCCATGAAACGGGCGTGCGGGCACTCAGCCGGCTGGAGAGGTAGAATGCATAAGCTAGGGATCGGCCCGATCCCCCCTGCGTGCTGCCGATCCTACTACCGCAACCCTCGATCTGGTTTGATCTTAGACTGGGATTGAACTCCGTATGCTTAGACTAGGGATGAACTCCGTATGCCTAAGTCAACCCACAAAACGAGCATACGGACGCTCAACCGATAAGAGAGGTAGATGCGTAAGCCAGGGATCGAACGGGTGGTTGGTGGGTTCAAGCACATCTTCATATTTCTGCCATGCCAATTCCGGTTTTATTGCTTGTAAATTCATACAATGGTCCCCTACACTTTCATGTGAAGTTTCGTGGCAAGGCGACCCGTTTTCTATTTTTCATGATTTTCAAAACTTTTTACGGTTCGGGATTTTTTAAAATTTTTTTAGAAAGAGTTTTGCCCCAAAATTTGGCAAAGGTGATCCTTGTATTTTTGTTAGCATGCACAAAACATTCAGCTAAAAAACTCGAAGTGGAGAAGATTTTGTGACCGTTTGAAAAAAGTGTCCCTATTTTAGACATTTTAATAGCTACTGGCAGCAAACCTATAAAATCTCAAATGCTCTTTAAGGGGGTGTGACTTCTCAAGGTTTGATGAGGGATAGGGGGCCAATATAAGGGCCAACTACCAGCACCCATCGCACATCATGTGCGCACACCCCCATGGCCCCCCAATCACCGAAACCCCCAATGACGCCGGTTAAGGTCTCCGACGATGCTCCGGGCGATGGTGCCTCGAGCAAAAAAAATTGTGGCACCAGCACATGCCTAAGCCCAACATGTGCACTGTAGCTCAAACTCTTAGACTGACATTGAACTCCGTATGCTTAGACATGGAATGAACTTCGTATGCCTAAGCCAACCCATGAAACGAGCGTGCGGGCGCTCAGTCGACCGAAGAGGCAGAATACGTAAGTCGGGGACCAACTCGATCCCCCTAATGTGCTGTTAATCCTACTATCGTAACCCTCGATCTGGTCCTATCTTAGACTGGGAATGAACTCTGTAAACTTAGACTGGGGATGAACTCCGTATGCCTAAGTCAACCCATGAAACGAGCGTGCGTGCACTCAGTCGGTCAGAGAGGCCAGCCAGAGAGGTGGAATATGCAAGCCAGGGATCAACCTGGTCCCCCCTACGTGCTACCGATCCTGCTGCTGGTCCTGCTACCACAACCCTCAGTCTGGTCCGATCTTAGACTAGAAATGAACTCCATATGCTTAGACATGGAATGAACTCCGTATGCCTAAGCCAACCCATGAAACGAGCGTGCAAGTGCTCAACCGAGTGGAGAGGCAGAATGCGTAAGTCAGGGACCAGCCCAATCCCTCCCTACGTACTGTGGATCTTGTTGCCACAACCCTCGGTCTGGTCCGATCTTAGACTGGGAATGAACTTCGTATGTCTAAGTCAACCCATGAAATGAGCGTTCGAGCATTGAGCCGATCAGAGAGGCATAATGCACAAGTTAGGGATCGGCCCGATCCCCCCTGCATGCTGCCGATCCCGCTGCCACAACCCTCGGTCCGACTGGGGCTTAGACATGGAATGAACTCCCTATGCCTAAGCCAACCCACGAAACAGGCGTGCGGGCGCTCAGCCAGTCGGAGAGGCAGAATGCATAAGCCAGGGATCAGCTCAATCCCCCTACGTGCTGTCGGTTCTACTGCCGCAACCCTTGGTCCAGTTTGATCATAGGCTGGAAATGAACTTCGTATGCTTAGACTGGGGATAAACTCTGTATGCCTAAGTCTACCCATGAAACGAGCGTGCGGGCGCTCAGTCGATCGGATAGGCTGATCGAAGAGGCATAATGCACAAGTCAGGGATCAACCCGATCCCCCTCTGCATGCTGCCAATCTCGCTACCGGTCCTGCTGCCATAACCCTCGGTCCGGTTGGGGCTTAGACATGGAATGAACTTTGTATGCCTAAGCCAACCCACGAAACGAGCGTGTGGGCGTTCAGCCGATCGGAGAGACAGAATGCACAGGCTGAGGATCAGCTCGGTCCCCCTCTGCATGCTGTCGGTCCCGCTGCCACAACCCTTGGTCCGACTGGGGCTTAGACATGGAATGAACTTCCTATGCCTAAGCCAACCCACGAAACGGGCGTGCGGGTGCTCAGCCGATGGGAGAGGAAGAATGTGCAAGTCGGGGATCGACTCGATCCCCCCGACATACTGCTGATCCTGCTGTAGCAACCCTCGGTCCGATTCTATCTTAGACTGGGAATGAACTCCGTATGCTTAGACTGGGGATGAACTCCGTATGCCTAAGTCAACTGATGAAACGAGCGTGCGGGCGCTCAGCCGGCTGGAGAGTTCGGTCGGAGAGGCAGAATACGCAAGCTGGGGATCGGCCCAGTCCCCCCCAACATGCTGTCGATCCTGCTGCTAGTCCTGCTGCCGCAACCCTTGGTCCAGTCTGATCTTAGACTGGGAATGAACTCCATATGCGTAGACATGGAATGAACTCCGTATGCCTAAGCCAACCCACGAAACGAGCGTGTGGGCGTTTAACTGATCGGAGAGGCAGAATGCATAAGTCGGGGACCAGTTCGATCCCACCCACCATGCTATCGATCCTGCTGTCACAACCCTCGGTTCGGTCTGATCTTACACTGGGAATGAACTCTATATGCCTAAGCCAACCCATGAAGTGAGTGTGCGGGTGCTCAACCGATTGAAGAGCCAAAATGCGTAAGCTGGAGATCGACCCGGTCCCCTTCTGTGTGCTACCGGTCCCACTACCACAACTCTCGGTCTGACTGCTTAGACATGGAATGAACTCCCTATACCTAAGCCAACCCATAAAACAAGCGTGCGGGCGCTCAGTCGGCCAGAGAGGTAGAATGCGTAAGCCATGGATCAGCCCGATCCCCTCTGCGTGCTGCTGATCCTATCGTGACAACCTTCAGTCCGGTCTGATCTTAGACTGGGAATGAGCTCCGTATGCTTAGACTAGGGATGAACTCCGTACGCCTAAGTCAACCCACAAAACGAGCATACGGGCACTCAGTCGATCGAAGAGGCTAGTCAGAAAGGCATAATGCGAAGCCGAGGATCAGCCCGATCCCCCTTTGCATGCGTTCGATCTGGCTGCCGGTCCTGCTGCCATAACCCTCGGTCCAGCTGGGGCTTAGACATTGAATGAACTCCCTATGCCTAAGCCAACCCACAAAACGAGCGTGCGGGCGCTTAGTCGACAGAAGAGGTAGAATGCGTAAGCCATGGATCGGCTCGATCCCCTCTGCGGGCTGATCTTAGACTGGGAATGAACTCCGTGTGCATAGACTAGGGATGAACTCCGTATGCCTAAGTCAACCCATGAAATGAGCGTGCGAGTGCTCAGCCGGCTGGAGAGGTTGGTCAGAGAAGCATAATACGTAAGCCAGGGATCAGCCCAGTCCCCCTCTGCATGCTGCCGATCCTGCTACCGGTGCTGCTACCACAACCCTCGGTTCGGTTGGGGCTTAGACATGGAATGAACTTCGTATGCCTAAGCCAACCCACGAAATGAGTGTGCGACCATTCAGCCAGCCGTAGAGGTAGAATAAACAAGCCGGGGATCGGCCCGATCCCAATCTGCGTGCTGCCGATCCTGCTGTCGCAACCCTCGATCCGATCCGATCTTAGACTGGGAATGAACTCCATATGCTTAGACATGGAATGAACTCCGTATGCCTAAGCCAACCCATGAAACGAATGTGCGGGAACTCAGTCGGTCGGAGAGGCAGAATGCGCAAGTCGGGGACCGATTCGATCCCCCTGCATGTTGTCGATCCTACTGCCAGAACCCTCGGTCCGATCTGATCTTAGACTGGGAATGAACTTTGTATGCCAAAGTCAACCCACGAAATGAGCGTTCATGCGCTGAGCCGATCGGAGAGGCATAATGCGCAAGTAGAGGATCGGCCCGATTTCCCTCTGCGTGCTATCGGTCCCGCTGCCATAACCCTAGGTCCGGCTACGGTTTAGACATGGAATGAACTCCCTATGCCTAAGCCAACCCATGAAACTGGCGTGCAGGCACTTAGCTGGTCGGAGAGGCAGAATACGTAAGTCGGGGATCGACCCGGTCCTCCTTGCGTGCTACCGATCCTACTACCGCAACCCTCAGTCTGGTCTGATCTTAGACTAGGAAGGAACTCCGTGTGCTTAGACTAGGGATGAACTCCATATGCCTAAGTCAACCCATGAAACGAGCGTGCAGACGCTCAGTCGATCAGAGAGGCAGGATGCACATGCCGAGGATCGAACATGTGGTAGGAGGGTTCAAGCACATCTCCATATTTCTGCCATGCCAATGCCATTTTTATGGCTTGTAAATTCATAAAATGGTCCCCTACGCCTTCATGTGAAGTTTCGTGGCAAGACAACCCATTTTCTATTTTTCATGATTTTTGAAACTTTTTGCAGTTCAGGATTTTTAAAAATTTTTTTAGAAAGAGTTTTGTCCCCAAATTTGGTTGAGGTGATCCTTGTATTTTTGTTCGCATGCATAAAAAAATTCAGCTAAAGACTTGAAGTGGAGAATATTTTGTGACCATTTGAAAAAAGCGACCCCATTTTAGACACTTTAATGGCTACTGGCAGCAAACCTATAAAATCTCAAATGCGCTTTAAAGGGGTGTGAGTTCTCAAGGTTTGATGAGGGATAGGGGGCCAATACAAGGGCTAAGTACCAGCACCCATCGCACATCATGTGCGCACACCCCCCGCCCCCCCAATGCCGCCGGTTAGGCTCTTCGATGAAGCTCCGACGATGGTGCCCCGGGTGAAAAAAATGTGGCACCAGCACACGCCCTAGCCCAGTATGTGCATCGTGGCTCAAACTCTTAGACTGGGAATGAACTCCATATGCTTAGATTAGGGATGAACTCTGTATGCCTAAGTCAACCCATGAAACGAGTGTGCAAGCGCTCAGCCGACTAGAGAGGCTAGTCGGAGAGGCAGAATACACAAGCTGGGGATCGGCCCAGTCTCCCCCTGTATGCTACCGATCCTGCTACTGGTCCTGCTATCGTAACCCTCAGTCCGGTCCGATCTTAGATTGGGAATGAACTCCGTATGCTTAGACATGGAATGAACTCCGTATGCCTAAGCCAACCCATGAAACGAGCGTGCAAGCGCTTAGCCGGTTGGAGAGGTAGAATGCGTAAGCTGGGGACCGGTTCGGTCCCCCCTGCATGTGGTCGATCCTGCAGTCACAACCCTCAGTCCGGTCCAATCTTAGACTGGGAATGAACTCTGTATGCCTAAGTTAACTAATGAAACAAGCGTTCGAGCGCTGAGCTGGCCGGAGAGGCATAATGCACAAGTCGGGGATCGGCCCGATCCCCTTCTGTGTGCTTCTGGTCCCACTGCCACCACCCTCTATTTGGCTGGGGCTTAGACATGGAATGAACTCCCTATGGCTAAGCCAACCCACGAAATGGGAGTGCGGGCGGAGAGGCATACAGAGGTAGAATGCTTAAGCCAAGGATCGGCTCGATCCCCCTGCGTGCTACCGATCCTGCTGCCGCAACCCTCGGTTTGGTCCAATCTTAGACTGGGAATGAACTCCGTATGCTTAGACTAGAGATGAACTTCGTATGCCTAAGTCAACCATGAAACGAGCGTGCAGGCGCTCAGCCGATTGGGGAGGCCGACCGGAGAGGCATAATACATAAGTCGGGGATCAGTTCGGTCCCCCTCTATGTGCTGCCACAACCCCGATCCCGTTACCGGTCCTGCTGCCACAACCTTCGGTCAGGCTGGGGCTTAGACATGGAATGAAGTCCGATGCCTAAGCCAACCCAAGAAATGAGCGTGCGGGCATTCAGCCGATCAAAGAGGTAGAATACGCAAGCCAGGGATCAGTCCGATCCCCCTTACGTGCTGCTGATCCTGTTGCTAGTCTTGCTATTGCAACCCTTAGTCCGGTCTGATCTTAGACTGGGAATGAACTCTGTATGCTTAGACATGCAATGAACTTCGTATGCCTAAGCCAACCCACGAAATGAGCGTGCGGGCACTCAGTCGATCGGAGAGGCAGAATGCGTAAGCTGGGGACCGACTCGATCCCTCCCAATGTGCTATCGATCCTACTATCGCAACCCTCGGTCCGGTCCGATCTTAGACTGGGAATGAACTCCATATGCTTAGACTGGGGATGAACTCTGTATGCCTAAGTCAACCCACGAAACGAGCATGCAGACGCTCAGCCGACCAGAAAGGTAGGATGCGCAAGCCGGAGATCGAACGAGTGGTAGGTGGGTTCAAGCACATCTTCATATTTCTACCATGCCAATGCCATTTTTATGGCTTGTAAATTCATACAATGGTCCCCTACGCCTTCATCTGAAGTTTCGTGGCAAGACGACCCATTTTCTATTTTTCACGATTTTTGAAACTTTTTTCTATTTAAAGTTTGAGAATAGGTCGAGGGCGTTGCGCCCCCGATGCCTCTAATCATTGGCTTTACCCGATAGAACTCGACGGGGGCTCCAGCTATCCTGAGGGAAACTTCGGAGGGAACCAGCTACTAGACAGTTCGATTAGTCTTTCACCCCTATACCCAAGTCAGACGAACGATTTGCACGTCAGTATCGCTGTGGGCCTCCACCAGAGTTTCCTCTGGCTTCGCCCCGCTCAGGCATAGTTCACCATCTTTCGGGTCCCGACGGGCATGCTCGCACTCGAACCCTTCTCAGAAGATCAAGGTCGGTCGGCGGTGCACCCGCGAGGGATCCCGCCAATCAGCTTCCTTGCGCCTTACGGGTTTCCTGGCCCGTTGACTCGCACGCATGTCAGACTCCTTGGTCCGTGTTTCAAGACGGGCCGGATGGGGAGCCCGTGGGCCGACGCCTGGAGCACGCTGGTGCCGGGGCACGCCGAGACGGCGCGTGCTGCGTTCCACGATCGTGGCGATGATGTCTCCACGGGCACATTGAAAGCCCGGGCTTGGGCCACCGCCGCGACCGGCGT